>NC_140988.1:261848035-262417177 GCF_052327205.1 Somniosus microcephalus
CCCGCCGGAAAGTGCAGGTCAGTTCGCCGAAATTCAGTAGATTTGGCCAAGAATTTGGGTGAGCGCTGAAACTGGTGTTGCACTCCTATCTTTAGGCGCTAAGCCGGCGGTGCGGACTGATAACACCGAGGCCGGGCACAGCGCAGGTGCGGTCATGTTTTGATTGACAGCAGACACCCTGACGCCGGCCAGCTCTTAAAGGGGGAAGGGTCGACTTGGTCTGCAGCCACGCCCTGGATAGTGGAGCCCTGCAGCTAGGCCTGAACACTGCTGGTGGACCCAAATAGCGCCTGAAGCCATGGAGAAGGCCCGTGAACGAGCGCAGCGCTTCTCCCAGCATGCTTTGAGGGTGCTGGTTAGGGGGTTGGAAAGGTACAAAGAGATCTTGTGCCCGGACAGTGGCAAGAAGGCTCCCAGGAGGCAGTACAGGAGAGCCTGGAGGAAAATCGCCCACAGGGTGTCAGTCAACAGCGATGTCCCCAGGACTGGTGACCAATGCCGCAAGAAGTACAACGACCTCACTCGGATGGTCAAGGTGAGTACCCTTTCCAGTGTCCTCCTCATCCTTGCATGTGCACCTCACATTATGGGCAAAGGGACCTCAAAGGCCTAATGGCCAGCCCTCCTCCCGCAGCTATGGCACTGGCATGATCCTCAATAGCACTTTCTGCACTTAACACACTGGCCAAGCTATTCGACCATGGGAGGCAGTGCACACAACAACAGGCCACCACACTGGCCAAGCTATTCCACCATGGGAGGCAGTGCACACAACAACAGGCCACCACACTGGCCAAGCTATTCCACCATGGGAGGCAGTGCACACAACAACAGGCCACCACAATGTACTTAGAGGCCGTCCTTTCTCTTGCAGGCCAAGATGGCCCGGAATTTGAAGAGCCAGAATGTCCCCGGGGGAGGCCGTGCCCAGTTCCAGGAGCTCAGTGAGCTGGATGAGAGCGTGGCTCAACTCATGCGTGGCCGGGTGACTGGCCCTGTTGCCATTGGAGATGTCGACCCTGTGCTGTGACCCAATGGTAAGGACATGACCGTTTGGACCTCTCTCGTTCCCCTAGCGCATCAGATCTACATCCTTTGCCACTGTCCGACCAATGCGCTGAATGCCACCACTCATGCCTCCCTCGCTGACGCCCTGCCCTCACTCTAAAGCTACTCTTGTGCCTTCCTGCTTTCAGCTGGTGAGGAGGAGGTCCTTGAAGCTGAGAGTGCCAGTCCCTCGGAAGAGGAGGACGACGAGGACCAACAGGAAGGCGGCACATCGGGCGAAGCCTCATCCGCGCCAGGGGATGGCAATGGAGGGGAGACGTCTTGCCTGGAGGAGAGCCAGGGGGAAGTGCTGCAGGGGGGTGTAGTTCCTGGGCTCAGTGGCGTCCAGGCACGTGGGAAGGGTCGGGCAGAACGGCGGCCTTCTCCCCAGAGGGGGCAAGTGTTGCAGGGGAGGCCAGTTCCTGGGCCCAGTGGCGTCCAGGCATGTGGGAAGGGTCGGGCAGAACTGCGGCCTTCTCCCCAGAGGGAGAGTCCGGCCTCCAGTCCGGAGACGGTCCTCGCCCAGGAGGTGCGCCTCCTAGATGAAATGCCCGCGGATTCTGAACGCCGCCACAAGGAGTTCATGGGGGTTGTGGGACAGTTGCCTCAGGCCATTGAGTCCCTGGCTCATAGTGTGGCCGCTTTCGGGGACTCACAGGCCAGGGGTGTCGAACAACTCGCGGCAGCACAGGCCAGGGGTGTCGACCAACTCGCGGCAGCACAGGACAGGGGTGTCCAGCAACTCGCGGCAGCGCAGGACGCGAGTCGCGAGTTCATGAGTGGTGCCGTGCAGACACTGATCTGATGCGGGCACAGACCAGGGCAGTTCGGGCACTCACTTCTGCCACACTCGCTGTGTCGCGGAAGCATCGCCAGGGCACCCGCCGCCCTGCTGCAGCACAGCGGTCTGGCCTCCACCAGATTGCTGCACTGCCAGCCCGGCCGAGTGCCAGTGTCTCTGGCGACCAGCGAGCGCCTGGCATCAGCCAGCTTGCCCCCATTGCTGCAGCCGCCACTGCAACTCCCCCAGCCAAGGTGCGACGAGCTGCTGCAGAGACTGATGCTGCCCAGCTGCAGCAGTCAGCAGCCGGCCCCTCCAGGGCCGGTCCTCGTCTAGGCCGACCCCCAAGGGCATCTGCCGTCACGCATTCTGCCCCTCAGGAGCCTTCCCCCAGCCTTGCAACACCCACAGGGCCCAGGTTGAGGCGGAGCAACAGGTCGGGCAGGGGCCGCACAAGGCTGCACAAGGACTCGCCCTCTCGGCACACCCAGTAGAGTGTGGTGGCAACGGTTTTTTTTATATGGGGGTGTTTGTGTTGTTGGGGGGGGCTTATTTTGGTAAGGCCGAGGATGAAGGCCAATTGGATGGGCAAGTTTTGTTATTCCTCCCCAGGTTGTGGGAGTGAGATATTTTTGTGACTGTTTTTTGGGGGTCTTGTCTGTTTTTCTGTTTCATGTGGGAAGGGCCCTGAGTTTGTTAAATAAAGCTTTTTATTTATTCAGCTTGTCCGGGTGTCATGTTTCCAGTGGTTGTTGCGTTAAGCGGCTGAGGGCTTGCGGAGCGGCTGCATTCAGGTGCGTTCATTGCCACAAGCCATTCCCTGACAGGGGGCCGAGAAGTGTCGTTCAATAAGCCACCTTGTGGCTCCCTCCTGGGCTGGTACTCCTCCTCCTCATGGTCCTCCTGCTCGTCCTCCTGAGGTGGTGGTCCAACGTGAGGTGGCAGTGCCTGAGTCCTGCGGATAGCCAGGTTGTGCAGCATGCAGCAAACGACGACGAACTGGGAGACTCTATCCGGCGAATACTGTAGAGATCCGCCGGAGCGATCCAGGCAGCGGAACCGTTGCTTGAGGACGCCAATCGTTTGCTCTATGATGTTCCTTGTGGCTTGATGGCTTTCGTTGTATGCCTCCTCCGCACGGGTCCTGGGCGCGCGGAGCGGGGTCATGAGCCATGTACACAAAGGGTAGTCCTTGTCCCCAATAAGCCATCCCCTTGGTGGAGGCTGTGCCTCGAACATGTCAGCCACAGTAGTCTGGCGCAGGATAAATGCATCGTGGCTGCTTCCTGGAAAGCGGGCATTGACAGCTAGGATGCGCAGCCTGTGGTCACACACCAGCTGTACATTGAGGGAATGGTAGCCCTTCCGGTTGCGGTAATTCTCGGCATTGTCGATAGGTGCCCGCATAGCCACATGCGTGCAGTCAATGGCGCCCTGCACCTTGGGGAAGTCCGCGATCCTGCCAAATCCGACTGCACGCTGCTCCTGCCTCTCTAGGGTCATGGGGAAGGAGATGAATTGGTGTCTCCTCGCGAAAAGGGCATCGGTGACCTGCCGGATGCAGCGATGCGCGGCGAACTGGGAGACGTTCGCTATGTCCCCAGCAGCGGCTTGGAAGGAGCCACTTGCATAAAATATCAGAGCCACCGTGACCTTCACTTCCACCGAGAGAGACGTCCTGCACATCAGCTGTGGACGCAGATCCCTGTGAAGCAGCTGGCAGATCTCTGCAACCACCTCCCTTCTGAAGCGCAGCCTCTTAACACAATGCGCGGCAGTCATGGTGAGATAGGACACCTGCTGCCGGTATTCCCTGAGCGGGTAAGGCCTACGTTGCCGATGCCTGATGGCCCCTCTGCGTCTAGGCATGGCTGGCCCTCTCACACAGCGTCTGCGAGCCCTTCGCACATAATGCTGGAACTGAGGGTTGGAACCCCATACAGCCCCCATAATAAACTTGCAAACAGTTAAATCACAATGATTCAAATTTCCAAGCTCTGGCCAGAAGCCAAAAATACCTCTCCTATGTTGTCCCAAATCAGTAAGCTCTGTTCCTTGGTCTCTGTCCAGAAATCCAAAGCACTGAAGTCATTGCAGCAAAATGGCTGGGCTTTATAGGTCAGTGTAAGTGCCCTTTAATTAGCGCTCCCCGAGGCCCACAGGGCCTCTGTTGCGTTCCACTTCACAGTTCTTAACAGCGCCACGCCCACATTGGCCGGGCGCCACTGAATTTCCGGTTTGGGGCGCACAAACAGCGTTGCACGACGAAATGACGTCATAAGCTGCGCGCGCAGCTGAGCGGGCGCAAACACTTTACGCCGGCGCTAAATGTCAACTGAAGTTGGGCGTAGGCGCAGATCGTTCTGCGCCCGGGCGCTAAGTGCCTAGCGCTGCAAATCTACCCCTCTTATGGCGTTAGCGGCTGGCGAACGCAACTGAATTTCTTGGCCATTGTGTTTAATCAGAGTTTAAGACAGAATATAACACATTAGTTATACAGCACAAACATACGACCGTGACAAGCAGTTGATACTGATCGGACAGACGGCGTGCACGAACAGTTCTCCGGCTTACGGCCTTTCTCCCTCTCATCTGAAACCTCCAAGAATGAGTTGAGTCCTCTACCGGAAGAGTGTTAGACCAGCCCCACTCTTGTATGGCTCTCCCCTCCACCGTCTGTGCTAAGGGCTTTTCAGGTCTTTCTCTTATACCCTTTTTATGGGGTGGGTCTGATGTAAAATATGGATAGGACCATTTAACCTGTAAGGGCTCTTCCTAAACCAAGGTGCCCAATAGCACATCGAGTTCTTTGTCTCAACTTCAGGATGAAAATCCTCCCTCCAGGAGGGGTCTTCACAATCATTATACATGCTTTATTGTTTATACATTTTGAAGGCCTACCAATTGGAATTTCTCTTCCTTGTCCCTATCTTCCCTAGTTTGGATTCAGGCATGCCATTCTCAGCCATCAGATGTTCGTAACTGCTTGTTATCAGTTATTTATGTTCATGCTGTTCATGCAGCTTTAGCTATGCAAAATGAACTAATTCATTATCAGACTATTGTACCATAGAATTAATCATTAAATTCCCAAAGATATCTTCTATTCTATTCTCACAAACTGGTTAACTTATGCATTTTAAAGCAGCTTTGTTAAACAAAGTCAAAATCCTAACTTAGCATTATAATATGGTTATTAGCAGTAATGGAAGAAACATAGGTGTTGGGCCTTGATTGGTCAAATTAAAGATACATAAACAAAGTCGAAATTCTAACTTGAATACAGCAGATAGCTAGCCTGGAAACAAAGTCATATATGACCATCAAGGTGCAGAATGTTATAACATCCGCAGGGAACCAAAACATTTGCAGATTCTAAGCATCTATCTAATTATTCTACTGTAATACTAGTCTGAAGAAACTTTTTGTCTCTAGTTCTAATACCATCATGTAAACACAGCATTATTCGCATCACGATTTTATCCACATAACCACATACATTATGGACACCACTGATTTCTAACAGAGTGTCTATCAATGCTATTTATATGGACTTCCAGAAGGCATTCAATAAGGTTCCACATATGAGACTGTTAACTGAGAGCATAGAATTGGAGGCAACCTATTGACATAGGTAGGAAATTGGTTAGGAGATAGAAGACAGAGAGTAGGAATAATGGGTATGTAATCAAATTGGCAGGATGTGACTAGTGGTGTTCTCCCAGGGATCTGTCCTGGGGCCTCAGCTTTTCACTATATTTATAAATTACTTAGATGGAGGAATAGAGAGCCGTATATCTGATGCCATATATGCTGATGACACCAAGTAAGGCGGCACAGTAAATAGTGTGGATGGGAGCAGAAAGTTAGAATGGGACATTGATAGATTGAGTGGACAAAACTGTGGCAGATAGAGTTCAGTGTGGGGAAGTGTGAGGTCATCCACTTTGGATCCAAGAAAGATAGATCAGAGTATTTTCTAAATGGTGAGAAGCTAGGAACTGTGGAACAGCAGAGAGATTTAGGGGTCCAAGTATAGAAAAGTTAATGGACAGGTGCAAAAAATAATTTAAAAGGTTAATGGAATGTTTGCCTTTATCTCAAGGAGGCTGGAAGTTATGTTACAGTTACTGTATATAAAGCTCTGGTTAGACCCCATCCGGAGTTCTGCATTCAGTCCTGGGCACCACAACTCAGGAAGGATATATTGGCCTTGGAGGGGGTGCAGTGCAGATTCACCAGGATGATACCAGGGCTAAGAGGGTTAAATTATGAGGACAGGTTGCATGGACTAGGCTTGTATTCCCTTGAGTATAGAAGATTAAGGGGTGAACTAATTGAGGTGTTTAAGATGATTAAAGGAATTGATAGGGTAGATAGGGAGAGAGAAAGTATTTCCTCTGGTGGGGGAGTCTAGAACAAGGAGGCATAATCTTAAAATTAGAGCTAGGCCGTTCAGGGGTGAAGTCAGAAAGCACTTCTTCACACAAAGGGTAGTAGAAATCTGGAACTTTCTCTCCCAAAAGGCTGTTGAGGCTCGGTCAATTGAAATTTCAAAACTGAGATTAATAGATTTTTGTTAGGCAAGAGTGTTAAGGGTTATGAAACCAAGGTGGGTAGCTGGAGTTGAGATACAGATCAGCCATGATCAAATTGAACAGGTTCGAGGGCCTGAATGGCCTACTCCTGTTCCTATGTTCCTATTCCTATGTTAATTCAACTGTTCAGTGGTCACTGCAGCTAAATTGACTTATAGGGGGAGAAATTCGGTATCGCCCCATTTGGGGCGCTAGTATTGGCGGTGCGCAAAGTTTAGCACCAGGCGCAAATTATCGCCGCCTCCAGCGATATTGGGTACCTGCGCCCCTGAAGGTGATTGCGGCGCTAAATCAGGCGCTGCACGACAGTCTTAAGGCACTAACCCGGCGGCGCGACGCAATATCTCCACGGGCGGGCACAGCGCAGGTGCTGTCAATTATCGAGTGCAGCCAGACACGCTGGCGCCGGACAGCTCTTAAAGGGGCGAATCGATCATCATCTCCAGCTGCACCCTGCGCATCGGAGGCCTCAAACTCGGCGGTAACCTACCTGTGGCGTCGACAACTGCCTGAACATGGAGAGGGCCAGGGAGAGAGCGCAGCGCTTCAGCGAGGGGGCATTGGATGCTCTGGTTGGCGCGGTGGACGCAGGCGATCTGTACTCTACCCAGAGAATGGCAGGAGGCCTCAGCACAGCGACTATCGCAGAGCTTGGAGGGAGGTTTCCAATAGAGTCACCTCCAGCAGCATGGTTCCCAGGACTCCTGTGCAATGCAAGAAGAAGTTCAACGACCTCACTCGGGTCGTCAGGGTGAGTGCCTTTTTCAGAATCATCTTCATCCCTCCATCTGGACCTCAGTTTATGGCCAGAGGGTGTGCAAAGCCCCAGTGGCCAGCTGTCATCCAGCACCCATGGCCCTTTCTGGAAACACACACGCACATTCAGCTCTGTGCATAATGTAAGGGCTCCTGGACCATGGGAGGCATGTCATCCCAGATCAGGGCAGCATAATGTAAGGGCTAATCGACCATGGGAGGCATGTCATCCCAGATCAGGGCAGCATAATGTAAGGGCTAATCGACCATGGGAGGCATGTCATCCCAGATCAGGGCTGCAGGTTTCCTCACACCCCGTCCTTTCTCTTGCAGGCCAAGCTGGCCCATAATAGAAGGCAACAGCATCGGACCGGAGGAGGCTGGCCTCGCCTGCAGACCCTCACAGATCTGGAGGAGCGGGTCCGTCGGATTGTGGCAAGCCGGATGATTGGCCCCGTCGCCTCTGGAGATGCCGACCCCACTGTGGACAGCAATGGTAAGGTCATCTCCTTTTTGACCTCTCTCCTTCCACTTGTTCCCCACACCAGCATGCTTTTTCACTCTCGAGCCAACTCAGAGCATTGCAGCACTCATGCATCCCTTGCTACCACCCTGTCCTTTCGCTAAAGCCACTCTTGAACCTCCCTGCTTTCAGATGCTGCATCACCAGCTCAGGAGGCGGGCCCTCAAGCTGCCAGTGCGAGTGACTCTGGAGGTGACGAGGAGGAGGAAGCCGAACCATCCGCGCCACCCTCAGGCGAGCCAGCCCATGTCCAGACTGGGGAGACGCCTTCCCTGGAGGGGAGCGGGGGGGAATGGTCTGAGGAGGATGCAGCTCCAGGACCCAGTGGCCTACAGCAACGTGAGGGGGGGTAGGGAAGCTCGGGGGCCGTCTCCCCGGAGGGCGAGTCGGGCCGCGAGTGCTGCTGCACAGAACGCAGAAGAGGTGCGTGCCCTCGCAGAAATGAGCGCCAAGGCTGGGCAGAGGCACACTGAGCTCATGGCTGCAGTGGCAAGGGTGCCCGATTCCATTGAGACACTGGCAAGGAGTGTCCAGGACTTCGGCGCAGCACAGGCAAGGAGTGTGCAGGACTTCGGCGCAGCACTGGCAAGGATTGTCCAGGACTTCGGCGAAGCACTGGCACCTGCCACGCAAGTGCTGAGTGCTGCCACGCAGTCAGTGGCTGGTCTCATGCAGACGCAGATTGAGGCCACGCGAGCACTGACTGCTGCCACCCTCGCTGGATCGGGCAGGATTCCCCGGGGCCCTCGCTGCGCCACAGCAGGCCAGCAATCTGCACCAGCTGATTGCTGCGCATGCTGTGGTGCTGCCCCATCAGAGTGCCAGTGTGTTGGCCGACCAGGGAGCTGCTGTCCGCTCTCAGGATGACAGCATTCCTGATGCCACCACTGGCACTTCTCCACTGCAGCTGCCACCACCTGTAGGACAGACTGCTGCCGCCCATGCAGAGTTGGAGTAGTCAGCAGCCGGGCCCTCCAGGCCCAGAGCTGGTCCAGGCCGCCCCTCAAGGGCATCTGCGGTCTCAGTTTCGGACAGTCAGCAGGCCTGCCCCAGCCTTGCTGCAGCCACTGGGGTCCCATTACAGAGGAGCTGCAGGGCGGGAAGGGGGCAATTCCGCAAGGGAAGCAGATCACCATTGAGGGGCAAAAAGTAGGAGGTGTTGCTAAATTATGTTATTTCTTTCATTCAAGGCCGAGGATGCTGGTCTGAATGTTGGTTATGTTTTGGACATTGTCTCCAGGGTGTGAGAGCCAGTTATGTGGCAGTCTGTTTGTTTTGGTGTTTGTTTCCATTGCTTTGTCATGCGGGAAGGATACACAGTTTGTTAAATAAAGAAGTTTATTTATTCACAATGTCCATGTCTGTTCTTTGCACAAATTGTTGCCTTGACCGGCTTAGGGGTAGCAGAACGATTCCATTCATGTTCTTGGAATGGCAGAAAGCATTCCCTCAGAGGGGCCTAGAAGCAACTTGCTATAAGCCTCTGACGGACGGCCCTTGCAGTTTGTGCCTCCCTCCTGTCTTGGTGCTGCTCCTCCTCCTCCTCCTCTCTGCTGGTGCTTCAATGTCTGGTGGCATTGGCTGGGTCCTGAGGATTGTCAGGTTATGCAGCATGCAACACACAACCACGAAGTGGGAGACTCACTCAGGTGAGGACTGAAGGGCTCCTCCGGAATGGTCCAGACAGCGAAACCGTTGCTTCAGCACGCCGGTTGTGTGCTCCACGATGTTCCTGGTCTCTTGATGGCTCTCGTTGTATCGTTCTTCAGCAGGGGTGCTGGGCAAACGGAGCGGGGTCAGCAGCCAGGGGCACAGAGGATAGCCCTTGTCCCCGAGAAGCCAGCCTCCTGGGTGAGCCGGGGCTTCGAAAAGGTCTGCCACAGAAGTCTGGCGCAGGATGAAGGCGTCGTGGCTGCTGCCTGGAAAGTGGGCATTGACAGCGAGTATCAGCTGTCGGTGGTCACAGATCAGCTGCACATTCAAAGAATGGAACCCCTTCCGGTTGCGCATTCTCTGGAGGTGCCTGCAAAGCCACATGCGTGCAGTCAATGGCACCCTGCACCATGGAGAAGCCCGCTATCCTTGCAAAACCCTCTGCGCGCTCTCGCTGCTTTTCCGGGGTCATTGGGAAGGAGATGTACTGCTGTCTCCTTTTAAAGAGGGCATTAATCACTTGACGGATGCAGCAATGCACCGCAAACTGTGAGATGTTGGCAATGTCCCCAGCAGCGGCCTGAAAGGAGCCGCTGGCATAGATGTTTAGAGGCACAGTGATCTTCACAGCCACCGACAGAGATGTCCTGCACCTTAGTTGAGGCTGCAGATCTGGCTGAAGCAGGTGGCAGAGCTCAGTGACCACCTCCTTACTGAAGCGCAGCCTTCGGAAACACTGCTCCTCCGACATGTTGATATACGGAAACTGTTGGCGGAAAACCCTGGCAACGTAAGGTCTCGTGTGCCGACGTCTGTTGGCCCGCCTCCGTCTGGCCATGCCTGCCACTCTATCCCTGCGTCTCTGTGCCCTGTCAATATGATTGAGAAGGATGACGTTCCCATCCAATGCAGCCCCCATAGTAAGTGCACACTGAAAGTTATGCCGGTTGAGAAGCTTACCAACTGCAAAGTTATGTTCAGAAGGCTAAAGTTCCTCAGCCAGCACTGGCTCACTGCAGAAATGACTCTCCGTTTGTCTCTGAGCAACTCTCTCTCACAGAAGGTGTGGTCCAAAAATGGCTACCACTAATAATCCAGGAAGAGTCCCCTTTAAATAGCGCCCCCACCAGCCCGACAGCGACTGGGAAACGTTCCAGGTAACCTGTCGTTGGTAGCGACAGGCGGAACGGAGGGGGGCGCCACTGAATTTCCGGTCCGGGGCGCCCCAAGGGCATTGCACACTGAAATGACGTCATGATCTGCGTGCGCCGGTGAGCGGGCGCTACAGTTTAGCGCCGGCGCTAAATGTCCGCTCAATTTGGGAAGAGGCGCAGGGTTCGCTGCGCCCGGGCGCTAGTTGGTTAGTGCCCCACTTCTCGACCTCTTTAGGTGCTAATGGGTGGTGCAACCAACTGAATTTTTCCCCCATACTTCTTTACTTAACAGGAAAAGCTAAAGGTTGCTGTTACTACAATATAAAGAGGAATCAATAGCAGTATAACATTAGCAGACTTCAGGACTCTCTGATTAGCCCTTTCGTTAGAATTGGATGATGGAGCAGACGTGTTGTAGGAGAATGGAGTGGATAGACAATGTTCAAGACTGCAGAATGGCTAATGTATCAAGATCACAGTCACAGAGGTTCTTATTCGAAATTTAATACGTGGTAATGGGAAGTCAGTGAGGGTCAGCGAGGACAGGGTGATTGGCGAGTGGGCCGTAATGTGGGACAGTATACATACGGCACAGTTTTGGACAAGTTGGAACTTATGGATGGTGGAGGCGATCATGGAGAGTGTTGGAGTAGTTGGGGTCCATTTAACTCAGGTGCGGGGAATTGGCGGGTTCCCCGAATTTAGTGATTCCCACACGATTCTAAATGGGTCTATGAGATTGATGCAATTTTAACTCAATTGGCCAATTGATTTCCAGTGTGTGGGAAGCCTTGGCAATTTAGTATTTCCAGTCAGAAAGTCACAGAATATGATGTCATCATTGCTGCTGCTTTTAAGGTCCACAGTAAGCCTTGCTTCCTCTGCAGGCTTCCAACATTCAACATTAAGATGGCACAGGAGCCTGCAGGAGGAACGGCCAGCGGGAGGGCCAGGTCTGCCGCTAAATTTGATGAGGCTTCACTGCAGGCATTACTGGATGGTGCTAGGGCCCACAGGGAGGTCCTGTTCCATTCTTAAGGGAAGAAGAGGCCTCCCAGCCAGACCAAGGCTGTGTGGCTACAGGGGGCAGGTCAAGTCAACTGCTTGGGGCTCACACGAAGAACGTGGTTGCAGTGCAGGAAAAGATTCCATGACCTTCTTCGCACTGGAAAAGTAAGTACTGTATGATGTTTCCATCACCCTCAATCTGATCCCCATTGCCTTTCCTCACCAGCACTCAGCTTTAGCAATCTCTTCCTGCACATCCCACTAGACACTCACATCCATGCACCCTTACCCATTCCCTCTCTCTCTATGCTCACATTCACAGAACTATGCCACCATGCAGCCCTCACACTCCCTCTCACCCTGATGCTTTGAACACAACTGACAACACACAGGGAGGGCCCTTGGTATTGCAACCTCACTCCATCTTTGTCTCCTTCTAAGTATCTATGCTATGCAATCTCTTCACTCACTCCTTCATTCTCACTCAACCTCCACTTGTCTCCCTCATTGCAGGAAAATAGAGCTCACAACAGGAGAGAGCGAGCCAGGACAGGAGGAGGGCCGCCCTCATTAGCCCAGCTCACCCCCTGGGAGGAAGGCGTCCTGGAGATTGCTGGGGCTGACCGAGATGTGGACATTGGGGAAGGACAGACAGGAGCATTCCTGCAAGCTGGTGACAGAATAGTTTTCCATCTCTCTCATTGGCATTGCATGAGTCGCTGATAATGATTCTGAAGCTACATCATATGGACTTATGATCATCTGCAAAATGCAATGTGCATGTAACCTTGGCATCACATCTCTAACTTTTTCCTTGACTCCCCCACAGGACCATCGAGAGCCCCCCGTCCCCAGTGTGCAGGAGGAAGAGCCTGAGATGCCAGACTCCTCAGAGGAATCTGCAACCTCTGAGGGCGCAGCGTCAGCAGAAATAAGCGCACCCAGCACCAGCACAGACACTCACACCTCGGTGGGACCTTCGGGACATAGAGTAGAGTTGTCACCTGGTGTATCACAGCTTACAAGTGAGCATTAGCAGATTGTGGAGACAGGGACAGCAGTGGAGAGTCCTCATCGGAGGGCGCAGGACTCTGCCAGCTCGGCTCAGCTGCATGTCGATCCTCTGCCTCTGGGTCCATCCGTAAGATCAGAGGTGATGGAACTCCATGCACAGATGCAGGAGTCTTTGGCAGGTTTTGTCTCTAGGGTCAATGCAAGTGTGGAGCGAATGGAGGAGTCCATAGCGAACATGAGCAGAGCCTTTGTGGAGTCATTGGCACATGAACGCATCAACACGGAAAGGATGGCTACCTACGTGGAAATGATTGCTGCTTCCGTGGTAAGGCTGGCGACCGTAGAGGAGAGGATGGCTACGGTAGAGGAGAGGAGGGCAACGGTAGAGGAGAGGAGGGCTACGGCCATGGAGGAGGTTAGTTGCCAGGGTATGGAAAACATGGTGAGTGTTCAGAATAGAATGACATCTCTTGAGGAGCGATGGGCATCTATTGAACAGAGAAACCAGACCTTCATGGAAGTCCTTCTGAGTAGGACTGCCATTGTAAATACGGGTCCCCATGGCCCCCCTGATATGCAGCAAGCTGCTCTCAAGCCACTTGCAGACACTGAGGGGGACCTGAGCCATGAGAGGGAGGTTGGTGGCAGATCTCATGGAAGTGGGGGTTCTTCTCCAAGCGCTCACACTTCCATGCCACTGCAGAGCCGTCGGGAAGAGCCCCGATGGAGTACACACCCAACGGAGATAGAGGTCTCAACCCCTGGACAGCCACAGGAGCAGCAGACTGTTGGCGAGCCCTCACAGGCTCGCAACCCCAGAGGACGCCTGCCAAAGGTATCGAGACAGGAGCAGAAGGAAAGTGAGCAAGGGGCTGTAGTGTATGTACCATTAAGAGCCCCTGTGTACTGTAATACCGGTAGTGACCACTCGGGTATATAAGCCTGTATAGCGTCTTGTATCTTTTAGTTCACCTCCAGACTTTGTTCAGTAAACACCTGTTAAACCAACTCCTGCATTCCGTGTCTCCATTAACACACGGATACAACAGTGGCAACGAATTGGAAACGGACTTACCTGCAATTCGGCAGCACCTCAAGGAGATCGATTCCTCAGACGAAGGTCGAAGAAAAAAAAAAACTGTGGTTTCACCAGCTAGCCGGGCTGGTGGCAGGCACTGCACTAATCCTTCCTGGGCGGCGGGCTGGGGCTCGATCGGGTGGCTCTGCAGCGGGGCCGAGCAGCGAGTCGGAAGGCAGAGGCAAACAGAGACGGAGGGTGGAGCACTCGGGAGACGGCCGGTGCTGCAAAGCAGGTCGGCATTCGGACCAAGCAGAGGGAGGGAAAAGTCCCAGAGAGTCCGGCGGGAACGAGTCTCCAACTATTAAAAATATCTGTGTAAATAAAAACCGCGGAGAACAGCGTTGTCAGCAGCAGCGGGAAAGCGCGGGAGGCGCCATTTTTTCTCGGCAGGGAAGAAAGAAAAGCGCGGGAGGCGCCATTTTTGATTTTCAGGATGCCTAAGACTGGCAATATTACTGCTTTCGATAGTGATATAGAGGATTGGACCACATATGTGGAAAGAGTGGAGGTATATTGCACAGCGAATGAAGTAGAGGATGATAAAAAGGCATCGGTACTTCTAAATCTGATGGGCGCAAGGACATACGGGCTGTTATGAAACTTAATCACTCCAGCCAAACCGATGGACAAGAATTTTAAGGAGATTGTTGATACCCTACAAGAGCACTTAAACCCAACACCGCTGCTGATAGCGGAACGATTCAAATTCTTCAGGAGGAATCAGCACAAGAATGAAAGTAACGCTGATTACCTCACCGAATTAAGGAAGCTGTCAAAGCACTGCCAATTCGGGGCAGGACTGGCAGATTCTCTACGAGACAAATTCGTCTGCGGTCTCCTAAGTGAAGGAACACAGAAAAGGCTACTTTCTGAGAAAGATTTGACACTGGACAAGGCTTTCAGTGTGGCTGTATCATACGAAGCAGCAGCAAAGAGGAGCTGCAGAGATACAGCAAAAGCCACAGGACTTCGGCACCCATGAAATGACATGGGGTTTCGAGAGATGTTATTGCTGCGGCAGATCCACCCATGACCAGAGGGACTGCTGGTTCAAGGACAAAGCATGCAGGTAATGCAGAAAGATGGGACACATTGCACGTGTATGCCGATCTGGAAAAAAAAAATCCACTGACAGAAAAAAAATCAATAAGGAAAAGTACAGAAAGGTACAAATGATGACGGACAGTAGCTCCGAAGACCAGAAGAGCGATAACGACTCCGGAAACAAGAGACTAAGCTGTCTCAAATTACATAATGTAATTGCCAAAGAAGATTACCAGACCATTTGGGTTACCCTCACGATAGCGGGGTCCCCAATTAAAATGGAGCTAGATACAGGATCAGCTCTGACCGTCATAAGTCGACGGGATTACGAGCGGCTATTTCCGCATATACCTTTGAAAGACACATCCATTATCTTGAAGACATATACGGGGCAGAAAGTATACCCCAGAGGGAAAATAAAGGTGCCTGTTGTATACAACGGCAAGGAAATACAGAAGTTGTATTTATACGTTCTGCAAGATGGTGGTCCACTGTTGTTGGGACGTGAATGGATCAGGAAGATACGTTTAGACTGGCACTCCATTAAGGCACTGACGGTGACCAGTAACAAAAAAAATGATAATGACGTCATACCTGAACGATTAAAAGATATCTTGGCTAACGCCAAAGAAGTGTTTCAACAGGAACTAGGAACCTTGAAAGGCGTCACCGCCTCAATAAAAGTGGAAGATGCGGCAATTCCCAAGTTTTTTAAGGCAAGGCCGGTGCCATACGCAATTCGTCCAGCAGTCGAGGCAGAGCTGGAGAATTTGGAAAAAGCAGGCGTGTTATCCAAGGTAGATTGGAGCGAGTGGGCAACACCCATCGTCCCGGTCATGAAGAAAACGTTGAATAATGATAAATCTGAAGAACAGAGAAAAATTCGCATCTGTGGGGACTTCAAGGTGACTGTAAACCCGGCCCTTCACACGATACAGTATCCTCTTCCAAGGATAGAAGATATTTTCGCCTCACTATCCGGAGGGAAACGTTTCACCAAAATTGACTTGGCACAGGCATATCTACAGATGGAGGTTGAGGAGGCCTCTAAAAATATCTCACGATAAGCACACACAAAGGTCTGTACCAGTACAATTGACTGGTTTTTGGAGTAGCATCAGCTCCAGCTATCTGGCAAAGAGCTATGGAGCAAGTCCTGCAAGGGATTCTGGGGACTCAATGCTACCTAGACGACATCCTTGTAACAGGAGAAAACGACAACGAGCACCTTGCCAATTTGGAGCAGGTGCTCACTAGGCTGAGAGAACGGGGCCTACGAGCAAATCGCCCCAAGTGCGAATTTTTCCAGAAACAAATATCATATTGTGGCCATATAATTAACGAAGAAGGGTTGCATAAGTCAGCTGAAAAAATTGAAGCTGTCATAAAAGACCC
The DNA here is from genome assembly GCF_052327205.1 of Somniosus microcephalus. Taxonomy (NCBI): domain Eukaryota; kingdom Metazoa; phylum Chordata; class Chondrichthyes; order Squaliformes; family Somniosidae; genus Somniosus; species Somniosus microcephalus. Next base: position 261,864,090 of record NC_140988.1, read on the forward strand.
AGCACCTGAAAATGTCTCACAATTAAGGTCGTTCCTGGGATTGATAAATTACTATCATAAATTTTTACCGAACTTGTCAACTGCTCTGCACCCTCTTAATGCACTGCTACAAACGGGAGTAATTTGGAAATGGAGCGAAGACTGTAAACGTGCCTTCCATAAATGCAAAGGCTTGATCACGTCCAAGGAAGTGTTGGCTCATTACAACCCATCACTGCCAATCAGACTGGCGTGCGATGCATCCCCTTACGGCGTAGGAGCGGTATTATCGCATAGATTCCCTGATGGCTCGGAGCGGCAGATAGCTTTTGCGTCACGCTCATTGAACTCAGCTGAGTGTAACTATGCCCAGATCGACAGGGAAGCACTCAGCCTGGTGTGGGGAGTGAAGAAATTCAACCATTACCTACATGGACAAAAATTTACCTTGTTGACTGACCATCAACCCCTCGTCTCCATATTCAACCCTAAAAAGGGCGTTCCCATTATGACAGCGCAAAGGCTACAGAGGTGGTCCCTTTTCCTAGGGGCACACCAATATGACATAGAATACAAAGGATCAAAACAGCATGGGAATGCTGACGGTTTATCGCGCCTACTGTTGCCAACGGTAGAAGAGGCACCTACAGTGGACCCAGTGGAGATGTTCCACTCAACCATAGTAGAATGTCTACCAGTAACAAATTCTACTATTGAAAAGGAAACGAGAAATGACCCGACTCTCTCACGAGTCTACGATTTAACGGTGAAGGGATGGCCAGCACATGGCGAACCACTGTTGCCAGCATTCTCGCAAAGAAGGGAACAGCTGTCAGTGTGCCGAGGAACCTTGATGTGTGGATCCAGAGTGGTGTTTCCACCCAAACTCCAGGATAAAGTGCTAAAGGAGCTTCACGAGGGGCATCTGGGTGGAGTGAAAATGAAGAACCTAGCCAGAGCGTTTGTGTGGTGGCCAGGTATCGATGGAGACATCGAAGAAATGACCAAGAGCTGTCTAGGATGCCAGAAGGTCCAAAACGCCCCACCACAAGCCCCTCTACATCCATGGGAGTGGCCCTCATCTCCATGGCAAAGGGTACATATCGACTTTGCTGGTCCATTTATGGACTCAATGTTCTTAATCGCGGTTGATGCACACTCCAAGTGGCCGGAGGTAATAAAGATGTCCTCCACCACGACGGAAAAAACCATCACAGTATTAAGGACCATATTTGCCAGGAATGGGCTGCCTGAACAGATCTGTTCTGATAATGGACCGCAATTTGTGTCTGAAGAATTCAGGAAGTTCTTAAAAAACAATGGGGTTAAGCACTACACGTCCGCCCCATACCATCCCGCCACCAATGGATTAGCTGAAAGGTTTGTCCAGACCTTCAAGAAGGCCATAAAGGCCATGGGTAATGAAGACATAAATCTACAACATAAGGTAGATAACTTGTTGTTTGCATACAGGAATGCAACACATGTGGTTACAAACCAAACTCCCGCCATGATGTTTTTCAATAGAAGACTAAGATGCCGGCTGGATTTGATCAAGCCAAACATCAGAAGGGACGTAGAGAACCATCAATTTCAAGGCATGAATGAAAGGCCAACTAGAACCTTCCAGATAGGTCAACAAGTTTTGGCCCAGGACTGCCGTACCGAGAAATGGCAGCCTGGAACTATTTGCACATGACTAGGACCGCTGATATATACGGTGGACATTGGTGAAAGCATAATAAGGTGCCATGCTGACCAGATCATAGAGTCATCCGAAAAGGGACAACCTACACCACAACTCTATACGCCTAATGATGAAGCAGAGATACCCATAGTATCTACCTCTGATCCGGTGATACTGGAACCAGATGAACCCGACACTGGCATTCAAGCCGAATCGACCTTGCCAAAAGAACCTACTACACCACCGAAAAGTACTACACCACCGAGGCGTTATCCGGACCGAGTCAGGAAGCCTCCAGAGAGACTGACTTATAATTGATTAACTGCAGCAAATGTGTAGATTATTGTTCTTGTAAACATGTTAATTAATGATTACTTAAAATGTTATGTACTAATTATCTAAAAGGGGAGGAATTGTAGTGTATGTACCTTTAAGAGCCCCTGTGTACTGTAATACCGTTAGTGACCACTCCGGTATATAAGCCTGTATAGCGTCTTGTATCTTTTAGTTCACCTCCAGACTTTGTTCAGTAAACACCTGTTAAACCAACTCCTGCATTCCGTGTCTCCATTAACGCACGGATACAACAGGGGCCACCACATCTGCTGAAGCCACAGGGGAACCACTACTTAAGAGCACACGTAAGAGGAAAATAAAGCACAAATAGTCACAAGGGTAGTCACTTGGGTGAAATGCTGTGTATTTTGTAAAAATGCCATCAGTTTGTTTCTCATAAAAATTCTGATGGCAACTTCTGCAGTTGTGGCGTGTGTCTTTTCGCGAATGGGGCTGGAGGTCCTCTAATGCCAAGAGGGGAAGGAAAAAGAGGCCTCCCATGCTTCTGGTAGGTGCCTCAGTTGAGGAAGCGCTGAGTGAGGGTGGCGAGAGGGGTCTCGCAGGAGGTCACACTAGAGAAATGTGTGAGGCTCCAACCTTCCACAGGTGTGGTTAAGCCTGGTAAAAGTTGCCCCAGACCTGAGACAACAAAGTCCTGCCACCTGCAAATGATGACTGATCAAATATCCTCTTTAATGTTGGACCTGCAGCTGATAGTCAGCAAGCCAATAGTGTTCACGCCAGGTTTCACAGGCGTGATCCCCACCAGGCGCGTTTTACGTGGGAAAAGGGTTAAACAGGCAAGGGCCTGTTAAAATGGAATTATAAAGGCCAATCAGTGCTGTTTAAGGGCCCTAAAGACCAGTCCTGCCTGTTGCAGGCGGGACTGATTCGGGTCAATCAGACACACATAGGTTAAAATGGCATGGAGGCGGGAACCAGGCGGGGGGGGGGAGGTCCCGACCCCCAGGTTTTGTGATTTTAACCCCCCCGCACGCCTAAAAGCCCGCCTGTCGGCTGCGTTAAAATCGAGCCCGTTGAGTCTTGAGGTAACAAAGGCATGCATAAGGGTTGGAACCTTGGTGACACTGAGGTAGGGGTGGAAACAGACAATACTCAAGAGATGGAAGTAAACAATCTTAATGATGATGGATAGGATGAGGGATTTAAAGCTCAACCCAGGGTCAAACAGGATGCCAGGGTGGTAAACAGTCTGATTCAGCCTGATACAGTGCCTGGGGAGGAGTCAGTAGTAATGGAGCAGAGTTTATGGTAAGGGCTGAAGATGTTGGCTTCAATCTCCCTGATATTGACCTGATGGAAGCTGTGACTTTTCCAGAATTGATGTCACATGAGCAGTCTGAGCACAGATGCAGTCGAGGAGTCGAGAGAGGTGTTGGAGAGGTAGAGCTCGGGGTCATAAGCATACTTGTAAAAGCTGATCCTGTGCCTCCGGACGATGTCAGTGAGAAATGCATTTAGATAAGGAAGAGGAGGAAGCCACGGAAAGATTTTTTAGGGAACACAGGAAGAGACGACATTGCTGGTCATAAACTGGCTATGTTCTGAAAAGTAGGAATTAAACCAAGAAGGCAACACCACAGAACTGGATGATGGAGAAGATGTGTTGAAGGAGGATGGAGTGGATCAACTGTGTTCAAGACTGCAGAATGGATAATGTATCAAGATCACAGTCACAGAGGTTCTTATTTGTGATTTTGAATACGGCTGTTTTGATGCTAGGATAAGGTTGGAAGCTGGACTGAAGAAATTTGAACAGGAAGTTTCAGGAGAGATGGACAGAGAGTGGAAAGCAAGAACCTATTTGAGGACCTTAGAGTGGAAAGATAGGTTGGAGATAGGGATGTTGGAATGCACGGGTGCCTAGAGAAACATGGCACTTTGGCTTGCCACCAAACCAATGCTGACTGGAGGGTCGGCAGGGGCAGGCCAAAGACAGGACGTGGGTGACCAAGGACAACTACCCCTTCAGGCTCCAGGTCAGCAGAGAGCCAATAGCAGTGTTTTGCCATCTGCTGTAAGTACAAGGATAGAAACAGAATAAATGTTAGAATGCTAACTCCAAGACATACTTTCAAACAGAGCTCGCATTACAAGATATTCTATAGCCTCAGTTTATTGGGTATATGCCAATCAGAAGAATCTCGTCAGCTACCAGCATATTGGAAAATTGTGGGTGTGCTTGTCTTAGAGTTATGTTTTATGCTTAACCACCACCCGGATGCTTTTCATTTTAACCCCGTGGTCTGCAAAATGTTACTTTCTGATGCGTTGTGGTTGTGAACTGGAGGCCTGAATCTTCTTCCCTCCTTTATATGAGGCACTTCCCTGGGTGATTAAGTGCGACTTTCACTTGTCACAGAGATGTGCTCCTGATCCTGGCTGACCATCCGCCTTCAGTGTCATTAGCATTTGAAACAGTCTCTCTGTCCTGCTCGCAAAATTAATAAAATATAACTTGAGGCCTCCTCTATTGCCTGTGCAAGGCCACACTCTGAACACTTGCACAGGCCCTGGCTGCAAAAACACTTTTCAGTATTCGCTTCCGCTTAGAATCATAGGGGGAGAAATTTGGTCGTGGCCCATTTAGGGCGCTAACTTTTGAAATCTTGAAAAATTAGTGCCAGGTGCTAATGATTGTGAGCTTCCAGTAAATTGGCTGTTAGCGTTCCAGGAAGGAAGTGGAATGCTAAATCAAGCGCTACCACTTCCCTTGGAGCGCTAAAGTTCGGCAAGAGGGGCGGTAGCAGTGCAGCGCTGTCCAATGTCGAGGGCGGCGCTGCCAGGAACGGAGGCTCCTTCCCTTCCTTAAAGGGAAGGGCCATCGCTGCAGGCTCTGCATTAAATCGAGGTCCTTCGTCGCCGACGGCAGCCGTGACCCAACACAATCAGCCCCAAGCACTCTAGCAGAGTGCAGGGCTGATCGATCGTGGCCGAAGAAAATGCTGAAAAATGGATGTAAGGCATTAAAAAAAATGTTTTCACGTAACCATCGTCAACTTTAAATCGCGCTCCTGATGTACCTTAAATAACTACAGAGACTGGTAGTTATAACTCAAACAGTTGGCTTTTATTAGCTTAGAACTGGACAGAACAGAACACACATGTTAGCCTACTGACCAGCTTCTCAGAACTGCTAGGAGGCGGAGCCAGGGGCGAAGTAACAGAATCAGGACAATCAATGGCACAGCAGAGTGGTATACAGTACATCAGCATTCCTGGCCAACCAAGAAAACAGCAGGGTTACAATAGATTACAATAGGAAACTATACACAGGTAGAATAAGGTATATACTTATAAGACTTATTTCACCACAGCTCCCCAAGCGGCCGGCCTCCCTGACAACACCTCCTGCAGCTGTCGGTGTTGTCGCTCGGCAATGCTGCAGGTGCAGAACCGAATTCCGGGTCCGGGGCGCTACCGGGGCGATGTGCATCACGATGACATCACGATCTCCGGGCGCAGGAGATCGTGGCGCTGGGGGTTACCGCGGCCGCAAACCTCGATAGGAATTTTGCGGGCGTCGGTACTCTCGCCACGCCCGGTTGTGCCCCATTATCGTCCCCGGAGGCAGTAACAGGAGGTGCAAAGGAGGTGAATTTCTAGCCCATAGAATCTTACAGCACAGAAGGAGACCATGTGCCGGCTCTTTGTCAGAACAATCCGATTAGTCCCACTCCCCTGCTCTTTCCCCATAGCCCTGTAATTTTCTCCACTTCAAGTATTTATCTAATTCCCTTTTGAAAGTTACTTTTAAATCAGCTTCCACCACCCTTTCAGGCAGTGCATTCCAGATCACAACAACTTGCTGCGTAATTATTTTTCCCTCATTCCCCTCTCTGGTTCTTTTCTTAAAATTATCTTCAATCTGTGTCCTCTGGTTATCGACCCTTTTTCCAGTGGAAACAGTTTCTTCTATCAAGCCTCCTCATAATTTTGGACACCTCTATTAAATCTTCCCTTAATCTTCTCTGCTCTAAGGAGAACAATCCCAGCTTCTCTAATATCTCCATGTAACCGAAGTCACTCATCCCAGGTGAAAAGAAAAGAAAGACTTGCATTTATATAGTGTCTTTCATGACCTTTACAGTCAGTGAAGAATTTTTGAAGTGTCGTCACTGCTGTAATGTAGGAAATCCGGCAGCCAATTTGCGCTCAGCAAGCTCCCACAAACAGCAAAGTGATAATGACCAGATAATCTGTTTTTAGAGATGTTGACTGAGGGATAAATATTGGCCAGGACACAGGGGATAACTCCCCTGCTCCTCTTCAAAATAGTGTTGTGGGATCTTTCAGGTCCACCTGAGTGCAGACAGGGCTTCGGTTTAACGCCTCATCCAAAAGACGGCACCTCCAACAGTGCTGCACTCCCTCAAGGACTGCACTGAAGTGTCAGCCTAGATTTTTGTGCTCATGTTTCTGGAGTGGGACTGTGAACCCACAACCTTCTGACTCAGAAGCAAGTGTGCTACCAACTGAGCCATAGCTGACACTGTAGGAATAGGTGTATTCCTAACAAATAACGGAGCTTGACTCGGAAGAACAACAAACAGGATTTTAATGTTGAATTAGATGAAGTACAGCAAACAACGTAGAACGATGCAGGAGAGTCGTGGAACAGGTCTTTCCCCAGTGGGGACGCCACGAGGACTGACTAGGCAGTCCGGAGGTTTGCGCGATGACATCATCGCGTTTGTGTCATGACGTCATCACGTTGCTCGCGTTTTCCCACGTTTGGGGTGTCACGTGACTTGCGACGTGACATCATCGCGTTTGCCCGCGCTTGGGGCGGTCACGTGAATTGTGTGATGACGTTATCACATTTACCCGGCACCCGGCATTGGAGCTGGCCGTTGCGGCCGAAGTCGCGGGAGCGGGATGCCGAGCTGGGCCGGTGATTGCCGCGGGAGCGGCAGGCCGAGCTGGGCCGGCGATTGCCGCGGGAGCGGGAGGCCGAGCTGGGCCGGCAATTGCCGCGGGAGCGGGAGGCTAAGCTGAGCCGGCTCGCGTTTACCCGCGTCATCGCGTTTGCCCGCGCCATCACGTTAGGTCGCGTTCTTAAAGGGGCAACGCCCCGTACAGGTAAACTATATATGTACATCGTTAAGTAAAAGGGAATTATGTATAATAAGTAAGGGACACTCGGTGGTACCGCTACATGCGCCCCCCCAGAATTCGCTTTAATGAACGGCAAAAGGTGAGGTAGTCCGACGAGCCTGCCCGAACGACTCCTGCAGTCTCGAGATGGAGACTGTTGGGTGGCTGGTGGTCAGGCGGACGATCATAACTGGTGTGCTGCAACGACGATGGGTGGTCGGCGGTCTCGGCGGTCGTGCTGTCTGGACTTGGCGGGCGAGGTCAAAAGGTGCTGGTCGTGAGCGGATCCTTGCGTGCGTCGCGGTGAATAAAACGTATCCAACCGTGCGAAGGACCGTGGCGTCATGGCGAATAAACGTATTCAGCCATGCGAAGGACCGTGGAGATGCGTGACCTCTGCCGCCCATGGGTCAAAGCGGGCGCTGGGGCGAAACAGCAGGCCGCGTCATAGTGACGGACAGGTTGGGCAGACGTGGACCATGGCTCTGATGATGTTGGAAGAAGTCCCCAGTCTGACGAAATCTGCAGGAACGCCGAACGGGCGATCCAGGAGGACTTGGCGGGCGAGTTCGGTGAACTCGCCGACAGGTGAGCGAACTCTGCGGCAGTCTGGAACGCACGGAACGGTGCGTGCTGTAGTGCTAAGACGGTAACACAAAAGAGCGTGAGCCGTTGCTGCGTTGATCAGTCATCAGTGATGACAGCAACTTTCGCGTAGCCGATCGCGGCCGCGGGATGCCCGTTGGACCCGTCGTCGATGTTTGCAGTGATAGTTTGCATTTGTTGAGGGGAACACTGAAGAGAGGGCGGCAACGCTTCTAGTTATTGTTGATTTAGGAGGAAAACTGCCGGGAGGATGGCAACGCTTCGCTTTTGCGCTGAAAAGCATGGTAGAAAACACAACCAGCAGGCTGATGGGCTGGTGCGTCGTCGGCGGGGAATGAGTCTTTGTGTTTCACGAGGGATGGGTCCTCGTGGTTCGCGAGGGATGGGTCCTCGTGGTTCGCGAGGGATGGGTCCTCGTGGTTCGTGAGGAGCGAGTCCTCGTGGTTCGTGAGGGATGGGTCCTCGTGGTTCGTGAGGAGTGCGTCCTCGTAGTTCGTGAGGAGCGAGTCCTTGTGGCATCTCCGCGGGGGCGCGCTCCGATCTTGTGGGCCCAAAAACCTGCGGAACCCGCGCTTGGAGGGATGTATACTTGCTGTTGCATTGGGAGATGTCGTGGAGGCGGACGATCCGTAAGGCTGTAGAGCTGACGAATACGGAGACCTCGTTGGTCTGCGCCGCATCGATGTTCTTGGCGAACAGGGCTTCTACCTGAAGAAAGCACGAGGGCGGTTGCTGCTCCCTGAATTGCGGTAGCGACAGCGAAATGGCTGATGCTTCCATGGCGTGCTTCTTTTGTGAAAATCGTTCACAAAAATCGGGGTCCGGCTGCGTTACGTTCGTAAAAAACGGGATCACCTCCAGGCTGCGCTTCCTTTGCGAATACGTTCGCAAAGACGGGGTCACCATCCGTCGTTGGTCAGCAATTGCAGGAATTGGTGTTCGTCGGTTGTTGCTTGTCGGATGTTGTTCGCCGTGCTCTTCCTCTGTGAAATCGTTCACAGTGATGGGGTTCAGGCTGTGCGCTGTTTCCGTGAAAAATGTTCACAGAAAACGGGGTCACCAATTGTAGGTTTTGATGAATTCCCGTCCTCACGTCGTTGGGTCACCAATGTAGGAATAGGTGTATTCCTAACAAATAACGGAGCTTGACTCGGAAGAACAACAAACAGGATTTTAATGTTGAATTAGATGAAGTACAGCAAACAATGTAGAACAATGCAGGAGAGTCGTGGAACAGGTCTTTCCCCAGTGGGGACGCCACGAGGACTGACTAGGCAGTCCGGAGGTTTGCGCGATGACGTCATCGCGTTTGCGTTGTGACGTCATCGCGTTGCTCGCGTTTTCCCGCGCTTGGGGCGCCACGTGACTTGCGACGTGATGTCATCACGTTTGCCCGCACTTGGGGCGGTCACGTGAATTGCGTGATGACGTTATCACATTTACCCAGCACCCGGCATTGGAGTTGGCCATTGCGGCCGAAGTTGCGGGAGCGGGAGGCCGAGCTGGGCCGGCGATTGCCACGGGAGCGGGAGGCCGAGCTGGGCTGGCAATTGCCGCGGGAGCGGGAGGCCGAGCTGGGCCGGCGATTGCCGTGGGAGCGGGAGGCTGAGCTGAGCCGGCTCATGTTTACCCGCGTCATCGCGTTTGCCCGTGTCATCGCGTTAGGTCGCGTTCTTAAAGGGGCAACGCCCCGTACAGGTAAACTATATATATATATATACATCATTAAGTTAAAGGGAATTATGTATAATAAGTAAGGGACACTCGGTGGTACCGCTACACCATTCTAATAAATTTCCTCCGCACCCTCTCCAAGGCCTTAACATCCTTCCTAAAGTGTGGTGCCCAGAATTGGACACAATACTCCAGCTGAGGCCTAATCAGTGATTTATAAAGTGTTAGCATACTTCCTTGCTGGAGAATGTTGGATGCCTTCTTGTGTCCAGTGTTCAAACCAGGTAAATTGTAGGAAATACATCGGAGAACATACTTCCCTGACTTACATTTAATTGTAATATGCTCATCCATATCTACCGCTGATCCCAGGAAGCAGGAAAGAGGGGGAGCTGGAGGAGGCAGGGACGTAACCCCACATACCTAGATTTGCCTGAAGAAATACTTGAAAAATCGGTTCTTTTTTCGTTAGAACTACGCAGATTACAGGGTGATATCATAGAGGTGTGTAAAATTATAAAAGGATTGGTCAGGGTGGATAGAAGCAGACTGTTTCCAGTGGTTGAGGGGTCAAGAACGAGTGGCCATAGATACAAGATTACATGTAAGAGAGTTATAACTGAGAGCAGGAGAAACTTCTTTACATAGAGAACTTGAGGCCATGGAATTCAATTCAATTCAATTCAATTCAAATTGCTTTATTGGCATGACAAGTTACATCTTATGTTGCCAAAGCATCGAAAAACATTCATGTTTGTTCACAAAAATACAGATCTATCCATACAGTGTATAAACAGATATATCCCTGAGTGTATAAATATACTTTCATATAATTTATATATACTCTTTTCTTATATTTAGTGGTTGTCCCTCTGTTTATGGCAAGCTGTAACATAGTGTGCCGCTAGTGTTACACAATTTCTCTCTTCCCCTAGTAGGTAGGGGAGTTTTTGGTCATCATTCAAATTTCTGAATTCCGGGCATATTTTTGTGAATTTTGGGTAGAAATTCTCCCTTATGCCCTGATATTTTCTACAAGCTGTGAGGAAGTGCATCTCTGTCTCCACCACTCCCTGACTGCAGTGAGAGCATATCCTGTCCTCTCTTGGTAGCCGGGTCTGCCTGTGTCTACCTTTTTCGATCGCCAGGTTATGTTCACTAAGTCTGTACATTGTCAAAGTTTTTCTCAGTTTGCTATCCTTTACCATGGTCAGGTAATCAGCCATGTTGTATTGTCTGTTTAGGGCCAAGTAGCAATTGAGTTTGCTTTGGGTTTTTGTTGTTTCTGCCCAATATGACAGATATTTTTCCTTTTGCTTAGTGACGATTGTGTTGGGTCGAATTCTTTGTGTTACGCTGTCACTGTCCTGGGGCTGGTTATTGTTGGTAGTGTTAGTAGTTACTTCACTGAGTCCCAGGACTAGTTGACTGAGGGTATTCTTCTTTATGGTCCTCTCTTGGCATTTCAGGGCTTCGTAATGATAGCATTGGGGGTTGCTCATTTCTAGGTGTTTCCAAAATTTGGTGGCTCTTTTTTGGATAGTGATTATTAATGGATATTGGCCTAGTTCTGCCCTGCATGCATTGTTTACGGTTTTCCTTTGAGTCCGGAGGATACTTTTACAGGGTTCCAGGGTTTGTGGCTGAGGCAGAAACAAAGTCAACTTTCAAGAACAGATTTGATAGGTGGATGAAGGAAAAGTCGATATTGGAACAGAGTAGGTAAATATGATTAGAACTATTTGCTTGTGTGGAATTTAAATGCTGCCACAGACCGGTTGGGATGAATGGCCTGTTTCCATGTTGTAACTTCTATGTATTTTAATAGGCCAGAATTTACTGTAAAAATAACGATGAGGCTAACGGCACTCACCGTTAATAATGCACAAATCAGACAGCAACTTCAGCCGAGGGCAGATTCGCAGTTAAACACGAAAATCTGGAAGTTGCTGTCCGAGATGAGCCGCTACTCCATAAACTGCGCTTAACTGACATCTCGCCATCTGGCTCCCCATTCAAATGTATTGAATGATGTGAAAATCCTGTACTTAAGTGTAGATACAGACTAAACTCACCACAGAAAGTTAGGGCTTGTCCATTTCAGGCTAAGTACCCTTTTTAACAGCGGGATCAGTCTTAATTACTGTCAAACAACCTCGCTGGCACTGAAAATGAACTTTTACAAATGTGGAGTCTCATTCCTTCAGATTTAATTGTTATTGGAGATTAAAAAAAAATTAAATTACATTTTTTTCCTGTCTCTTTTTTACTCTCTTAATCCAATCATTCTTTCTCTCGAAGGGTCACAGGCCTGAAATGTTAACTCTGTTTCTCTCTCCACAGATGCTGCCTGGCCTGCTGAGTGTTTCCAGCATTTTCTGTTGTTATTTCATTCTTTCTCTTTCTTTATTTGACTTTCTATTCCTGATTTGATAATTAATTCACTATTCTAACTTACACTTCCTGGCTCAGACTCTGCACTGTTCATTAACAATATTTCAATCTGATTGGTTAAGGAGACCCACAGTTGCTTGGCCTGTTCGCACAGGTCCCAGGTCCCCTGTAGAGGGCGCCGCGCCGTTTCGATTTCTAATTTACAGCAACTTCAAGTGCATGGGTCACAGAAATTAAACGGGCAAGGGCAAGTTCAACGAATGGTGAGCACCGTTTGTTCGCCGGCTACAGTAAATTCTGACACATGTTTATTTCTATGTAAAAGTGGGAATGTGCGGGGGGGTAGTGGGGGCTGTGGTGGACGAGTGGAACAGGAAATCTAGGCCTTGTCATTTATATTTGAATCATATCCTGACCATTTCTAATGATGTCTGCATCATATATATGCATTATAATTGCACTTTCAATTAGCACAGTGCGCACACACATGCCTGGAGCATTAGCACATGACCACTTTTGCACTAAGTCAAAGGAGAGAATGTCAATTATTTAGCTGGGGACATCACAACGAGGTCCTGTGCACATATTAACAACTTGGAATGTGATAATAACATTTTTTCAGCCCACATTTCACAAAAAAGTGGAGTCTTTTATAATAAGCATACTTAATTTGGCAGGTAATCATCTTAAAGGATTTTAAAATTTAGTTTTTACTTATTTATGATGATGATGTAACAGAGAGAGAGAGAGAGGGACGATATGTAAGTCATTGGATGTGGAAAGATCTGTATCCAAGATAGGGATACAACTTTAAGAAGTTATATAAAAGGCAGTATGGCCTAGAAATTCAGTTTTGCTAGTTTTGGGGCGCTAACGTTAGCGCCCGCCCGACTTTAGCGCCCGCCCCAAAGTTGCGCCCCCTTCGCCGAAATTCAGTTGCTTCGCCCTAAGAGGTTGCTGGAGTGCTAAAAGAGGTGTTACACGACTATCTTTAGGCGCTAAGCCGGCGGTGCAGAGGGATAGCGCCGAGGCGGGGCGCAGCGCGGTTGCGGTCATTTTTTGATTGACAGCAGACCCCGTGGCGCCGGCCAGCTCTTAAAGGGGGAAGGGATGATTTGGTCTGCTGCCACGCCCTGCACACTGCAGCTTTCAAACTAGGCCTCAACACTGCTGCTGAGCCCAAGGAGCCATGGCAACGCATGAGAAGGCCCGTGAGCGTGCCCTGCGCTTCTCAGAGCATGATCTGGATATCATGCTGACAGCATTGGAGAAGAGGCGCAGGATCTTGTTCCCAGACAATGGCAGGAATCCCACCCACCGCGTCGACACCAAAGCCTGGAGGGAGATCGCCACCAGGGTGTCGTCCTACAGCGATGCCCCCAGGGACAAGGTGCAATGTCGGAAGAAATACAATGACCTGACCAGGATTGTCAGGGTGAGTACCCTTTCCACTCTCCTCCTCATTCTTGCATGTACACCTGACATGATGGGCAAAGGGACCTGAAAGGCCTAATGGGCAGCCCTCAGCCAGCAGCTTTGGGACAGTCATGAGCATCAATTGTACATTCTGCACTTTACACACTGGCCAAGCTATTCCACCATGAGAGGCAGTGCACACTAGATCAGGGCTACACTCTGGCCAAGCTATTCCACCATGGGAGGCAGTGCACACTACGTCACGGCTACACACCGTACTTAGAGCCTGTCCTTTCTCTTGCAGGCTAAACTTGCGAATAATCGCAAGGGCCGCGACATCACCGGGGGAGGCCGCGCCAAGTTCCAGAAGCTCACTCCCCTGGAGGAGCGCGTGAGTGGCCTCATGGGAGGCCGCGTGATTGTGTCCAGAGCGTGCGGAGAAGCCGACCCTCCGCTGCCCGGCAATGGTAAGGACCTCGCCTTTTGGCCCTCTCTCGTCGCACTTGCGCATCCGAGCTACCTCCTTTGCCACTGTGCCACCAATGCGCTGAATGCCACCAGTCATGACTCCCTCGCTGACGCCCTCTCCTCACTCTGAAGCTACTCTTGTGCCTTCCTGCTTTCAGCTGGTGACGAAGAGCTCCCTGAAGCTGCCAGTGACAGCCCCTCCGAACAGGAGGAGGAGGAGGAGGAGGAGGAGGAGGAAGAGCAACCCGGACCATCAGGGGAGGACTCAGGTCCCGCAGCAGAGGGCGAAGTGTTGGACACGTCTTCCCTGGACGAGAGCCTGGAGCAACTTTCGGAGGGGAGTGCAGCTGCTGGGACCAGTGGCGTACAGCCACCCAGGAGGGCTGCGGGTGGGCCGCGGCCTTCCCCCCAGAGGGGGGAAGGATCGGAGGGGAGTGCAGTTGCTGCGGACGTTCGGCGCCAGCAACATGCCAAGGGTCGCCTAGCTCGGACCCCTGCTCCCCAGCGGGAGAGTCCCGCCTCCAGTCCGGCCACCTTCACCTTGGAGGAGGTGCGCCAGCTGGACCAAATGGCCGAGGATTCGGACCGCCGCCACACAGAGCTCATGCAGGTGGTGGGACGGATGCCTGAGGCCATCGAGTCGCTGGCGACCAGTGTGCGGGAGTTTGGGGCATCAAATGCCGAGAGTGGCCGGATGATGATGGAGGTAGTGGAACGGATGCCTCCGGCGATGGAGTCGCTGGCTGATGCCGTCAAGTCAGTGGCGGATGTGATGCGGGCGCAGACCAGGGCAACAGAGGCACTCACTGCTGCCACACGCGCTGCCTCAGCCAGGCATCGCCAGGACACCCGCCGCGCTGCAGCAGCACAGCGCTCCGCCCTTCGGCTGATTGGTGCGGATCGTGCAGTGCGTGCCCGGGCGAGTGCCAGCGTGCGACATCACCAGCCAGCGCCTCCAATACGCCAGCTTGCCCACATTGCGCCATCCGTCGCCGCCACTCCCCCAGTGGAGCGTCAACGGCAAGCGGCTGGAGCTGATGGTGGGCATGCACATGTGCGCCAATCAACAGCCGGCCCCTCGAGGCCCAAAGCCCAAGTAGGCCGCCCCCCAAGGCCATCTGGCGGAAGGACATCTGACCCTCAGGCGCCTTCCCCCAGCCTCGCAGCAGCCACTGGGCAGAGCTTGCGGAGGAGCAGCAGGCCGGGCAGGGGCGCCAAAAGGCTGGACAAGGTCTCGCCCTCGCGGGCCACTAAGTAGAGGGTGTGGCCAGCTTTCATTTTATATGGCAGTGGACATCTTTATTTTGCCCATGGTTGTTTTGTTTATGGGTATGTTTTTTGCGTTAAGGCCGAGGTTGAGGCCTGGTTTGTTCAAATGTGGAGTTACTCCTCCCCAGGTTGTGGGAGTGAGTCGTTTGTTGCACTTTTTGTGGGGGCCGTTGATTGTTTTTGGGATTCATGTGGGAAGGGGTTTCATTTTTGTCAAATATAAATTTATCTTTATTCAGACAGTGTCCATGGTTGTTCTTGTTAGTCTTTGTTGCCTTCGCCGGCTGAGGGCTTGCGGAGCGGCTGCATTCATCTTGCTTCATGGCCACAAGGCATTCCCTGACAGGGGGCTTAGAAGTTACGTTCAATAAGCTGGCGACGGACGGCCCTTGGACCTTGTCGCTCCCTCCTGGGAACGTACTCCTCCTCCTCCTCCTGCTCCTCCTGCTCCTCCTCCTGAGGTGGTGGTCCAACGTCAGGTGGCAGTGCCTGAATCCTGCGGAGAGCCAGGTTGTGTAGCATGCAGCAAACTACGACAAATTGGGAGACCCGGTGCGGCGAATACTGCAGAGATCCGCCGGAACGATCAAGGCAGCGGAACCGCTGCTTGAGGACCCCAATAGTTTGCTCGATGATGTTTCTGCTCCTTTGATGGCTCTCATTGTATGCCTCTTCAGCAGCGGTCCTGGGCGCGTGGAGCGGGGTCATGAGCCAGGTACACAAAGGATAGCCTTTGTCCCCGAGTAGCCATCCTCTTGGGGGAGGCTGTGCCTCGAACATGTCATGCACAGTACACTGCCGCAGGATAAAGGCATCGTGGCAGCTGCCTGGAAAGCAGGCATTGACAGCCAGGATGCGCTGCTTGTGGTCACACACCAGCTGCACATTGAGAGAATGGTAGCCCTTCCGGTTGCGATACTGCTCGCCATGCTCCAGAGGTGCCCGCAAAGCCACATGCGTACAGTCAATGGCGCCCTGCACCAAGGGGAAGGCCGCGAGTCTAGCAAATCCCACTGCACGCTGATGCTGGCTCTCCAGGGCCATGGGGAAGGAGATGAATTGGCGTCTCCTTCTGAAAAGGGCATCGGTCACCTGGCGGATGCAGCGATGCACGCCAAACTGGGATATGTTAGCTATGTCCCCAACAGCGGATTGGAAGGAGCCAGTGGCATAGAAGTTCAATGCCACCGTCACCTTCACTTCCACCGACAGAGACGTCCTGCACCTGAGCTTTGGACGCAGATCTCTGCGAAGCAGGTGGCAGATCTCTGCAACCACCTCCTTTCGGAATCTCAGCCTTCTTACACATCGCGCGCCACTCATGGTGAGGTAGGAGCGCTGCTGGCGGTATACCCTGACTGGGTAAGGCCTATGTTGCCGACGCCTGTTGCCCCCTCTGCCTCTAGCCAGGGCTGCCCCTCTGACCCCGCGTCTGCGAGCCCTACGCACATGGCGCTGAAACTCCGTGTTGGCACCCCATGCAGCCCCCATCAAATGCTGGCAAACAGTCAAATTTCCAACAGGGCACTTGCAGCGCTTTGGCCTGAGTCCAAAAATACCTGAGCTATTGCTGCACGAAACCAGTTAGCTCTCCTCCTTGTTGTGTGTCCAGAAATCCGTTGCACAAGAGTGTTTGCTGCAAAATGGCTGCCCTTTATACTGCAGGGTACGTGCCCTTTAATTTGCGCTCCCCGGGGCCCGCGTCACTGTGTTGCGTTCCATTTTACAAACGCTCTGGCCGCCAGCCGCACAATGGGGCGGTCCGACTGAAGTTTGGAATCGGGGCGCGCAAAGGGCGTTGCACGAGGATGTGACGTCATTTTCTGCGCGCGCAGCCGGGCGGGCGCTAAACTTTGCGCCGGCGCTAAGGGTCAACTTAATTTGGGGCGAGGCGCAAACTGCGCTGCGCCCGGGCGCTACACGCATAGCGCCCGAAATTCACTTCTCTTAAGGCGCTAACTGCTGGCGCAACCAACTGAATTTCTAGGCCTATATCTTTAAGAAATCGTTGACCTTACTTGCCTTTAATCAGGAATGATTCCCAGCCTGTAAGAATAAAAGGCAAGGAAATGGTTCAGTTCAGGAGAAGAAGGAACTAATAGTAATACTGATCACTGTCTTGTTCATTGCTGTAAATAAAGGCGCAACATGGGTGAATAAACCTCACTTGTTTTAAGATCTAGTATGTGTGTCTAATTGACCACGGGGTCCTGGCTCTGCATCAGCTTGTTACAGATGAGAACTTTCTTTTAATGACAGTGATGTTTGATAATTTGAAAAGAATGTGGAATAAGAGAATGAATAAGAATTCCTTCAAATTTAAAACTGTTTCTTCAAGTGAAATTGATTCAGATTTGATGTGACTAGCTATGTCTGATCGGCAATATTTTAACTCTGGCATTAACATATAAATAAATGGCATAACACCAGCCTTAAAATAATGCCACTCAGAAAATACTGGTGTGTATTCTGTGCAGTGTGGTATGGAAAGAAATAACTTATATAACACCCTTCACAATCTCAGAATGTACCAACGTCCTTTACCAGTGGATTACATTCTGAAGTGCAGTCACTGTTGTTATTCTGAAAAAACTGGCAACGGGCATGTTGTCGCCTCTCCTGGTGACAACACATCCTCACCATTTCTGCCACCCCTCTCTAATGACTTCACATGTACCAGGAAGCTGGCAGGGTCAGACTGCCACCACAGCTGTGGAAGTGCCACAGCCTATCGCAGGAACACCTCAGGGAGGTGCTCACAGAGCTCAAGAGCCACCTGAATCTTATGAGATACTCACAGCCACCTCACAGGCTCCAGCCACAGGGGTTGCTCCAGATTAGCTACTGCAACACAACACACATGCACTATTAGGAAGGGGAAGCACCCTGCTAGCAAATGCTAGATTCAGAGCCACATCACGTTTCGTGGAACAACTTGGAGCTACAGCCCTGCAGAGAGATTTGTTTTTATGTCTGTGGGAAGGATGTGCAGTGAAGCGGAGTGGTCTGTGATGGCCTGGCAGATAAACAGGGTGCCAGTGCAAATGTTGAGAATTCTGACTTATTTCCAGGACCTGGGCAAGATGCACAGAGGATTGGAAATGGGAAGAGTTTGTCAAGACATTAGGAGAAAATGTCCTGAATCAGGAAATGCTGCATGGTTCTTGCAGTAGCCAAAAAGGGACTTGTGTTCCTGCCTCCTTTGGTTCAAGCACCTCAGCAACATCCTCTAGTTGCTCATCAGTGGGCTGTTGCTACAGCTTCTTCATGTGGTTGCCTCTTTGAGTTATGAGGTTGTGGAGAATGCAGAAGATTGCGATTATCCTGGAAACTGATCTGTCAAGAAATTGGAATCATTGCTTCAGCATGGCTATGGTGTGCTTGATAACGGATCTGGTGGAGGCACAAACCTCATTGTATCTTTGCTTCATTGGTGTCTGGGGAAGCCGCCAATAGGTTGTGAGTCAAGGCTGCATTGGGTCTCCCTAGTAAGTCAGGGTCCAATCCTCAACTTGCTGGGTATCAGCAAATAATAGAAGCAGGGTGGACTGCCATAAAAAGAATGTAACATGACTGCTGCCAGGGAAGCAGACATTTATCTGCAATAACCTGTGCAGATGGTCACACTTAAGTTGAACATTGGTTGAGTAGGAGCCCTTGCAGTTCATGCATGGGTGCTCCTGTTGGCAGAAGCATGTAGGGCTAGATGTATACATCAGTGGCACCCTGGGCCTCTGAACATTCAGAAAATATCCAAGAGCTCTCTCCAGTTGTTCTGTTCTGCTCATGTGGAAAATGATGCGATTGCATTTTCTTGCAAACAATACATCAGTCTTCTACTTTATGCAGCGATGCACTGCAGACCAACTGACATTCATGGCATCAATTAATTACATCAGTGACAGGCTGGAAAGAGCCCAGGGCAAAAAAAGTTTGAGATGACTATTAACTTCAGAGCCACTGTCAGCACTGTGTCTCCTCGAAATTCAGCTGAAGTAACTCCTGGATCATGTTTCACAACTCTGTCACTGAATCCCTGGTGAATCAAAGGCATTGCAGCACTGGTTGGTTCAGACAATTGTGTGGGGCTGATATATTCGGTTGGCAACATTGCTTCCCTGGCATCCAAAAGTATTTCCTCATTCTTATCCTCTTCCTCTAAATAGCATAAGCACAACTTCCTTCTGCCTCGGATAAATGCATGGCCCAAGTGCTATTGAGCCCTTCGGACTAGAAAGTCTCCAATGTTGATGTTTTGTTGCAGCTGATTTCAGCCATTTTGGCAGTAGGGACACTAGAATTAGCCTCAAAGCCCCTGGGCTACCGAAAGGGAAAAAAGTCAGAGTTCCCACTTCCAATTGTTGTCTGGGAACCCTGCTAGAAAATGCACATGTATGGATGTCAGATTAGGACAGGATTGGTGTTGGTTGTGATGCTGTCTATGGTCAAGTAGCTTACTCACACTCATACACAAAGAATAGCCACTTGAACGAATAACTGTCGGTGCCCATGGAATAATATCCTATCAGAAGACAGCTTGTTCATTGCAACTAATAAAAATGCAATTTTGAAATTAAACATGCATCTGGTGCGCATTTCCTGCCCATCACATTTCTTTCCTGTCGGTCATAGTTCAAGTGTTACACTCATCTTTCCAACTCATGCTTCAAAAGAAAATGTAAGGAGCATAAACACTCATTTGCCACAGTGTCTTCAATCTGAGTGACCTACTAAATGTACTTTTAAAAAGAGAAAGGAAGCCAATATTCTGACCTGCATCCTAAACAGCAATTGAGTGCTGACTTCACCCAGTGTTTACTTACCGGAAATTAGACTTTGTGGTGAAAAGGAGACACAGCTTCATCTTAGCAGCAGAATAATACATTCTTTATAAAACAGTAACAGTTTCTTCATCTATTCCCCCCAATTTTTAGTACACCTGACGGCACCACTAAGGTACGTGAATGTCTTACTAACCATTGGATTTTGGATGTTTCCTCAGAGTCACTTCAGTCACTGTATGTCATAGTTTGAGTGGCACTGCGTGAAAGTAGGTATGCCAGTGTGATCAAGGGCCACTTTTGCCTCATTGCTGCATCTGATAAGTTGCCATAATCGTTTTCTGCAGGGCCTGGTACATCTACTTGACAATGTCTGTGGGGAACTGTCTTCTAATGTTCATGTGCAGCAGAGACAGAGATGCCTAGCTTTGTCATATACTCAGGCCTGGCACAGGTCAATACCATCGGCCTGAAACATTAAATCTGTTTCTCTCTCCACAGATGCTGCCTGATAATAATGTTTAGTTGTGGCCTGAAACTTAGCTCCATCTCCTTGTAGGGTATCATGAAGTGACACAGAGGGAAACTCTCTTCACACCCACCTTATGCTGCACCACCTCCAAGTCAGCAGTTATGAAACAAGGGGTCGGGTGCTGGGCTGCTTAATCACTTGCACTTACACTTATATAGCACCGTTCAATCCCTCTATTGTGATGCTCTCTTTAAATTTGACTTGCATTTAATTTTCCTCCCCTTCTATTCACCTGCTCTTTAAATCTACCCCAGCCTACACATGAAGTTAGGCTAATGAGCTGACCTTGGAATATTGGGTGTAAACTGTGAACTTCCACTTGAATCAATCTATGATAATAACACCAAAAAGAAGAAAATGTAGGCTGCTGTATACATTAAAGTACATTTAATATGTTAATTACCTGTTACTCTGAAAATTTATAACAGGAGATATCAGAAAAAGTACTGCTGTCTTTCAGTTGGCTTTCAGCTTTATTAAAGTGTTTTATACTTTAGAAGTAATTTCGAGGTAGGTATTTTACATAAAACTGCAACAAGATCGTAAGTAGGAAGAATTGGCTGTGTTTTGCACTGCTCATTCATAACAAATTAAAATATTATCACCAAATCATAAACAGGACAGAAGAAGGCCATTCAGCCCATCATGCCTGAGTCAGCTCTTTGAAAGAGCTGTCCAATTTAGTCCCACACCCTAGCTTTTTCCCCGTAACCCTGCTAATTAATCCTCTTCAAGTACATATCCAATTGTCTTCTGAAAGATGTTATGGAATCTGCTTCCACCGCCCTTTCAGGTAATACGTTCCAGATCTTAACAACCTTCTGTGTGTGAAAACATTTCTCCTCATTTGCACTCTGGTTCTTTTGCCAATTATTTTAAATCTATGACCTCTGGTTACCGATCCACTTGCCAAAGGAAACAGTTTCTCCCTACTTGCTCTATCAAAACCCCTAATAAATTTGAATATCTCTATTAGGTCTCCCCTTAACTGTTACTGCTCTAAGGAGAACAATCCAGCTTCTCCAATCTCTCCACATAACTGAAGTCCCTCATCCCTGGTATCATCCTGGTAAACCTCCTCAGCAGCATCTCCAAGGCCTTGACATCCTTCCTAAAGTGTGGTGCCAAGAATTGTATATAGTACTCCAGCTGAGGCCTAACCAGTGATTTGTAAAGGTTCAGCATGACTTCCTTGTTTTTATATCCAATGCCCCTATTTACAAAGCTAAGTATCCCATATGCTTTCTTAACTGACTTATCAACTTGCCCTGCCACCTTCAAAGATTTGTGAATATGTACCCTTAGGTCCCTCTGCTCTTGCACCCCCTTAAAATAGTGCCATTTAGATTATACTGCCTCTCCACGTTATTCTTCCTGAAGTGCATCACTTCACAGTTATCCGCATTAAATTGCATCTGCCATATGTCTGCCCATTTCAGCAGTCTGTCTATGTCCTCCTAAAGTCTGCTACTATCCTGCTCACTATTTATTACATTGCCAAGTTTTGTATCATCTATGAACTTCAAAATTGTACTCCCTATAATCAAGTCCAGGTAATTTATATACAACAAGAAAAGCAATGGTCCTAATACCGACCCATAGGGTACCAGAGGGTACGGTAGCATAGTGATTATGTTACTGGATTAATAATCCCGAGGCCTGGCGTAATAATTGGCGAAACGGTGAGTTCAAATTCCACCATAGCAGCTGGGTGATTTAAATTTAGTTAATTAAAAAAAAAATCTGGAATTAAAAAGCTAGTAGAGTTTCATAAAAACCCATCTGGTTCACTAATGTCCTTTAGGGAAGGAAACCTGCCATCCTTACCTGGTCTGGCCTATATGTGACTCCAGAACCACAGCAATGCGGTTGACTCTTAGCTGCCCTCTGAAATGGCCCAGCAAGCCACTCAGTTGTAACAAACCACTGCGACAAAGTCAGCGCTGTGGGAGTAACTTCACCACAGGACTGCAGCGGTTCAAGAAGGCAGCTCACCACCACCTTTTCAAGGGCAATTAGGGATGGGCAATAAATGTCGGTCTTGCCAGCAATGAAACAAATAAATCTAAACTAGTATAGCATTATCTTTTTGCGGGTGTCGTGAAGGAACTTACCATAGTGTTTGAGTGTCCAATGTGTGGTAATGTACCACTTAAATATAATAAATACTTGCATTTATGTAGCAACTTTCACCTTGAAACACCTCAAAGTGATTTACACAATTAATTTCTTTTTGAAATATATTATTTATTTTCATAGGTATTCAGGAACATTGGAACAGGAGTAACCCATTCAGTGATTTGCATACATGGACACCTAAATCCACAGCTCCTAGTCTCTCACCATTCAGAAAGATTTGTCTTTCTCTGGATGACCTCATACTTACAGAATGAATTCCATCTGCCATAGTTTTGCCCACTCACTACGTCCCTTTGTAACTTCCTTCTCCCATCTACATAATTACTGCACCTCCTAACTTAGTGTTATCTGCAAACCTGGATATACAACTCTGTTCCTTCATCCAAGTCATAAATATATATGGTGAAAAGCTGAGGCCTCAGTACAGATCCCTAAAGAACACCACTTGTCACATCCTTCCAATCAGAGATCATTCCTTTTACCCCTACTCTGTCTCCTACCTCCTAACCAATTATCTACCCACTTGTTAACCATGGCTGCTTAAATACACAAGTGGTGCCTTTGGGGGAGAAATTCGGTATCGCCCCGTTTGGGGCGCAATTATCGGCCGGGCGCAAAGTTTAGCGCCTGGCGCTAATTATCGCCTCCGACTGCTAACTTGGCTTCTATCGCCCCTGGAGGTGATTGGAGCGCTAAATCAGGCACTACACACCTCTCTTAAGGTGCTAACGCCGAGGAGCGAGGCGCTACCTCAGAGCGCTGCCGAAGCTCATGTGATGTCAGTCAGCAATGGAACATAGACACACTGGCGCTGGCCAGTTCTTAAAGGGGAGGGTCGATCTTGCTCTCCATCCACACCCTGCTCATTGCAGTCTTGAATCTCGGCTTGGAGAGATCTGTACATCAAATCTGCTGGAAAGAACAATGGAGAGACCCCAGGGAAAGAGCTCAGAGTGCAGCCCCCATTGTCTCTTCTAAATTGATGCAAGGAAGGTCAAATCAAAATGAACCTGCAAAGTGCTGTTCAGTACCCAAAACTCCTTCACACCGCATTGAATCTCTCCAGAAGTCTCTTTCTCTCTCTCTCTCAGAATGTGTGGTGCAAAAATGTCACCAACAAATAAAAGGCAGGAAGCGGTCGCCTTTAAATAGCGCTCCCCCAGTCCCTTCATGACTGCGAAACGCCCCCCTCAACCTGTTGTTGCTAGCAGTAGGTGGTAAGGCAGGGGGCGCCACTCAATATCCGGTCCGGCGCGTTACCAGGGCATTGCACACTCGACTGACTTCATGATCTGCGGGCGCAGGAGATCGTGGCGGTAGTGCTGAGAGCCATCGCAAAGTGTCTGGTCAAATTCATGAGCGGCGCAAACATCGCAGCGCCCGGGTGCTAGTTGCTTTGCGCCCCATTAAAGCCCTCTTAATGGGAGGCGCAAAGCAACCAAATTTTTCCCCCTTTGCCTTTTAGCGGTATGTACTGGTTTTGTATTGTGCCAAGTATTTCTTTGAATACTTCCCACTGTTCATCTGTAGGTTTATCATTAACAGTTCAGCCCAGTTTCCTGTAGTCAATTCATTTCTTATCCCTTCAAAGTTTCCCTTACTTAAATTTAAAACCTTGGTTTGTGACTCTCCCTTCTCCCTTTCAAACCTATTATCAAATTCAGTCATATCGAGATCACTATATTTAAGATGTTCTCTTACCTTCGGATTGTTAACAAATTCTGGTTTGTTACTCAGCACCAAATTTAGTATGGCCTGTTCCCTTCTTGTTTCTGAAGCATATTGTTCTAGAAAACTGTCCCGAATACATTATAGAAATTAATTGCCTTTATTACATGAGCTGTTTTGGTTCTCCCAGTCTATGTGAAAATTAAAATCTACCATTATAACCACATTGTTTTTGCTAATGCTTCCCTGATCTCTATATTTATATACCCCCGCCCCCACACCCCACCCTACAACTACATCACCATTATCAGGAGGTCTGTAGACAACTCCTACTAGCGTCTACATGGTCTTTGTTTTACACTACTTTAATTGAATAGTGTCAATTAACGAAACCACCAATTAAAGGTATATTAGAATAAGGAAGAATATTATTATCCTAGTTTTGGTGGGCACTATTTAAGTGCTATTTAAGATATATTGGAATTAAGGTTAACTTAAACTGATACCTGCAAACAGTTTTTTTTGCTTTTCATAAGTGTTAATTTGATGTTACAATTAGATCCTCACTATTCATTTTTTCATTTTAATTTCCTAAATGTGTTACAGAAATAACTATGTTTACATACTGCTTGTTTACTTGACTACTGAATCATAATTATAAAACATGACATGCATAATGCAACTTTAACAATATTTTAACTGGATTCCACTGAATAAGCCTCAGAAGGAGGTGGCATATCATGGAAGCCACCCAGTTGGCCATCAGATGAATCCATGGAGTCTGATTGGCTATATTCGTCTACCACTTAAGGAGGGTGACTACCTCCTCATCAATATAGTCAGCAGATTGATTACATAGGAAACCTGTTGGCTGACTGGGCCCAGCCTAATTATGTAACCTGAAAATACAGCCATAACAATGTCAATATCTCAATTTCAATAACTGAAGTACTGGATGAATCTCTGTCTCTGGGTGAGGAATGGGTAAGTTAAGGTTCCAATCCATCACTCCTGTGGTGATGTATCATTTCATGTCCGGTAGGTGGGCTAGCTAATAATAAAGGCTTCTGCAAAGAAGGTTCCATGGGGGAAAAATTTGCTTGCTTTGCGCCTCCCGTTAGCGCCCCGAGGGGGTGCTAACGAAGTGCAACGCAACTAGTGCCCAGGCACGGTGCCGCTAACGCCTCCCGCAAAATTCAGCAGGAGGTTAGCGGCGGCGGTGACCAGTAGCACTCCATGGCACTGCGCCTCCGCCGATGACGTCATCACCGTGCGTAGTGCCCCGCTCGCGCCCCAGCCGCAAACTTATCTCATGCCCCCTGACCTACCGCTGGACGCTATGTCCGACAGGGTCAGGGGGGCGTTCTTGCAGCCGGGGTGGCGATAATTAAAGGGCAGGTGCCGGGTGGCCATTTTTTTGGAGCCACCTGCCAGCACCTGCCCCCTCTGGCCTCCTGCTGCGGGGTGCTGGCCACGGTCCATCAGCCCGGCACTACTCTTGAGTGCCGGGCTCTTTTGCTGGCACCCCACTCCCCGGTGGTCCAGCAGGGCGTTGGGCTAGATCCCTCCCCTTTAATCAAGGGAGGGAGGCCAGCGGTACCGCGGCGCTACATGCCGCAATATTCCATGGGAGCGCCCCAAGAGGGAGGGGGAGCGCTTCCAGTAGCGCCCCACCTCCTGCTTGGGGCGCTACTGTTGAATTTCGGGTGCGGATGTGCTAACTTTGTCAGGGCGTTAAAAGTAGCGCCCTGGCGAAGTTAGCATCCCAAAGGGGGCGTGAGCCATTTTTCTCCCATCCCTTACCTAATAAAAATCTGTCAATCTCAGTCTTGAAAATTTCAATTGACCCAGCATACTCAGCTTTTTTGGGGAGAGAATTCCACATTACCACTACCCTTTGTGTGACAACATTCTTCCTGATTTCACTCCTGAATGGCTCTAATTTTAAGATTGTGTCCCTTTGTTCTGGAATGCCCCACCTGAGGAAACAGCTTCTCTGTATCTGTTTTATCAAATCTTCAATTAGATCACCCCTCAATCCTTTAAACTCAAGGGAATACAACCCAAGTTTATGCAATCTGTCTTCACAGTTTAACGCAGTACTCCAGATATCAGATTGAGCATCTAGCAGAAGACACTGTTGTGAAACATTTCTTTGTACTGAAACCCAGAGTTTCCCTCCAAACGAACCAGGCAAGCTCAAGGAAGGAAAGCAGAGACATATGATTAACATAGTACATTAATTATGCTTTAAGTCTGAGTTCATACCTGATAATTTCATACTGTGATTGCGAGTAGATGCAATACTCACAGCAATGTGTCTTAACCTGAATTTCAGAAGAGCTCCTCATACAAGTGTGATAATACCACTTTCCATATCAATCATCCTTGTGGCCAGCTCAGAATAAAATTGTTAGTTTAGCAGCAGCTTTTTGCTGTGGCTCAACACTCGGGTTAAGACTACACAGACTCGTTTTACATTGGATCCTTACAGCTAACAGGGAGACAGGACCCTCATCCCATTGATCTTGGTGAGATTTGAACCCAGCAGAACTGAGAGAACAGAGTACTAACCCAGTGGACTACATTACCCCCCGCCCCCCACTTATTTTTATTTAGAACTCAATAAGGAGACAAATCTCTCCAAGTATTCTCTGTTTAAAATATTCAGCACAGTAGATATACTCAACAAAAATTTTTAAATTGCAAATATGAACCAAATTAACATCACACATGAGATTATCTCAAATTTTTGAAAGGTACCATCAAAGTACATATACTGACCTAAGGGCACAGAATTTGGTTCAAAAGCTACCCGAGGACACAAATTGTGCTAGGCTTAGTTATGGTCTTGGCAAGGGTAGATCTATAGACTTATGCTGGCAAGGGGACAGCCAGGAGAGGAAAAAAATATGCTTCCTCTTGTCAGCATTCTAATTTTTCTTTATTAACAAGACTTGACTTGAGACTGAAAAATAATCATTTGCATTCCACATAGAGAAGCCAATGAAATGACTGTGACCCTCTAGGGTAGGTACTGTGTAATGCATGAGTGATGGGAGCAGGACTAGCAATCCTAACTTTGCCACAAATATGAGTTTTCGCCCCACCTTACAGGAGTGTTTCAGGTCTGCAGGAAACTACTTTCATCATCCAAGTTCTTCACAGTTTATGCCTCCAGGGAAAATATGTCATTATTACTCAATTTCAGAACTGTTACCAGGTTATCATCAGCTGGAAAAGTCCTACGTTTTAAATTCTAATTTGTTATTTGTCTCACATCGAATGAGTGACCTTAAAAAAACTGCAAATTGCTAAATAAATTTTTCTGCTTTATGAAATCCACTATGAAAGTTATAGATATTGGCTTAAAGTCCAGTCAGCTGCTCTGTGTGTTTATTCAGAAAACGCTCAATATTTCTCAGTGATTCATAGATTTAAAAATGATTCATAGATTTAAAAATGAAATATGTCAGTGTGATAACAATACATTTCAAAACAAAAATAAAATTGAACAACAGGCAAATTATATCTTGTAAAGTGCTTGCTTTTTAATTTGTTCCTGGGATATGGGCATCGCTGGCAAGGCCAGCATTTATTCCCCATCCCTAATTGCCCTTGAATAGGTGGTGGTGAGCCGCCTTCTTGAATCGCTGCAGTCCGTGTGGTGAAGGTATTCCCACAGCACTGTAGAGGAGCGAGTTCCAGGATTTTGACCCAGCGGCAATGAAGGATCAGCGATATATTTCCAAGTCAGGATGGTGTGTGACTTGGAGGTGGTCGTGTTCCCATGCACCTGCTGCCCTTGTCCTTCTAGGTGGTAGAGGGTTTGGGAGGTGCTGTCGAAGAAGCCTTGGCAGAGCTCTGATCTGATCCATTGGTTGGGGGATCGCTTAGCTCTGTCTATAGCATGCTGCTTCTGCTGTTTAGCATGCATGCAGTCTTGTATTGCAGCTTCCCCAGATTGGCACCTCTTTTTTAGTTACGCCTGGTGCTGCTCGAGGCTCTTCTGCACTCCTCATTAAACCAGGGTTGGTCCCCTATGGTAATGGCAGAGTGAGGGATATGCCGGCCCATAAGGTTACAGATTGTGTTGGAATACAATTCTGTTGCTGCTGATGGCCCACAGCGTCCAGTTTTGAGTTGCTTGATCTGTTCTGAATCTATACCATTTAGCATGGTGGTAGTGCCACATAACACAATGGAGGATGTCATCAGTGTGAAGCCGGGACTTCGTCTCCGGTGCCTAGGTCGATGCTGAGTGGTCCGTCCAATTTTCTTCTTATTATTGTTTTTCATGGCGGTTTTATACAACTGAGTGGCTTGCTAGGCCGGAGGGCAGTTAGGAGCTGTGGGTCTGGAGTCACATACGGCTGATTTCCTTTCCTAAAGGACATTAGTGAACCAGATGAGTCTTATACAACAATCCATGATCACCATTACTGATACTGGCTTTTTTATTCCAGATTTATTTAATTAACTGAATTTAAATTCTCCAGCTGCCATGGTGGGATTATGAACTCACATCTCTGGATTATTAGTCCAGGCCTACTGGATTACTAGTCCAGTAACATAACCACTATGTTACCGTACCATCAGTTTCTCTGATGGCAAGATAGTTTTATGGTTAGCTAAAAGATAGCTCCTTCTAGGATGTATTTTTCATTTAAAAGCTTAGGAATAGTCTTGGGGGACTTTAATCTTCATGTAGACTGGACAAATTAAATTGGCAAAGGTAGTCTGGAGGATGAGTTCATGGAATGCATTTGGGACAGTTTCCTAGAACAACACGTCATGGAACCAACCAGGGAACAGTCTATTTTAGATCTTGTATTGTGTAATGAGACAGGGTTAATTACCAATTTCATACTAAAGGATCCTCTGGGGCAGAGTGATCATAATATGATAGAATTTTACATTAATTTTGAGAGTGACCTGCCTAAGTCCGAAACTAGAGTCTTAAACTTAAGTAAAGCCAATTACATAGGTATGACGGATGAGTTGGCTAAGGTAGATTGGAAAAATAGATTAAAAGGTATGGCGGTAGATAAGCAGTGGCTAGCATTTAAAGAAATATTTCATAATTCTCAACAAAAATACATTCCATTGAGAAACAAAAACTCCACGGGAAAAGTGATCCAACCGTGGCTAACTAAAGAAGTTAAGGATAGTATTAGATTGAAAGAAGAAGATTATAATGTTGCGAAGAATAGTAGTAAGCCTGAGGATTGGGAGAGTTTCAGAAATCAGCAAAGGCTGACCAAAAAATTGATAAAAAGGGAAAAAATAGAATGAGAGAAAACTAGCAAGAAATATAAAAGCAGATTGTAAGAGTTTCTACAAGTATGTAAAAAGGAAAAGAGTAGCAAAAGTAAACATTGGTCCCTTAGAGGCTGAGACAGGAGAAATTATTATGGAGAATAAGGAAATGACAAAAACGTTAAATAAATATTTTGTATCTGTCTTCACAGTAGAAGACATAAAAAACATACCAAAAATGGTGGGGAACCAAGGGTCTAATGAGGGTGAGGAACTTAACGTAATTAATATAAGTAGAGAAAAAGTACTAGAGAAACTTATGGGACTAAAAGCCGACAAATCCCCTGGACCTGACGGCCTACATCCTAGGGTTCTAAAAGAGGTGGCTGAAGAGATAGTGGATGCATTGGTTTTGATCTTCCAAAATTCCCTAGATTCTGGAGAGGTCCCAGCAGATTGGAAGGTCGCAAATGTAACTGCTATTCAAGAAAGGAGAGAGAGAAAAAACAGGGAACTACAGGCCAGTTAGCCTGACATCAGTCGTCAGGAAAATGCTGAAATCCATTGTTAAGGAAGTGTTATCAAGTCACCTGGAAAATCATAACATGAGTCAACATGGTTTTATGAAAGGGAAATCATGTTTGACAAATTTATTAGAGTTTTTTGAGGATGTAACTAGCAGGGTAGATAAAGGGAAACCAGTGGATGTAGTATATTTGGATTTCTAAAAGGCATTCAATAAGGTGCCACATAAAAGATTATTACACAAGATTAGGGTTCATGGGGCTGGGGGTAATATAATAGCATGGATAGAGGATTGGTTAACAGACAGAAAAAAGAGAGTAGGGATAAATGGATCTTTTTCAGGTTGGCAGGCTGTAACTAGTGGGGTGCTGCAAGGATCAGTGTTGGGGCCTCAGCTATTTACAATCTATATTAATGGCCTAGATGAAGGAACCGAGTGTAATGTATCCAAGTTTGCTGATGATACAAAGCTAGGTGGGACAGTAAGCTGTGAGGAGAGAGTCTGCAAAGGGATATAGATAGACTAAATGAGTGGGCAGTAAGGTGGCAGATGGAGTATAATGTAGGGAAATGTGAGATTATTAACTTTGGTAGGAAGAATAGAAAAACAGAATATTTTTTAAATGGTGAGAAACTTTCAAATGTTGCTGTTCAGAGAAATTTGGGTGCCCTTGTGCAAGAAACACAGAAAGATAGCATGCAGGTACAGCAAGAAATAAGGAAGGCAAATGGCATGTTGGCCTTTATTGCAAGGGGGTTGGAGTATGAGTAAGGAAGTCTTGTTACAATTGTACAGGGCCTTGTTGAGACCACTCCTGGAGTACTGTGCACAGTTCTGGTCTCCTTATCTAAGGAAGGATATACTTGCCTTGGAAGCGGTGCAACAAAGGTTCACTAGATTGATTCCTGGGATGAGAGGGCTGTCCAATGATGAGAGATTATGTAGAATGGGCCTATACTCTCTGGAGTTTAGAAGAATGAGAGGTGATCTCATTGAAACATACAAGATTCTGAAGGGGATTGACAGGGTAGATGCTGAGAGGTGTTTCCCCTGGCTGGAGTGTCTAGAACTAGGGGGCATAGTCTCAGGATAAGGGGTAGCCCATTTAAGACCGAGATGAGGAGGAATTTCTTCACTCAGAGGTTTGTGAATCTTTGGAATTCTCTGCCCCAGAGGGCTGTGAATGCTGAGTCTTTGAGTATATTCAAGGCTGAGATAGATTTTTGGACTCTAGGGGAATCAAGGGATATGGGAATCGGGCGGGAAAGTGGAGTTGAGGTCGATGATCAGCCATGATCTTATTGAGTGGTGGATCAGGCTCGAGGGGCCGTATGGCCTACTTCTGCTCTTACTTCTTATGTTCTTATGTTCTTTGGCGGAGACCAGGTAGCATATTAGGTTAGCATACTTCCTTTTGTGCTGGGATCTGAGTTTGAATCCAGCCCACACTGATGTGAGGAAAGTCTCTTCTGTTTACTGGTTGTAAAGGTCCTAAGTTAAATGGGTTCGGATAGTCTCAATCCAGTGCCTTATACACATAGCTGCATGGAACAGAACTGTTCACAATTTGATGATCTCTCTCAAAGAGCCCATAAGGATGGATAGTGGAAAATCATTGGGGGTGAAATTGCCTGCTTATTATAATAATTGGAGTGCTGAGTTCAGTGCTAAGTGCACTGCTGATTGGCTTAGCGCTCAAGAGGGGGTCCAATATCAGGTGCAGTTTAGTGGCCAATAAAATTTTGCCTAGGCTCTCTGACTTTCTTAAAGGGGAGGTGCTTTGTTGCAGAAGCACCTCATTGTCAGTCTGGATACAGCCATGTCGCAACAGGAAAGAGAAAGGGCAGGGCCAGTCCCTGATGCAGCACTGGAGGCCTTGGTCCTGGGAGTACACAGAGGAAGACAGGTCCTATACCCACAGGGGGGCAGGGGGCCTTCCAGACTGAAGGCAGTAGGAGGAGATAGTACAAGCCATCAATGCCACGTGTGTCGTCCCCAGGACCTGGATCCAGTGCCGCAAGAAGTTTAATGACCTCACGAGTGGTCAAGGTGAGCGAATACATCTTCTAATGCAATATCCCACCAACTGCACCACTAGCCTTACATACTGTTCAATCCATCATATCCCCACCACACACCTACCAACAATGTCTAGGAATTACGACTCATACCTCAGAATCATAGCTTCACCTCACCCTCACACACTTACCACTGCTGCAAGCCTCACGCCCTCATCTCACACCTTGCACACAATGTCAGCTATTCAACCATGACAGGCACATCACCCAAACACATTGCACCACACTCACTGATACACTGCCCTTTCTCTTGCAAGCCAAGATGACTCACAACCACAGTGAGCAGCAGCAGACAGGTGGGGGTGAAGCACATCTTCAAAACCTTACTGCGTTGAAGGAGATGGTGCTGGAGATCATTGGAGGGGCCATCACTGAGGCTGTGGCAAGTGATGAGGTTGAAAGCATTGCTGTTGATGGTATGCTCATACCTAATCCATCTTCTCACATCCCACTTCCCCCTCATTGCACAATATCTTCTCACTTACAAGCTGCTGATGGTGTAAGCATGCACATCTTGCTATCCCCCTCCTCTCACCACCCTTGTGCCTTTCTCCTTTCCGGTATCCAAGAACTGCCAGCAGCCTAGCTTGTACCCGACCAAGTAGAGGAGGAGAGTGATGGAGAAGAGGCACCGTCACCAATGTTTCCTTTAAGCTGCACGGCCACACTGCACTCTGGAGGTCCCACACAGCTAGCTTACCAGCTTTTAAACGGAAAAAAACACGCATGTGTTGAATTCTGAACGGGCCACGCAGCCCCTTAAAGGGGTCGCACAACCCAAAAAAAAATTAGAGGGAACATTGACTGTCACTCGATCTGACACTCCCAGGCACCAGCTCAGAAAATGGCACTGCGTGAACTTTAGGGGGTAGTACAGAGGTGGGATCTGCACGTGGTGAGTCACCAGGCATTAGTGGGCTGCGGGCTGCAGTCAGGCCACGGGTTCTGCTGCACAGGACACAGATGGTGACTTTGAGGAGGTGGCCTGCAGAAGAAGGTTGATGGGCATGCACACTGAAATGCTTGCTGCAATGGCAGGCCTGCCAGAGAACCTCTTGTCAGTGTCAAGGAGCCCGGCTCCAACATTTCACGGGTCTTTGCACGGAGCTTGGAGCCCATGATTTCCAGGATGGAAGTGATGGGCAACACCATTAGAACACCGTGGACCCAACCATGATTCTGGGTGTGATGGGCGATGTTGCAGCTTCCATTGCAGCACAAGCGGAAGCGACCCAACATCTGAAGGCTGCACTGAAAGCTTAGACTGCTCTCATGCAGTCTCAGCTAGCTGCCACGCAAGCTCAGACTGATGCCATTGTGGCTGGGTTTACGAGTGTGGAAAGGGGCTTGCAGGGTCTCACAGCAGTCTAGCAATCTGTGCTCCAACAGATGGCTAGGATTGCTGAGGCGCCACCCCGGCGCAATGGCAGTGGCTCCGTGGAGCAAGAACCTGCTGTCCTCTCTCAGGGTGATAGCATTTGTCCTCCCACCACTGCCACTCTGCCAGTGCCCTGGCGGTTGCCTGTCAGCCAGCCAGCCCAGACTGCTGCCGCCCATGCCGAGATGGCGCAGTCTACAGCCTGGCCTTCTAGGCCCAGAGCTGCTCAAGGTCGTCCTGCAAGGCCATCTGCAGTCTCCCCCACAGAAAGTCAGCAGCCTTCCACCAGCCATGCTGCAGCCACTGGGATAGCACTGCATAGGAGCACTAGAGTAGGCAAAGGAACACGAAAGACAGACACTAAGGGAATACACAAGGGTGATTAGTTGACTTTGTTATGTAGTATTGGATTGATTCATTTATAAATTATGGTTGGAATGTTTGTTTTGTGGTGGATCTCATTTCAGCTTTGTGCCCAAGAGGATGCTGTGATGTTCCGTGACAGAGGGATGGTAAGGTGGTGAGGTTTTGGACAACAGGGATCTGGGGTTTCATTCAGGGGAACCGGAGTCTGATGAGGTGCTCAAGGACAGCCCGTCCAGAACGGGGATCTGCTGCCTGCCTCCTCCCTTCCTCCTCCTCCTGAGGTGGTCGTGCAACCCGTGGTGGCAAGGGCTGCGTCCTCATGCTGGCCAAGTTGTGGACCACAAAATGGGACACCCGCTCTGGCGAGTACTGGTGGGCTCCTCCCGAGCGGTTTGGGCAGCAGAACCGGTGCTTTATCATGTCGATGATCTGCTCGATGAGGTTCCTCGTGGCAGCATAGCTGTCATTATATGATTGCTGGCTATGAGTGGTGGGGTTGCGGAGAGGTGTCAGCAGCCAGGTGTAGAGCAGATAGCCCTTGTCTCCAAGCAGCCACCCTCAGATTTGACATGGTGGCTGGAAGATTGCTGGCATACTGAACTGACGCAGGATGAAGGCACCATGACTGGTACCAAAATACCTGGCATTCACCATCACGACGTCCTGGACATGGTTGCACACCAATTGCACATTAAGTGAGTGGTAGCCTTTGTGGTTGTGGTACGTCTCAGGATTGATATGCCACGTGTTTGCAGTCGATGATCCCCTTACCATGGAGAAGCCCGATATTCTGGCAAAGCCACATGCTTTGTTGAGAGAGAAGACAATGAAGTCCCTTCTGCTGGCGTACAGAGCCTATGTGATCTCCCAAATGCAGAGATGGACGGCAAACTGGAAGATGTTAGCTATGTCTCTTACTCAAGACCGGATGGATCTGGTGGCAAAAAAATTGAGGGCCACGGTAACCCTGAGGGCCACTGGCAGCACCGTCGTTGCCCTGCACTGAGACTGCAACTCTGGTTCCAGGAGGTGGCAGAGTTCTGTGACCACCTCCTTGTTGAAGTGGAGCCTCCGAATACACTGCTCCTGGTTTAAGTGCAGGTAGGAGAAGGGCTCTCGGAAGATCCTAGGTGGGTAAGGGCTCCTGCTGAGAGCCCTCCTGCCTCTCCTCCTTCCTCTGCGAACAGCTTGTCCTCTTCTTTACTGCCTTTGCTCCATTTCCCTGTCATGCTCCATCACTAGGAGTACTGCAAGTAGAGCTCCCATGACTGGGAGCAAGTGGTCTGAGCAGAACCGTTGAATTCAGAAGCAAGGCCTTCTCCACTTGCTGCACCACTTCCTGTCACCTCACCAACTTTAAATAACGGTAGAAAGCTCCAAACAGTTGCATAAACTTACACAGAGTCAGTAGAAATCAAAAAGCAAGTCACCTGCAAGTTGTTGATGATCCCTTTAAATACCGCTGGTGGGGCATCCCTCGTGCAGCTGAACGCACGTTCTGCTGTGCGTAATTTGGAGGGCATGCAGTCGAGCGGCAACATCCAAAATAACAGGTCATGCGTCAAATCAGTGTTGCACGCTGTTTGGCGCCACAATCTGACTCATTAGCACTTTTCTGGTGAATGCAGGCAACGGCTGCGCTACCAATCTACCCAAAATGGCTGCTGCCCAGAAGTGGGCGGAAGCAAGGGGGCCACCATTTTTTGTCAAAACCGGAGGAGGAATTTCACATCCTTTAAGTCTTTAAGAAATTTTGTTGGGACAAAGCAAAAAGATTGTGATAAAGAAAGCCTTTCACGACCTCAGGACGTCCCAAAGTGCTTTACAGCCAATTAAGTACTTCTGAAGTGTAGTCACTGTTGTTATGTAGGAAACACGGCAGCCAATTTGCGCACAGCAAGCTCCCACAAACAACAATGTGATAATGACCAGATAATCTGTTTTAGTGATGTTAATTGATAAATATTGGCCAGGATGTTGATTTTCCTCCTCTCCCTGCCTAAGCGTAAGTCAGGCAAAGTACACCTGAAGTGCGCTCTGCCTGACCTGACCGGAACCTGTAGTGTATGTGCCTTTAAGTCAGAACTACTTTTACAGCTCCTGTATACTGTAGTACCGGCAGTGACCACACCAGTATATAAGCTTTGCGCATGCCTCTGTACCCCCAGTCTAGAGACTACCCTCCTCCAGTAAAGACCTGTTATTTGTTAATGTACAGCATCCGTGTGATTATTTAATAATAGCATATCCACTGAACCACGGATCCAACAGTGGCGACGAGTGTCGATTCGAATCTACCTGCAACATAAAAAAAAAAATAGTCGAGGCCAGGAACACGGGTGGCGACCACGAGCAACCGCCCAGCAGTCAGGCAGAGATCCAACTTTGCAGGGGAGGCTGTGGAGGGCCGGGCTTGGTTCCCCAGCCACAACGAGCAGTAAGAGACCGACGACAGGTCCAGTGCAGACCCTTCCCGAGCAGCGGCGGCTGGAGCTGACCGACGGTGGAGAGAAAGCCGAGCAACGTCGACGGGGTAAGACAGAGGGTGAAGAGCGCAGGGCGCAGCCGGGGGTTGAACACCGAGCGGCGTCGAGAAAAAGAAAACAAACCAGAGAGAGAGAGGGTAAGAAACAGTCGGGTTCCAGACTGAGGGGTGTCGAAAAATATAAAAAGAAGAACGCACAGAGCACGGCCAGTGCTCACGGACTGAACAGGGTCCGCGGGGCGAAGAAACGGGAGATGCCATTGAGCCACGGAGAAGAAGGAAGAGCGCGGGAGGCACCATTTTTAGAAGCCGCAGCGGAGAAGAAGGGCGAGCGCGGGAAGGAAGGAAAGTGCGGGAGATGCCATTTTGTGCCAGCGGAGAAGAAGGGGAAGCACGGGAGGCGCCATTTGTGATAGTTAACTCACACCCAAGGATGCCGAAGAGTGACAGTATCTCTACGTTCGACAATGAAGTCGAAGATTGGGCGACATATGTGGAACGTATTGAGGTGTACTACAGGGCAAATGAAGTGCCAGATGCTAATAAAGCACTGGTTCTGTTAAATTCCATGGGTGCAAAAACTTATGGGTTACTGTGAAATCTAATAACCCCAGAGAAGCCGGTAAACAAGAATTTTGAAAGCATAGTAGAAATCCTACAGGACCACTTAAACCCCACACCGCTGCTGATAGCAGAACGATTTAAGTTCCATAAAAGGAACCAACACAAAGACGAAAGCAATGCTGAGTACCTAACGGAACTGCGCAAGCTATCGAAACACTGCCAGTTTGGAGCGGAACTAGCAGACACGTTAAGGGACAAGTTTGTGTGTGGGCTACAAAGTGAAGGAACCCAGAAACGGCTTCTATCAGAAAAAGACCTTACGTTGGACAAAGCTTTCAGTATGGCAGTATCACATGAAGCAGCCGCAAGGGGCGCTGCAGAGATACAACGGAGACCGCAAGAACATGGCACCAATGAAATGTCCTATGGAACAGGGAAGTGCTATCGCTGCGGCAGAACAACACATGACCAGAAAGATTGTTGGTTCAAGGACCAAGTGTGCAGACAGTGTGGGAAAGCAGGACACATAGCAAGAGTCTGCAGGTCTGGGAAGAAAACCAACAGTAAGAAATCTCCACAGGAGAAGTACAAAAAGGTACACCAGGTGATGGACAGTGGTTCAGACGAACAGAAAAGTGACACAGACTCCGGAAGCAAGGAGCTGGGTTGTCTGAAACTACATAAGGTAACCGAAATGGAGGATCACCAGACTATCTGGGTTACACTCAAGATAGACGGAGTCCAAGTGGAACTGGAATTGGACACAGGGTCAGCTCTAACAGTCATAAATCAAAGAGACTACAAGCAGCTA
Source organism: Somniosus microcephalus (assembly GCF_052327205.1). Taxonomy (NCBI): domain Eukaryota; kingdom Metazoa; phylum Chordata; class Chondrichthyes; order Squaliformes; family Somniosidae; genus Somniosus; species Somniosus microcephalus. The sequence goes on from NC_140988.1 coordinate 261,901,624, forward strand.
TTTTCACACATACCCTTGAAAGCTACAGAGATTGTCTTGAAGACGTATACGGGGCAAAAAGTCTACCCGAAAGGAAAAATAAGGGTGAAAGTGACATATAAAGGCCAGGAAATACCTAAAATGGATATATATGTATTGCCAAATGGAGGACCACCACTGCTAGGACGTGAATGGATCCGGAAGATACAATTAGATTGGCATTCCATACAGGCACTGAAGGTTGAGGCCAAAAAGGATGACGACGTCACACCTGGACGACTGTCAAAAATGCTAACTGACGCAAAAGAAGTGTTCCAGGAGGGACTAGGAACACTAAAAGGAATAACAGCAATGATTAAAATAGAGGAAAATGCAAGCCCAAAGTTTCTGAAGGCCAGACCAGTGCCTTATGCGATCAGACCAGCTGTTGAAGCAGAGCTGGAAGGGTTGGAACATTCAGGAGTACTGTCCAAAGTGGACTGGAGCGAGTGGGCTACACCCATCGTTCCTGTAATGAAGAGGTCGTTGAGTAATACGCCTGGGGAACCAAAGAAGGTCCGCATCTGTGGGGATTTTAAGGTGACAGTGAACCCAGTCCTTCACACGGTGCAATATCCGCTTCCACGAATTGAGGATATTTTCGCCTCGCTATCTGGAGGTAAACGCTTCACCAAAATTGATCTAGCCCAGGCGTACTTGCAAATGGAGGTAGAAGAAGCTTCGAAACATTACCTTACGATCAACACTCATAAAGGTCTCTATCAATACAACCGGCTGGTGTTTGGAGTAGCCTCGGCTCTGGCTATCTGGCAGAGGGCGATGGATCAGGTCCTGCTAGGGATTCCAGGGACCTAGTGTTATTTGGACGACATCTTGGTCATGGGCGAAAATGATGGTGATCACCTCGCCAACTTGGAGAAGGTGCTCACCAGATTAAAGGAGTATGGGCTACGAGCTAATCGCCACAAGTGCGAGTTTTTCCAGAAACAGATCTTGTATTGTGGCCATGTCATCGATGAAGAGGGGCTACATAAGTCCCCTGACAAGATTGAGGCAGTAGTCAAGGCTCCAGCACCGGAAAATGTGTCACAACTGAGGTCGTTCCTCGGGCTGGTAAACTACTACCACAAGTTCTTACCAAATTTGTCTACGGTATTACACCCGCTGAACACCCTACTACAAACAGGGGTAACATGGAAGTGGGATGACGAACGTAGACGAGCTTTCCAGAAGTGTAAAGAATTGATCACATCAAAAGAGGTGTTGGCCCATTTCAACCCAGCACTACCAATTCGTTTGGCATGTGATGCATCACCCTATGGTATTGGAGCGGTGCTGTCGCACAAATTCCCAGACGGGTTGGAGAGGCCAGTAGCCTTTGCGTCTCGGTCACTAACCTCAGCCGAGCGCAACTACGCCCAGATTGACAGGGGGGCCCTCAGCCTAGTATGGGGAGTAAAAAAATTCAACCACTATCTGCATGGGCAGAAGTTCACCTTGCTGACTGACCACCAACCACTTGACTCCATCTTTAATCCTAAGAAGGGTGTTCCAGTGATGACTGCACAGCGGTTACAAAGATGGTCCCTGTTTCTAGGGGCGAATCAATATGAAATAGAATATAAAGGCATGAAACAGCATGGGAACGCTGATGGGCTATCGCGCCTGCCACTGCCTACTGTGGAGGAAGCACCAGCAGTGGACCCTATCGAGATATTTTATTCGTCAATAATTGAACGATTGCCAGTAACAAACGCGGATATAGAGAAGGAGACCCGCAATGATCCAACGCTGTCACGGGTATATGAATTGATGGTGAGGGGATGGCCAACACATGGCGACTCACTGTTGCCAGCATTCTCATCCAGAAGAGAACAGCTGTCAGTGTGCCAGGGGACAGTGATGTGTGGATCCAGTGTGGTGATTCCACCCAAGTTAAGGGAGAGAGTGCTAAATGAGCTACATGAAGGTCATCTGGGGGGAGTGAAAATGAAAAGCCTTGCTAGGGCTTATATGTGGTGGCCGGGAATCGATCAACAAACCGAAGACCTAACTAAGAGCTGCTTAGGATGCCAGAAGGTCCAAAATGCACCACCACATGCCCCTCTACACCCATGGGAGTGGCCCTCCTCTCCATGGCAACGGGTGCATATTGATTTTGCTGGTCCATTCATGGACTCAATGTTCTTAATAGCAGTGGATGCTCATTCAAAGTGGCCTGAGGTGATAAAAATGTCTTCAACCACTACAGAGAAAACGATTGCAGTCCTACGGACCATATTTGCCAGAAACGGTTTGCCAGAGCAGATTTGCTCTGATAATGGACCACAGTTTGTGTCCGACGAGTTCCAAAAATTCATGAAAAGGAATGGGGTAAGGCATTACACATCCACCCCGTATCATCCAGCCACCAATGGATTGGCTGAGAGGTTCGTACAAACCTTTAAGAAGGCGATAAAGGCCATGTGCGATGATGAAATTCCACTACAGCATAAGATGGACAATTTCTTATTAGCCTACCGAAACGCGACACATGCAGTTACCAACCAGACCCTGGCCATGATGTTCTTTAACCAAAGGTTGAGATCTCGTCTGGACTTGCTCAGACCAAATGTGCGAAGAAATGTTGAGGACAAACAATTCCAGCACATCAATGAGAAGCCGACAAGGAGCTTCAATGTAGGGCAACCAGTCTTGGCCCGTGACTATCGAACAGAGAAGTGGCAACCCGGAACGATATGTACAAGGCAGGGGCCATTAATGTACACAGTGGATGTCGGGGAGAACATTGTGAGACGCCACGTCGATCAGATCTTAGCGTCACAGGAACGCGTCAACCCCATGTCTCGAGTATCTGGGGATGAACCCGACATACCGGTAGCATCTACTTCAGACCCAGTAGCAGTGGAACCCGATGAACTACCCGATGAAAAGGGGTCAGAATCGCCTCTGCACCAAGAACAAGAACCTCTGGAAAGGCGCTATCCCGAAAGGGTCAGGAAGCCGCCCCAAAGACTGAATCTATAAATGGACTTTTGTTATTTAATGTACATGTTGAAATGTTAATTGTTATTTGAATATTAGGGGTATTACTAATCTAAAAGGGGAGGAATTGTAGTGTATGTGCCTTTAAGTCAGAGCTACTTTTACAGCTCCTGTATACTGTAAGTACCGGCAGTGACCACACCGGTATATAAGCTTTGCGCATGCCTCTGTACCCCCAGTCTAGAGACTACCCTCCTCCAGTAAAGACCTGTTATTTGTTAATGTACAGCATCCGTGTGATTATTTAATAATAGCATATCCACTGAACCACGGATCCAACAGAACCCACCTGTATTTCCGTTGTTCAAGTTATTACCAGCAGCCCGATGTTCCCCTGCACAGGCCCACCCCATGGCAAGGTCTTGCACGTGAAAGTGCGAGTGGAATGTCAAAGGCTGCTACAGATCTAAGAGGCCTGCAAAAGCAGCAGCTAGAAGGTCTCCTGCTAAACCTATAGCGTGGGCCTGTGGGAGGAAAAAAATGTACATTCTGAATGACCACAAGTTTGTACCCAGGTCCTGCTGAGATTGGAGGATCTAAGTGGGCTTGGGACAAGGAGTAAGGTTTGCTCTCAATAGATGCCCCTACATTTCATTATCCACCAAGCAGAGACCCAGGAAAATGATGTGGGAGGCGCTTCTGCCCCATTTCCACATCAGTTGCAATGTTTTTTAGGTGCAAGTACTCTGCCATCCCCTTTTCGGAACCACCAAAAGTCTCCAGGCAACCTAGAACTGGTGGAAGTCTAAGGCTAAATTCTTGGGCAGGATAGCAGCAGAGAATGAGGGGGAAAAATTGGGTGGTGAGGCCTACTACTGCCTCACTGCATGACCTATATTTCCCACTCCTGGACCCTGCCAGGACCACCACTGGCTGCTCCTTCTCTGGCATATTTCTCTTTCATCCACCCCACTTACTGCCACTTCTCATGCCTCCCTATGAAGCAGGTAACAGTAGGCCCTGGGAAGTGGTGGTAATGGCCTGGGGTGACCCCATGGAGGAAGAGGGCCTTGTAGCAGCCTTTTCTCCCTCCATTCTAGTTGCCACTTACCTTGTTTGTCGGCCTCAGTCCCTGCCAAAACCTACTAGGCTGCTGATCTTAGAATCATACAGCACAGAAGGAGACCATTCAGCCCATCTTGCCTGAGCCAGCTGTCCAAGAGCTGTCCAATTAGTCCCACTCCCCTGCTCTTTCCCCATAGCCCTGCAAATTTCTCCTTTTTCAAGTATTTATCCAATTTTCTTTTGAAAGTTACTATTGAATCTGCTTCCACCACCTTTTCAGGCAGTGCATTCCAGATAGAAACATAGAAACATAGACAAATAGGAGCAGGAGTAGGCCTTTCAGCCCTTCGAGCCTGCACCGCCATTCAATATGATCATGGCTGATCCTCTATCTCAATACCATATTCCCGCTCTCTTCCCATACCCCTTGATGCCTTTTGTGTCTAGAAATCTATCTATCTCCTTCTTAAATATATTCAGTGACTTGGCCTCCACAGCCTTCTGTGGTAGAGAATTCCACAGGTTCATCACCCTCTGAGTGAAGAAATGTCTCCTCATCTCAGTCCTAAATGTCCTAACCCGTATCCTGAGACTGTGACCCCTCGTTCTAGACCCCCCAGCCAGGGGAAACATCCTCCCTGCATCCAGTTTGTCTAGCCCTGTCAGAATTTTATATGTTTCAATGCGATTATAACAACTTGCTGTGTAAAACAATTTATCCTCATCTCCCCCTGTTCTTTTGCCAATTATCTTAAATCTGTGTCCTCTGGTTACCAACCCTCCTGCCAGTGGGAACAGTTTCTCCCTGTTTACTCTATCAAAACCCCTCATACTTTTGAACATTTCTATTAAATCTCCCCTTAATCGTCTCTACTCTAAGGAGAATAGCTTCTCTAGTTTCTCTACGTAGTTGAAGTCCCTCACCCTTAGTACCATTCTAGTCATTCTCATCTGCACCCTCTCTAAGGCCTTAAACTTGCCCTGGTGTCATTAGCCTCTCCACTTTTTCTTCTATTTTGCACCTTGAAAATAAATGTTCCTCAGGAGCATAGCAAAGGAAAATTAACCCTGTATCTGTATCTAGTCATGTCATACATGACCTGGCAGTCATTTTGGACAGGATGGCAAATGTAGTAAAAAGTAATCCATTCCACTCTGATACACCTCATCTAGAAATTTCAGTGGCACTGGCAAGACCAAAAAATTGGGGCTGGGGACTAATTAACATTAGACCAGCGCTAAACTCACTCTGCAACGCTGTCCTGGTGACATTGGTTCCGGCAGGAGGCCCCAATGTAATGTAGCCATAGCGTCATTGCAGCTAGAACCGCCTCTTTAAAGGCGAAGCTGTCGTTTTAGAAAGCAGTGTCGGTCTCTTAAAGGGGGACTGCCTTCTGAAATGAAAAAAATAAAAATCATGTAAAAGTAGGCAGTTTTTAGCCCTTACAGCTCAACTGCCTTCTGAAAAAAAATTAACATTAAAAAGAATTCCCAAATGGGAGTCTTCAGCTCTTAAAGCTGAATTCCCTTCCGCACCTAAAAAAATGGGAGAAGTGCTTCAGCACAAATGGCTCAACAAGCCAGGGAAGGGGCACCCAGGGTCTCCCACGCAGCACTCCAGCTTTGTGCAGGTGGTCAACACTGCAAGGGAGGTCCTCTACCCACAGGGGCCAGGAGGCCCTCCAGAATGAACGATGTGGGACCACATCACTGAGGTCATCACCAGCAGTGTCACCCCCAACACTTGGCTCCAGTGCCCAAAGAATCTTCATGACCTCAGATCAGTGGTCAAGGTCAGAGAATGCATCTTCAAGAGGGGGCGGTGGAGAGGAGGAGAAGAAGAAGAAGAAACAACACCGTCACTCAATTTGACACTCCCAGACACCAGCTCCTCCAGCCAGCTGCAGTCTTCCCCACTGAAAGTCAGCAGTCTTCCACCAGCCATGCTGCAGTCATCACCAGGAGAGGCAAAGGCACACACAAGACAATCACTATGGGAATGCATAAGGGTGATGAGTTGATTTCTTGATGTCATATTGGATGGATAGATGTATAAAGTTGGATTGGAAAGTTTGCTTTGTGGTGGCTTTTATTTCAGCATTGTGACCAAGAGGAAGCTGTGATGGTCAGTAACAGAGGGAAGGTAAGGTGTGGGACAAATGTTGAAAGGGGAATTAGGGTTGTGGTCATTGGCAATGCAGGCGGATGATTCGGGCCAAAAAGGGGCTGTCTGTGTTGCATCCTTCCTTCTGCTTCCTCCTCTTCTGCTTCCTCCTCTTCTGCACCTTCTTCTTCTGCTTCTTCTTCTTCTGCGTCTTCCTCTTCCCTCTGCAAGTGGATGCTGTAAATTTGAAATAAAAGCATAATATGTTGGAAATATACAGCAGGTCAGTCAGCATCTCAAACTGAGACATGAACTCTGTTTCTCTCTCCGCGGATGCTGCCTGACCTGCTGAGTATTTCCAGCATTTTCTGCCTTCTCAGAGGCCTTTCTTGACCATCCAAGGCCTTGAAAGCATCCAGCAGCATTCCCTGCACACTTGAAAAACTTTTAACATGTATTGCACCAAGCCACTACTTCAACAAAAAAAAATCCAGTCCAAAATCTTAAATGCAAGTGCTGACAACATCTCTGTCAGTCTGCTGAACGCTTGCTTTTCAGAGAGATCTTACAGTGCTGAACTCAGCGCTAAGGTCGAAGTTCGCAGACGTGGCATCACGCTATCTTCATTTACTTCTCCAGGGCCAATGCTGCTATCGGCAGCGCTAAGGTCCTCATCAAAATGGCGGCCACCGAGTCCCATGCCAAAGAAAGGCGCTAGAGTGGCGGCCATCATTTTTCGCCAGGACAGCGGCGAAAACGGGTGGCGGTAAGCAGCCCAATTTCTAGACCAAAGTGTGTGAGTACTTAAAGTGGCCCATGGCAATAAAAGCAACATCGACAAACTCTCTCCCGTGAAAGGCTGTGGATGCTGGGTCAATTGAAATTTTCAAGACTGAGATTGATAGGTAAGGGATGTGGATCAAATGCGGATAAATGAAGTTAAAGTACAGATCAGCCATGATCTAACTGAATGGCAGAACAGACTCAAAAGGCTGAATGGCCTTCTCCTGTTCCTGTGTGTAGAGATTAGACACACTTAGTGAACTTTTGCATTTGCTAATATGACAGAAGATTAGTAGCAGAAATTATGTGAAACTATGATAAATTTAATTATTTTTCTCCAGTATTACTGTCTGCACAGCCTTTACAAATCCACAGCACATCCAGATAAAAGACACTGGATCCATAGTATGAGGTTTCAAAGCATAAAAGGCTTTGGTGCCTAAATATCAATTCTAAATGCAGACTGCTGTTCCCTTATAAGGATGCAAATGTACATGTAATGACCATCTTTATCCAATAGATTCATCTTTTTAACAGTTGCTTATTATAGAAATCACAATCTTGTGACTTTTAGGCACCTTGTGTTCATCACGTGTTAGAGCTTAATACTTCTGAGCACTGTAGCTCAGTCTCGCAAGTCGACATGTACTAAATGCTATTGTAATTAAGTACTGTGTTACTGTTAACTATCTGGTGTAGTTCCAGTTCTATGTGCATTGCAGACTCAACTTTTGCATCTGTTTTAATAATTAAGTATATTATCAAGCCCTCTTTTCCGGATTCGGGTGCTACTATAACTTTAGAACAGGGAGTATCCCCTCATGACAACAGGAAACAGAAGTTGTAATCCTGACAGCTGTTCTTTCACAACTATAGTCGCCATATCAATTCCTGTAAATACATTTTCTATAGATAGTCTGTGTGTGCCAGGAGTTGTGTTCAATAGAAATCCACTACCAGGGACACCAGTGCAAATTCAGCATTTCAGCTGATAGACTTCAGGTCTGCAAAAGCACAGAAGAATTTACAATACCAATAGGGTCTGCCACCACACTGCACATATGCCACAAGCACATCTGTGTCAACATGGTGTTGACTTTCCTTATGGCTCGAGTGCTAGTTTTTCCAGACATATTATCAGTGTTTATGAAAGAACTCTGTTATCACAATCACCATCTGAGCAACATTACCAGTGCAACATACTCAATCTCACAGTTCTTCCTTTTTTCCCTTCCCTCGAAAGTTTTATGCAGGATATCCTGGGGATATTAGTTTGTCTGATGGAAGTGAGCTGTAATCTTTCTTCCTGGTTCAGCTTTAACTACTATGTCCTGCCTGAAAAATAAGCTTCACAAGATGGTGTTGCTTCGCAGCTGACAGTCGCATTCAGCTGCACTATGCTACTCCTAACCAGCAGCACCAGAATATACCTTTAGTGTTGATGCTGCCAATATGGGAAATTGAATTTGGACTGACCATGTTTTTTTTCTTGAATTAATGTTGACAATCAACATAAATTTTACGTTTAACATTTGGTATAATTTATTGTATTGTTGATGTGGTTAGCTCAAAATCTGCAAGACTGAAACAAAAATGCTGCAAACATTCAGCAGGTCAGGCAGCATCTGCGGAGAGAACCAACAAGTTGGCATTTCAGGTGTGGACCCTTGATTTCCTGCATTTGCCATTTTTGTTTTAGTTTTTTGATCATATGCAAGACTGGGGCTATCCTCTTCAGCTCCTTCCAGAAACTGTGCAGTTAAGGGGCTGTTTTCATCCCCCTTCCCGGGACTACTCACTCAGGCTGAGCGTAACAGTACAATACTTTGGTGTCCTGCTTGACTCTTAGCCGAGCTCCAAGCCCCACGTCTAGCGCATCATCAACAGTGTCTATTTCCACCTTCCCAGCATTGCCTGCTTACGTCCCTACCACACTCCCCCTGCCGCCGAAACCCTCAACCATACCTTCAGTACCTCTGGCTTGTTTTCTCTTAACACCCTGCAAACTGATCTCCCAGCTGGGTTGTCAAACTCGACCCTACATAAACTCCAATTTGTGTGGAACTCTGCAACTTCTATCTTGCATTCATTCTTAGACTCCCAACAGCCCTGTCTTTACTGATTTCCATTGGCTGCCCATCTCCTACTGCATTGACCTTTGAATCCTCATCTTCATTTTAATATCCCTTTAAAACCTTAGTTCTTCCTACTCTTGCGAGCGTCACCAATTCTACATTGCAGTGTACACCCTCTGCAAAGCCACACTCTTTGGGGGCAATTTTAGCCCTACTCGCTCAGCAAAGGTAGGTAGGTAAAATCGCCCTGGCTCTTACCTGTCCGAAAGCTACCATGATTGCAACATCTGCAATTTTAAATTACTCTCCTGAGCAGGCAGCAAGGACATGCACCAACAGGGGCCTTCTTTACATATGCATGCTGCGGCCCAATGACATCATTGAGACCTGACTGTAGTTTTAACTCAGGCCTGAGCAAGGAATCCACCTGGAGTTAAAATCGGGGGTCTTTGTCCGTGCTTTCATCCACCTCTTCTAATTTCTTCCCTTTTCCTGCCTGGATGACTGGCATGCACCCCCACCCCCACTTCTGTAAAGCACTTAGTCACGTTCCGTTACATGAAAATTGCTATTAAAAAGGAGCAAGTTATTGTTGTTGAGAAGAAATATCTGCTAGTGGCTTGTTTGGTTCATTACACTTGGCCACACAGTTATCTTTCAAATATTTACGGATGTGTTAGATTTTTAGAGTCAGAAGATTTGAGTTGAAAATTTAATAATGCACGTTCTTGGCAACATCATTACAAAATGTACACGTCAAGCATAAAAAGTGTTAAAAGCAAATTAAATATGAAATTGGTCTAGTACGAGTCTATCATGAAGCCTGTACAGTTACTAAATTAATGATGCCATTAAGAATCATTCCCTGTTGCTAAGCTAGTGTCATAATAGGCCATTACCTGTTGCTAAGCTAATGATGTACATTGCAAGCTGGATAAATCAGCTTAAATGGCTACATAAGGCATACCTGACACAGAGAATAGGTTATGGGAATTCTGACTCTGGCTGTAAATAGTTAGTCGGAGAATTCTCAATATGATATGGGAATGTTCCAAGGTCTCTGAAAGATGATAAACTCTTGGGAACCTTATATTGCAACCTCCTGATTAGTTTTAGTCTACGCCTCTTGGGAGATCTAAGCAGCATAAATAAACAAACTTAGACGGATTAAACAGGGACGGTACCCTACTGAATTTGTTGCATACTAAATGCAAAGGAGAAAGCAATGTCTCAGTCACCTGTTGTTCCTGTCTCCTATGCTTTACAGCTGCTGGTTAGAGGCAGCTTGGAAGCAGCTGTGCTGTAAAGAGCTCCCCCTCAGGTGACATCATGAAGTTCCGCTTCAGTGACACAATGAATGGGAACAATGGGCTGTGGGCAGCATTCCTCATTGTTGCTCCACAATGGTCTTGTATCAGATTCATGCTGAGAAACAGATTGGTGCAAAAGCAGCTGGTCTCAAACGTGTACACTGAGTAAACAGTGCCTGGCCTTGGGCTTTATAACCCTGGGGTTCCAGGAGATGTTGGCTCATGCCCACTTGGGCACTCAGTAGGATGTTTGTCATTGTAACGTGTATGGTTTTACTTCTCCAAAATAGCTATAGGCTATCCCATCTATCTTTAATTGTCATGGGTTTCATTAGTAATGAATGATCACTTTACTGTATTGTCTTACATACATGTTATATATATATACATTTTACCATGTTTCATTTATTTTGTTCAAATAAAGGCTCCAAAATAAAAAAGTAAAAAGAATCTTACCAAGGTCAATGCTTCAAAGCCCAGTGGCACTGCAATAAAACAGCTAATAATTCAGTCCTGGCACAGAGGCTCCAGGAGAATTGCTTTTTGGGCATCGTGCGCACCTAAAGTGCATACTGCCGACCTCATGTTTTAAAGGAAGACAAGTTCATTTAAATAAATTATTGGCATTTCTGGTGCGCATTGAAAGTACACAGGAATCAGAAGCTGAAATATTCAGCACCAGCACTTCTTAACAGGGGAACTGGTTCCAAATTTGAAAAATGACAGAATCTACCATTGCAAGATGACATGGAGGTGCTTCTGAAGAAGGTGCTGTGGTAAACCACTGTTATTGTTTTCACTGTCGTTCACTACTGTTATCGTTATTGCGCATTGTTACCTCTTGCTACTCACTGTGTACCAATGTATGCCTCAGCTGGCTCCGCCTACATGACCTGGTATAAAGGTGGCTGCCTGGCAACCCACTTCCTTCTTGGAACCAGCCGTCCATGAGAGGCATGCTCTGTTCTTTAGTTAATAAAAACCTTTTCATTACTTTCCTAATTCATCGCCTTTTATGGAGTAATTGATAAGCGTATCAATTTTATTAACTAAAAGTAAAATGTCCGGAACTGAGCAGCAACAACAGCAGGCGTTGCTGCGAGCCCTCAGACCAGCATGCCTGGACCTCGACCCCCAAGCGGCGGGTTCATCTATCAATTTCGAACACTGGCTGAGCTGCTTTGAATCCTTCCTAGAAGCCTCCGCCGTGACATCGGAGGAGAACAAATTAAAAGTTCTGACCACCCAGGTGAGCCCTCGAGTATATACACTCATCCGGGACGCTACTACGTACACGGCGGCCCTCGACCTACTAAAAGGGCAATACAAGCGCCCAGTGAATACGATTTACGCCAGACACCTCCTGGGATCCCGCAGGCAGCAACCGGGGGAATCGGTAGATGCATTTTTACGGGCGTTACAGACACTCTGCAGGGACTGCGACTGTAAGGCGGTAACGGCTGCGGTGCACGCGGAGGGACTTACCTGTGATGCCTTCGTTAAGGGCCTCCAGTCCGACTACTCCCGGCAGAGACTGCTCGAAAGCAAGGAGCTCGACCTGAAGACGGCTGTAGCCGTCGCGCTATCGCTAGATGCGGCCCACCGAAACCTCGAAGCATACGCACGTAACGGGGCCGCGCCATGGTCATCGCGACCTTGGGACATGGGACCGCCGCCCCCGGTACCAACTACTGCAGCGATGTCCCGAAAGCAACTGGGACCCCCGCCCCTGGTACCAACTACTGCAACGACGTCCCGTAACCAGGCCCAAAAATGCTATTTCTGTGGCCAGTTAAAACACCCTAGAGCGCGCTGCCCGGCGAAGACCGCTACCTGCTCTGGCTGCGGGAAGAAAGGCCATTACGCCAATGCCTGCAGAGGGAAACCCGCAAACACCAGCAGCGCCGCGTGTGAACCGTGGGGGCAGCCATCTTATCCGCCATTTTGTGCACCTCCGACCGCGTGGGGATCGGAATCATGGCCGCCGCCATTTTGCCCGCCGCACTCAACCACCAATCTGTCTCCGGACTCGACCACCGTCTCGTCGGACGACCATATCAGCTCACTCAGCCATACACTGGCCTCCGTTATGCTGGATCAAGCCCTCCCTCATCATCTGTCCAGGTCCATGATGGACATTACGGTAAACGGCCGCGCCACTACTTGCCTGTTTGACAGCGGGAGCACGGAGAGTTTTATTCACCCCGACACGGTGCGTAGCCACTCCCTCACGGTCCTGCCAATGCGCCATCGGATTTCTATGGCGTCCAAGTCCCATTCAACGGACGTCGGCGGCTACTGTGTGGTGACCCTTTCGGTTAGGGGCACTGAATATAAAAATTTTAAACTTCTTGTCCTGCCCCGTCTTTGCGCTGCCGTTCTGCTAGGGTTGGATTTTCAGTGCCACCTCAAAAGTGTCACATTGGCATACGGTGGACCCCTTCCCCCACTCACAGTCTGCAACCAACAGCTTTTAAATCACCCGCCGCGCACCACTTGCAGCCTTTCCACACTCAAAGTCCCCCCCCCCCTTGTTCGCTAACCTCACCCGCGACTGTAAACCCATCACTACCAAGAGCAGGCGGTACAGCGCCGGGGACAGAGCTTTTATTAGCGCTGAGGTGGAGCGACTCCTGAAGGAGGGCATTATCGAAGGGAGCACCAGCCCATGGCGAGCCCAGGTTGTAGTCGTTAAGACCGCCGATAAACGCCGCCTGGTCATCGACTACAGCCAAACCATAAACCGGTACACCCAGCTGGACGCATACCCCCTTCCCCGCATATCTGATATGGTCAACCAGATCGCGCAATACAGGGTATTCTCCACCATTGACCTTAAGTCAGCATACCACCAACTCCCTATCCGCCATGAGGACCGCCAGTATACTGCCTTCGAGGCAAACGGCTGCCTCTACCACTTCCTTAGGGTCTCCTTCGGCGTCACCAACGGGGTTTCGGTCTTCCAAAGGGAGATGGACCGGATGGTTGACCAGAACGCGCTGCAGGCCACCTTTCCCTATCTGGATAATGTCACCATCTGCGGCCACGACCAGCAGGACCACGACGTTAATCTAGCGAAATTCCTCCGTACGGCCCAGTGGCTGAATCTAACATACAATAAAGAGAAATGTATGTTTCGCACCAAGCACCTTGCCATCCTCGGCTGCATAGTGGAGAACGGAGTCATCGGGCCCGACCCCGACAGAATGCGCCCCCTTATGGAGCTCCCCCTCCCCCACTGCCTAAAAGCACTGAAGAGATGCCTGGGGTTTTTCTCTTACTATGCTCAGTGGGTGCCCAACTATGCGGACAAAGCCAGACCCCTCATCAAGTCCACCTCCTTCCCCCTGACATCAGAGGCGGGTGCTGCCTTTACTCTTATCAAGAGTGATATTGCGAAGGCCACAATGCACGCAGTGGATGAGTCCATCCCTTTCCAAGTGGAGAGCGATGCATCTGACTTCGCCCTAGCTGCAACACTTAACCAGGCGGGGAGACCCATGGCCTTTTTCTCAAGGACCCTCCAGGGCCCCGAGATTCGACACTCCTCTGTCAAAAAGGAGGCCCAGGCTATTGTGGAAGCGGTGCGACACTGGAGGCATTACCTGGCTGGAAAACGATTCACCCTTCTCACTGACCAGCGTTCAGTTGCTTTTATGTTCAATATAAGCAGAGGGGCAAAATCAAGAATGACAAGATCTTGAGGTGGAGAATTGAACTCTCCACCTACAATTACGATATCTTGTACCGGCCCGGGAAACTCAATGAGCCCCCAGATGCCCTATCACGAGGTACATGCGCCAACGCGCAAGTTGATAGACTGCGGACCTTCCACAACGACCTCTGCCACCCCGGGGTCACCAGATTCTGCCACTTCATTAAGTCCCGCAACCTGCCCTATCGAGGAGGTCAGGACTATGACCAGGAACTGCCAAATCTGTGCCGAATGCAAACCGCATTTTTATAGGCCAGACAGAGCAAGCCTGATCAAGGCCACTCGCCCCTTCGAGCGCTTGAGCATCGACTTTAAGGGCCCCCTCCCTTCCTCTGACCGCAACGTGTACTTCCTCAACATTGTTGATGAGTACTCCCGTTTCCCGTTTGCCATCCCTTGCCCAGACATGACCAGTACCACGGTCATCAAATGTCTGAATGACCTCTTCGCCTTGTTCGGGTTCCCTAGCTATACACATAGCGACCGGGGCTCATCTTTCATGAGCGACGAACTTCGTCGGTACCTGCTCGCGAGAGGTATTGCTACGAGCAGGACCACCAGCTACAACCCCCGGGGGAACGGCCAGGTGGAAAGAGAGAACGCGACGGTTTGGAAGGCCGTCCTCTTAGCCTTAAAATCTAAGGGCCTTCCAACCTCTCGCTGGCAGGAGGCCCTCCCTGCGGCGCTCCACTCCATCCGGTCACTGCTTTGTACTGCCACTAATGCCACCCCTCATGAGCAAATGTTCGTTTTCCCCAGGAAGTCCACATCGGGAACCTCGCTACCGACATGGCTGACTTCTCCTGGGCCCGTCCTACTGCGGAGGCACGTGAGGACCCATAAAACGGACCCCCTGGTCGAGAGGGTGAACCTCCTACACGCCAACCCCCAGTATGCCTACGTGGCATACCCAGACGGGCGGGAGGACATGGTCTCCATACGAGACCTCGCACCCTCGGGCGCCCCTGAATCATCACCGTTATTATCCACCACTTCTCCCAACCCAACCCCTGTAGACAGCATGCCGGAGCCCCAAGACCCTTCGTCGACCACTCAGACACCAGACTCGACGTTGGATACTGCACCACCGCCGCCGCTGCTACGACGATCAGGATGGCATACAAGGCCCCCTGATAGACTTACCTACACGAACTTTTAGTACACTTCACCCCACCGGACTCAATTTTAAACAAGGGGTGAATGTGGTAAACCACTGTTATTGTTTTCACTGTCGTTCACTACTGTTATCGTTATTGCACATTGTTACCTCTTGCTACTCACTGTGTAGCAATGCATGCCTCAGCTGGCTCCGCCTACATGACCTGGTATAAAGGTGGCTGCCCGGCAACCCACTTCCTTCTTGGAACCAGTCGTCCACGAGAGGCATGCTCTGTTCTTTAGTTAATAAAAATCTTTTCATTACTTTCCTAATTCATCGCCTTTTATGGAGTAATTGATAAGCGTATCAGGTGCTAGGGAGAAGGGTGGACCTTTTGGAGCAGAGAGCACCCTCCAATCAGCAGAATTGTCTGAGCAGCCGTGGTGGAGATAGTAAAGAGAGTTAGAGCCGTCTCACCTGTAGAAGCAGGAATTTGCTGGGCTATGGAAGGCTGCCAAAATATGTACGTGCAAAGATTTCCTAATCTAACAATGTCTTGCAAGTATCTTAATATTATTTCACTGTAAGCGTCATGTGGTATTATAGAGGGGCAATGCAATGTTCCCTAGCAACTGTTCATCTACTTTCCAAATACACAAGCATGTCCAGGTTTTACCAGGGCACTCTGCACTGCAGCCATCACAGTGTAATTGCCCTGAAACTATGAAATGTGGCAAGCACCAAGTATGCTATCACACAAGGTACCTGCATGCTGTATGTTCACTAGCTCGTATAAGGTGGCTGCTGGTTCAGGCACCTGGGTTACACACTTCTCTCAAATCCTTCAATACAATATACGTCCACTTTACTATCTGCTTGCAGGACAGGGCTGTAAATAACCGCCACCAGCGATGTGATAGCAGGTGGTCTCCTAAGCAGCGACTGTTGAATCCTTATGAGAGGGCCCTGGAGATTCTGGATGTGGTGGCAATAGAAGGGGTTGGGGGAAGGAGGTCAGAGGCTTCCCACAAGCTTATCGCTAGTATCAACTTTTGTTTTCATTTATCTTCTTCACTCACTTATTCACTCCCTCACACACAGAGATGACACACTACAATGACTTGATTTATATGGGAGTGAAATTGGTCACTGCCAGTAGCGCAAAACGGGTGGATAGCGAATCAACAGTCTGTTTTATACTGCTTTTCTTTTCCGTTGAAGTCAATGGAAAAGATAATCGGGCGTGGTCTAATGCATTGGACAGGTTCCGCTGCTCCATTCACCACAGCCCAAGAGCTAATGGCCAGAATTGTCACCTTTGTATACAATAGGCAGGCACTCTCATGAGAATCAGTGCCCACTCAGTATATGTAGGCAGTAATCCCAGTTATTACAATAACAACAACAACTTGTATTTATATAGCATCTTTCAAATGTCACAAGACGCTTCACAGGAACGTTAACAAAATTTGATACCGAGCCACATAAGGAGATATTAGGACCAGAAAGAGATAGGTTTTAATAAGTGTCTTAAAGAAGAAGAGAGAGGCAGAGAGGTTTAGGGAGGGAATTCCACAGTTTAGAGCTGAGGCAGCTGAAGACACGGCCGCCAATGAGTGGCTAAGAGGAGAAGCAGAATCTGTCAGATGCATCAGCCATCAGACTCAGGTATACATTACAACAGTGACTATACTTCAAAAGTACTTCAAGTGCTTTGGGATGACCTGAAAGGCACTATTTAAATGCAAGTCTTTCATCCTTATAAGTAGGAGCAAGCATGGAGAAATGAATGACAAGGGGAAGGAGGAAAGGGGCAGAAAGGATGGGAAAGGGAAGGGGAGGTGAAAACCAATAGCAAGTGGAGGAGTGGAGAAGTTCATGGCAAGGGGATTGCAAGAGAGGTAGCAGAATAGATGGCAAGAGAGGGGCAAATGTATGACAAGGAGGGGGAGGTGAGAATGGATAGCAAGAAGGGAGAATGGTTGGCAAGGGGCGCAATTAGAATGGATGGCAAGGGAAGAGGAGCTGGAATAGATGACCGGAGGAGTGGGAAATAGACAGTAAACAAAGGAGAAAATGGGAGAAATGGAGAGGGGTCAGAATGGCCGCATTGAGAGGGAAAGGGAAGAATAAATGGCAGTAAAAAAGAGGTAAGTGGATGGTAGTGAAATGGAAGGCAATAGAGAAAGGGGAAATGGATGGGAATGAAGGGGAGAGGATGGGTAAAGCTGGGAACTGTACTTTGTGGAAGGGGTGGAGCACGAGGAAAAGCAGAGCTTCCAACACCATATCCGCTCCATCAACAAGACCGCTTACTTCCACCTCCATAACATCGCCCGTCTCCGCCCCTGCTTCAGCTCATCCTTTGCTGAAACCCTCATCCATGACTTTGTTACCTCCAGACTCAACTATTTCAACGCTCTTCTGGCCAGCCTCCCACCTTCTACCTCTGTAAGCTTGAGCTCATCCAAAACTCTGCTGCCTATGTCCTAACTCACGCCAAGCCCTGTTCACCCATCAATGTGCTCACTGACCTACATTGGCTCCTGGTCTGGCAACACCTCGATTTAAAAATTCTCATCCTTGTTTTCAAATCCCTCCATGGCCTTGCCCCTCCCTATCTCTGTAATCTCCTCTGGCCCTACAACCCTGCGTGATCTCTGCACTGCTCCAATTCTGGCTCCTTGCGCATCCTCGATTTTCATCACTCCACCAATGGCAGCCGTGCTTTCAACTGCCTAGGCCCCAAGCTCTGGAATTCACTTACTAAACCTCTCCGCCACTCTACTGCTCTCTCATCCTTTAAGTCACTCCTTAAAACCTATCTCTTTGACCAAGCTTTCGGTCACCTGTCCTAATTTCTTTATGTGGCTTGCTGTCAAATTTTGTCTGATAACACTCCTGTGAAGCGCCTTGTGCTGTTTTTACTATGTTAAAGGCACTATACAAATACAAGTTGTTGTTGTAACTTAGGAAACACAGCAGTCACTTTGTCCACAGCATGCTCCTACAAACAACAACTAAATAATTGACCAGATCATCTGTTTTAGATATAGAAAATGCTGGAAATTCTCATCAGGTCAGGCAGCATCTGTGGGGAGAGAAATAGAGTTAATTTTTCAATGAACTTTCTAATGGTCATCGACCTGAATTGTTAATTCTGTTTCTTTCTCTACAGATGCTGCCTGACCTGCTGAGTATTTCCAGCATTTTCTGTTTTTATTTCAGATTTCCAGCATCTGCAGTATTTTGCTTTTGCATCTGTTTTAGATGTTGGTTGAGGGATAAATATTGGCCAGGACACCGACAGAAATCTCCTACTCTTCTTTGAATAGTACCAAGGGATCTTTTACATCCACCTGAGAAGGAACTTCGGTTTAACGTGTCATCCGAAAGAGGGCACCTCCAACAGTGCAGCTCTCCCTCAATAACGCACTGAAGTGTCAGCCTGGACTATGTGCTCAAGTCTCTGGAGTGGGACTTGAACCTACAACCTTCTGACCCAGAGGCCAGAGTGCTAGCACTGAGCAATTGCAGAAAACAATGGCCCAGAAATTCGGGTCTCCACGGGTGAGTACGCACGGGGTACTCACCCGTAGGCCCAATGGAAGTGCCGGTTTCGTGCATGCACTGCGCATGCACAGGAAACCGGAACTTCCGTTCCCTTAAAGGAAGGGGTTCAGAGGTCGAATGCGTACGCCGGAGAGGCAGCGCATGCGCATCGAACTTACGTTTTTTTTTGCAGGGTTCTCCGGGAGGGTAAGTCTCCAGCAGTTACACTTTTAAAAAGCAGGCGCAAGGCCTGCTATTAACAAGGTAAGTGGTGAATTAATTAAAATTAAAACATTTTTTCCACAGGTTTATTATTTTTAAATACTTTAAAGAAAGGTAAGTTTATTTTTAGCCCTGTTAGAAAATGTAATTAATTTTTTCAAAAATTTAAATTATTGTTTAAAATAGTTATTTCATGTAATTTATAGTTATTTTAAAAATGTGATTTTTAAAAAATTTATTTGAAGTTTTAGTGATGTTTTGGGGCTTATTGTATTTATAGGTTTGACAGCTCTTTCTGTCAAACTTATGACTGAAGCATTCCCTGCTACCATTGGCTCTCCATGGACCACGTGATCCCAGGGGACGCATCGAACTAACTGCGCCCCTGGGATACGCAAGCACTGCGCGCCGGCAGTTGGAGGAGGCCCAGGATCGGAATCCCACGCGGGCCCACAGCTCAACGGCTGGCGTGCAAGGTAAGTGCAGGTCGGAGGCTTGCACCTGCGGGAAGCCTCCGACCCAAATTTCTGGGCCAATATATTTTTACTTTTACGAGCAGTCCTGCATCTATGACAATGCGCTACACTGTTTTTTTATTTGTTCTCAGGATTTGGATGACATGGGCAAGGCCCCATTTATTGCCCAACCCTTGTTGCCCTGAGAAGGGGGTGGTAAGCCTCCTCCTTGAACCGCTGCAATCCTTGTGGGGGTAGTGCTCTCATAATGGTGTTAGGTAGGTAATCCCAAGCTTCTGGCCCAGCGACAATGAAGGTATGGTGAATCCCAAGCTTCTGGCCCAGCGACAATGAAGGTATGGCAATTTATGCCCAAGTCAGAAAATGGTGCGTAAATAGATGTACATACTTACGAATATTGTGATTGCGCAAGCAGTACATGGCAAACTTTGTCATGTAACACATTCATTGCTTTACATCTATTGGCCACACTCACCACACATAGGATGTATGGTTTCAAGTGTAAGAACCAGGAGATGGTTCCTTTCCTTCAATGTGCCTGTTGCTTATATCATGTACTGACCCCGAGCTGCTTACCTCCATTATTGTCTTTTCCAAGTCTGGCTGAGGAAATTTGGCATGTTGGGATCTTCACATGGTGCCGTCTGTAGTTCGCACTGAATTAGAAAATATTTTGTTTACTTTGATTGGCATCAATGGATTCCTACATATATAACAGAATACATTTTTCCATGGTCTTTCTCATTTCACCGTGGCATTTTTCTTCAAGTGAGACACCTCTTGTGGATAGCTCACCAGATTCACAGAGTACATGACCCTAAATTCATGGCCTCCTATTAGCAGGCTGTTGTTCCACACTACAGATGATTTCTACGAGCCCTCACACCAACTATTATGACTTACAGATCTTTCTATGTAAGTCATGGCTTTCGTTATCTGCGATTTTCCCTCCGTTTCCCCCCAGAATTTGTATTCAACGCAGCTGCATTGGCTCACAATGCACTATTTAGATCAGTCAAGTGGCTGGTCAACTAGTTGAGCAGCATTTTGGCAAACACTTTTGGATTGGCCCTTCAGTTGTGTACTGCTTTTAACATACCTGAAATTCCAGAAATGTATTTTTTTTTAATTTCTGTGAGTGTGTAAAAATAGGAGTAAAAATATAAACCTCTTTTAATAAGAGGAATTTAAACCCCTGGGTACTCAAAATAATTTTTTAATGATCCATTTTCAAGCAAGAATATCCCTCACCTTGCAAAAATTCATTAACAGAGAAGGTTCATCAATGTTAAACATGGTAAACTATTTCCATTTAGACACATACTTAGTATATACTGAAGTCTCTCGCAAGCTGGAGAAGGCTGTTACCCTGCCTGCCGTATATGTTTTTATAAACATGGATGGATTATTTATTGACAAGAAAATTCCTTGGTCGTTACAAGTTATACAGCCACCACATAGTTTTTGTTCAAACAAAACTTTTCTAGTTCCCCCTCTAGTGCTTGGATGAATACTCTACATTACACAATGTTGGTGTCTAAACATTCAAATTTAGACTCTCCAAATCAAACTTTCTATTGCCAAATCTAATATGGTGTTTGTTCTTTTAATAGTTTATTTTTATTCTTTTCTTGTTTTCAATCCTGCAGCCTACCTGTGACACACACCTTCCTTGACTGGGATGAGGGACTTCAGTTATGTGGAGAGACTAGAAAATCTAGGATTGTTCTCCTTACAGCAGAGAAGTTTAAGGAGAGAGTTAATACAGGGGTTCAAAATTAGGCTGGGTTTTGACCGAGTAACTGAGGAGAAACTGTTTCCACTGGTGGGTGGGCCAGTAACCATAGGGCATAGATTTAAGATAATTGGCAAAAGTACCAGAGGGGAGATGAGAATTTTTTTTTACACAGCGAGTTGTTATGATCGGAAATGCACTGCCTGAAAGAGTGCTGGAAGCAGATTCAATATTAACTTTCAAAGGTGAACTGGATATAAAGTCCCCACCACTTAAAATGTCCACGTTTAAAACAGGCAATCGCTTATATCGTCCAAAAAGCGATAACCATTATCCATTTGCAATGCGTCAATTTCAAATTTGCTGTTTATAGCACTTTAAGTACTCCGTTTATTTCTGGCAGATAAAACTGTGTTAAGGATCTCTGACAATTTATCGGAAGGCAGAAACCAAGATAGAGAAAAACTGGCCCAATTTCAGAGAATCTCTGATAATTTTCTCTCCTAAGGCACCCAAGCAAGCTGCAGAAGACAATTTGACAACAACAACTTGCATTCATAGCGCACCCATACTAATGACCCAGACTCCTCAACGCACTTATGAAATCGATTGCACACATCCGGGCACACATCTGGGAAAGACAATTGGTATCCATCGCTTGTGTCCCAAAGGTCATAAATGCTAGTTGCAGGTGTCAGTGAATTGGGCAAAGAAAGAGCAATGCAGCACATTTCATTGGATACAAGTACAGAGTCTGGGCGGTCAGTTTTTTTCTTGTGTTGGTAAAATGTCAAAGGAAGCTTGCCCTTTCTCACAACATTAGAAAAATGAAAACAGATGTTTATAAAGTTCTCAAGTTGACCTGTACATTTTGAAAATATGTCTCTGAAAGCAACTGGAATGATACTACACCCATTGGGAAGCACAAGCATTGTGAGAGTATAAAGTAAAGGCATTGTCATATTATTTTTGCTGCAGTCTTATCAGGACTTACACCACTTTTGTGGTAATGTACACCAGGGGCCACTTAGTATAGACTCCAGTAGTATACTGTCACAAGAGTGATAGTATTATAAGAGTCTGATAGTCCAGTATTTACAGCCCTTGAACTGCAGATTGCAGACAATCTGCCCCTTGGTATTGGGGGAGAGAGAAAGTTTAAGTTGTTTCTGTGTACAGCATTGCCCATATTACAGCACTACCCCGTTATACCAGCCATCATGTATAGCGAGCAAATCACGTTCGCATGAACGTACCCGCTATAAGCAGTGGAGACTGTATACTTGAAAGGGAAACAGTTTCAGGACTATGGGGAAACAGCAGGTGAGTGGGGCTAATTGGATAGCTCTCCCAATGGGCCAGCTCAGGCACGATGTGTTGGATGGCCTCCTTCTGTGCTGTATGACGCTATGGGGGGAAAGTTGGCTCGTGCCCCCTTTGGAGCGATAACTTCGCCAGGGCCCCAAAAAAAGGAGCGCCTCCACGCCCGAAATTCAATGGTAGCACCCCAAGCAGGAGGTAGGGTGCTACGGGAAGTGCTCCCTCTCCCTCTTGGGGCGCTCCCATTGTGCAGCAGGGCCACGTGCGTCGGCATGTAGCGCTGCGGTACTGCAGGCCTCCCTCCCCTGATTAAAGGGGAGGAGCCTAGCGCAGCACGCACTGGGGCCCTGCTGGACCACCAGGGAGCAGGGAGCCAGCAAAAGAGCCCGGCACTCAAGAGGAGTGCCAGGCTGCCCGATCGTGGCTGGCACCCCACAGCAGGAGGTGAGAGGGGGCAGGCGCTGGCAGGCGGCCCAAAAAATGGCCGCCCAGCAGCTGCCCTTTAATGCGATAGCAAAATACTGCAGATGCTGGAAATCCAAAATAACAACAGAGAATGCTGGAAAAACTCAGCAGGTCAAGCAACATCCGTGGAGAGAAATTTGAGTTGACGTTTTGGGTTGAAACCCCGGCCGCAAAAACGCCACCCTCCCTGTCAGACATAGCATCCGGTGGTAGGTCGGGAGCATGAGCCAAATTTGGGGCAGGGGCATGAGCGGGGCTCTGCGCATGGGAGGCGTTAACGGCGCTGCACCCGGGCGCTAGTTGCTTTGCGCCTCCCTTGGAGCACTAACGGGAGGCTCGAAGCAACCGAATTTTTCCCCCTATGACTGAAAAAATGGGCCTGAGCTCCACAACCAAGCCTCTATCTAAACACTAAAAATTGTACAGGGTTGCCCTGGGTAGCTGGAGCTCTGATTTTCCACATCTCTTTCCACATATCTTCTTAGTTCATCCCCTTAATTGGGCACTCACTGTGTGTGGAATTGTAGGCAAGAACTTCAGCATGCAGAGTCTCTCAGCTTCACCAGCCCCATCACTATCAATAAACCCAAAATCGGAACCTGCCTAATGGCCACAGTACATCGATGGTGAAGTGAATGGATATTTAAACTAATGGGTGGGGTGCCGATCAAGCAGGCTGGTTTGTCCAGGATAGCTTCTTGAATGTTGTTGCAGCTGTATCAATCCAGGAGAGTGGAGAGTGTTCTATCAATCTGACTTTCACCTTCTAGATGATGGAGATGCTTTGGAGAGTCAGGAGGTGAGCCACTGGCCACAGAATACCCAACCTCTGACTTACTCTAGTAGCCATATTTATGTGGCTAGTCTAACTGAGTCTCTGGTCAATGGTGACCCCAGGATATCAGGTTCCACATGTACACCGACGACACGCAGCTCTACTACACCACCACCTCTCTCAACCCCTCCACTGCCTCTGATTTATCATGGAGCTTGTTCAGCATCCAGTAGAGCATGAGCAGAAATTTCCTCCAACTAAATATTGGAAAGACCAAAGCCATTAGGGGGAATTTTAACCAAAAAAAATGGGTGGGTTGGTGTCGGGTGGGAAGTTAAAGTGTTAAAAGTCTGAATCCCGAACCCACCTACAACCCGTCCACTTCCAGTTTTAATGGAGGCAGGACGGGGGAGGGGCGGGCAGCCAACCCACTCCCAGGAGGCGGGTTGCCCATTAAAAAATTATAATGAGGCTGGCATGCCTTAGATTTAACCTCCATTTTAAATTTAACTGTAGCTGATCAGGTTTTGCAGGCCTCGTGAAACCTGCCAGCTAAAGTAAGGCGAGGACTGCTGGATCCAGGGGGGTAAGTGCCTTTACACTTACCTCCAGGATCAAGTGCCCCTGCCTAACCCATCCCTGTGATCGATGTTGATGGTGGGGGAAATCGGCGAGGGTAATGCCATTGAATGTCAAGGGGAGGTAGTTAGGCTCTCTCTTGTTGAAATGGTCATTGCCTGGCATGAATGTTGTGGTGTATGTAACCTGTTCCACCTTAAGAGAACTACCTTAAGAGATGTACTACTTTCTCTTGGCTGCTGTATACTGTAATACTGTAATACCGGTGGTGACCACACCGGTATATAAGTGTTGTGCAAGGATTTGCTGGGCAGTTCAGCCCTGACCTTCGAATAGTAAAGACCTGTTAAAAGTTATTCTTGTTGTCTGTGTCCAGTGATTGATCCTAAACATAACTGGAACATACAGACTCAACAGTGGCGATGAGTCCGATCTTACCCTGCGGCAAATTTACATCCAAGGCAGCTTCGTCCTCAAAACGGGCGTCGAGAAGAGGCATCCGCCCTCATCATCCTGCTGAGCACCATCGCACGGGAGGCATCGAGAACCCGGGTTAAAAAGAAAAAGAATTCTGACCACGAAGCCCTCCATCAGCAACAGGCAGTGATCATCCCTTCTACCACGGTGGTGGGTAAGCCGATCAGCGACACGAGCAGAAAGTCGGCCGCGTTGACTGTGGAGTAGGGGAGGGAAAACGGAGGAATAAGGGCGGAGAGCTCGACCACGGCCGGTAGAAAGGGCCGGGCTGCAATCGAGGCCGAGAGGCGCAGCGACTGGGGCAGCTTAAGGCTCGAGAGCCGCGGAGAACTCAAACACAGCCGGTGTACAGGACCGGGCTGCGAGCGGGGCTGTGAGGCAAAACAGCATCGGGGAGTTGAGAAGCTTAAGGCACGAGAGCTGCGGAGAATTCAAACGCAGCCGGTGTAAAGGACCGGGCTGCAAGCGGGGCTGCAAGGCAAAGCAGCGTCGGGGAGTGAGAACCGCTGGGGAGGCGAGAACGGCAGCAGCAAGGCAATCGCCATTGCAGCCAGTGGGGGAAGAAGGCAAACGCGGGAATCCGCCATTGTAGTCGGCGGGGGAAGAAGACGAGCGCGGGAAAGACCGCCAAGCGCGGGAAGCCGCCATTTTAGTAGGCGGGGGAAGAAGACAAGCGCGGGAAGACGCCATTTAAAAAAAAAAAAAACATTTTTTAAACTTGCAAGGATGCCTAAACATGGGAGCATTAATACCTTTGATAGTGATGTCGTAGATTGGACCACGTATGTAGAACGCATGGAAGTTTATTGTAAAGCAAATAAGGTACCAGATGATGAGAAAGCATTAACCTTATTAAGCTCAATGGGGGCGAAGACATACGGGCTATTGAAGCACCTTCTATCACCAAATAAACCGGCGGATCAGACCTTCGCGAATATTGTTACTGTCCTGAAAAATCATTTAAACCCCACGCCGCTGATGATAGCGGAACGATTTAAATTTTACAGAAGAACGCAGTTGAAAGACGAAAGCAACGCTGAATTTTTAATTGAACTACGTAAGCTATCGAAGTACTGTCAGTTTGGGACAGGGCTAGCAGATGCGCTGAGAGATAAATTTGTGTGTGGATTGTCAAAAGAAGGAACACAAAAGCGACTGCTTGAAGAGAATGATCTTACGCTTGATAAAGCTGTCACTATTGCAGCATCACAAGAAGCCGCAGCAAGAGGCACTGCGGAAATGCAGCTACGGTCACCGGAACTCTGCACCAATCAAATGGTCTTGAGTACAGTAAAATGTTATCGTTGTGGAAAGACAACGCACGATCAGAACCAGTGCTGGTTCAAAAATCAGGAATGCAGAAAATGTGGCAGGCTTGGTCACATAGCTAAAGTATGCCGGTCAGGAAAGAAGACCAGCAACAAAAAGTCACTGCAGGAAAAGTGCAAAAAGGTACACAAGGTGACAGAGAACAGTTCGAATGAACAGAAGTCAGATTCAGACGCCAGCAGTAATGAACTGGGTAGTCTAAGAGTACACAATGTTGGTAAGGAAGCAGACCTCCAAACAATTTGGGTCACACTTCAGATAGCAGGAGTCCAAGTGAAGATGGAATTGGACACTGGATCGGCATTGACGGTCATGAATAAGGAAGATTACAAAAGGTTATTCCCACATATTCCCCTACGGGATACGGAGATTGTATTGAAAACATACACGGGGCAAAGAGTATACCCCATCGGGAAGATAGAGGTAAAGGTGGTCCACAAGGGCAAAGAAAGCCGAGGAATGGACTTATATGTGCTACCTGAGGGAGGTCCACCACTACTGGGACGGGAGTGGATTAGGAAAATAAATATGGACTGGCATTCCTTAAAAGCACTAACGGTAGATTCCGGTACAAAAGATGTCAAACCTAAACGATTGTGCAGAATATTGGACGATGCTAAAGAGGTGTTCCAACAAGGACTGGGAACACTGAGAGGAATTACGGCAAACATCAAGGTTGAAGAACATGCAAACCCGAAATCTTTCAAAGCCAGACCGGTACCTTATGCAATACGACCTGTTGTGGAAGCTGAGCTGGAAGGGCTAGAACGTTCAGGAGTACTGTCTAAGGTAGACTGGAGTGAGTGGGCCATGCCCATTGTCCCAGTCATGAAGCGTTCATCGAGCAACAAGCCGGGGGAACCGGGGAAGGTTCGCATCTGTGGTGATTTCAAGATCACTGTTAATCCGGTGCTTCACACGGTGCAGTATCCGCTTCCACGGATTGAGGATATCTTCGCTTCGTTGTCTGGCGGGAAACACTGCACCAAGATAGACCTGGTGCAGGCGTACTTACAGATGGAAGTTGAGGAAGAGTCACGCCAGCATCTCACGATCAACACGCATAGAGGCTTGTACCGGTATAATAGATTGGTTTTTGGAGTGGCATCGGCTCCAGCAATTTGGCAGAGGGCCATGGAGCAGGTATTACAGGGAATTCCAGGTACACAATGTTACCTGGACGATATTCTGATTACAGGAGATGATGACGAGGAACACCTTGCAAACTTGGAACTGGTGCTCACCAGATGAAAGAATATGGTCTTCGAGTTAATCGCCAGAAATGTGAATTCTTTCAGAAGCGGATTTTGTACTGTGGTCATGTCATTGACCAGGAGGGGCTTCATAAGTCTCCTGACAAGATCGAAGCTGTTGTGAAGGCTCCCGCTCCGGATAATGTATCCCAATTGAGGTCGTTTCTAGGGTTGATTAACTGTTACCATAAGTTTCTGCCAAATTTATCCACGGTGCTGCACCCGCTGAACGCTCTTTTGCAGAAGGGAGTACCATGGAAGTGGAGCGAGGACTGTAAGAGGGCCTTTTGCGAAAGCAAGGCATTGGTCACCTCAGAGGAAGTGTTGGCTCACTTCAACCCAACGCTGCCTATTCGTTTGGCTTGTGATGCTTCTCCATATGGTATTGGGGCAGTACTCTCACACAAGTTGCCAAATGGCCAGGAGAGGCCAGTTGCGTTCGCACCCAGATCATTGACCTCCGCTGAGCGCAACTATGCTCAGATAGATAGGGAGGCTCTCAGCCTTGTGTGGGGAGTAAAGAAGTTTAATCATTACCTGCAGGGCCAAAAGTTTACGCTTCTGACAGACCACCAGCCGTTGGTATCCATCATTAACCCTAAGAAGGGTGTTTCGGTGATGACAGCACAGAGACTCTAGAGATGGTCCCTTTTCCTAGGGGCACATCAATATCAGATAGAATTCAAAGGTACAAAGCAGCATGGTAATGCTGATGGGCTGTCGCGCCTGCCACTACCTACAGAGGAGGAGGCACCGACGGTTGACCCTGTTGAGTTATTTCACTCGACCATCATCGAATGTTTACCAGTCACCAATGCAAGTATTGAAAGAGAAACCAGGAACGACCCGACACTGTCCAGGGTCTACGAAGTGACAGTGAAGGGATGGCCAGCACATGGTGATCCACTGTTACCGGCATTCTCAGCAAGACGAGAACAGCTGTCCGTCTGTCAAGGAACATTGATGTATGGAACAAGGGTGATTATTCCTCCTAAGTTAAGAGAGAGAGTTCTAAAGGAACTGCATGAAGGTCATCTGGGGGGAGTCAAGATGAAAAGCCTTGCTAGGGCTTATGTGTGGTGGCCGGGTATCGACCAACAGATAGAGGAGCTGACGAAAAGCTGCTCAGGGTGCCAAAAAGTGCAAAATGCACCTCCGATTGCACCGCTGCATCCATGGGAATGGCCTTCAACCCCATGGCAACATGTACATATTGACTTTGCTGGTCCTTTCATGGACTCCATGTTTTTAATTGCAGTGGACGCACATTCTAAATGGCCAGAAGTGATTAAGATGACTACCACTACCTCGGAAAAGACGATCGCGGTGTTAAGAACGATATTTGCGAGAAATGGATTGCCAGAACAAATATGTTCAGACAACGGACCGCAGTTCGTGTCAGAAGAATTCCAGAGATTCATGAAGAAGAATGGGGTGAAACATTATACCTCTGCCCCATATCATCCGGCTACAAACGGGTTGGCCGAGAGATTTGTACAAACGTTTAAAAAAGCAATAAAGGCCATGAGCGAAGATCAGATTCCACTACAACACAAGGTGGACAAATTCCTACTGGCATATCGAAACGCCACTCATGCAGTGACAAACCAAAGTCCTGCCATGATGTTCTACAACAGAAGGTTGCGGTCCAGGTTGGACTTGTTAAAACCAAATGTGCGGAGGGAAGTTGAAAACAAACAGTTCCAGCATATAAATAACAAGACCACTCGGAGTTTCGAAATAGGACAACCAGTGTTAGCCCGGGACTATAAAAACGAGAAATGGCAATCTGGAACAATTCGGGCCAGACAAGGACCCCTGATGTACACGGTAGATATTGGTGAAAATGTAATACGGCGTCATGCTGACCAACTGGTAGAATCGAGAACAAGGGTCGAACCCATGGTTACGGCAGAGACAACCGTGAAAGAAGTTAGTGAACCTGAAGCATCTACCTCAGAAGTGAATGTACCTGATGATGATGTCCAATCCATAAGAGACCAACTAGCTGAGTCACCCCAGCAACGAGAATCAGAGACCCCTGAAAGGCGTTATCCAACTCAATTCAGGAGGCCTCCTCAGAGACTGAATCTTTGAACTGTTTTGCATGAAGTTGTATATATATATGTTATTATGTTATGTTAAATGGGGATATAACTGTTAAGCTAAAAAGGGAGGATTGTGGTGTATGTAACCTGTTCCACCTTAAGAGAACTACCTTAAGAGATGTACTACTTTCTCTTGGCTGCTGTATACTGTAATACTGTAATACCGGTGGTGACCACACCGGTATATAAGTGTTGTGCAAGGATTTGCTGGGCAGTTCAGCCCTGACCTTCGAATAGTAAAGACCTGTTAAAAGTTATTCTTGTTGTCTGTGTCCAGTGATTGATCCTAAACATAACTGGAACATACAGACTCAACAAATGTTGCTTGCCAATTATCAGCCCAAGCCTAGAGGTTGTCAAGGTCTTGCTGCATGCAGGCACAGACTGCTTCATTATCTGAGCAATTCCAATGGAGCTGAGCAGTAAGTAATAGATGACAATGAAGGAGAGAGAGAAGAAAGCAGAAGTTACAAGTGGTGCTTATTGGTGGGAGAATGAAGAGAATGCCAATATTAACTGAGAGGTATGGGGAGAAAGAGTGCAAGCATGAACTTGGGGTGAGAGTGCCAGCTTGAACTGGATTGGAGGACCTCAAGAATGCCAGTTGATTTGAGCGGAGAAGGAGCAGAATCCCAACATGAACTGGGAGAGTTGGAGGAGGATAGAGGGTCCTGGGTGGAGAGCGTAAAGGATGGAGAATCGGATGCAATACAGTGGCTCTATGAACTGGGTCCTGATGGGGTAGAGTACAGCTGTGAACTGGGAACGGGGTTGGATATAGTAGAGTGACTGTTGAGATAACTTTTGGGTATGTGATGGTCTAGATGAACTGTCGAAAATCCAATGCCACTTTGTTTTTATTTCAATTGTGAAATGGAAAGGTGCTTAAAATTAACCAGAATGCATCATTTTTAAATTCAAAATTCCTCCTCACCAGTAGTGCCCAATTAGGATATCAGCTCACTAATTCCCTCTTAATTAAAAAAAAATTATTTCTCAGGATGAGGCCATTGCTGGGAAGGCCAGCATTTATTACCTTCCTCTAGTTGCCCTCAGAAGGTGGTGGTGAGCCTTCTCCTTGAACCACTGCAGTTCATATGGTATAGGTGCTCCGGCAATGTTGTTGCGGTTTGGTACAGCTGTATGGCTTGCAAGACTACTTCAGTGGGCACTTAAGAGTCAACCATGTTGATATGAAGCTGGAGTCACAAGAAGGCCAGATAGGCTAAGGATGGCAGCTTTCATTCCCTAAAGGACATTAATGAAATAATTAGATTTTTATGACAATCCAACAGCTTCATGGCCACTTTAACTGATAAATATATTTTTTTTAAACTGCTTTTAAAACTCCTATCTTATTGATTGGGTCCCCATTGGAATACAGTCTGGAAAGGATTGCCTCTGTGGAGCTTGTGAAGGGATAATTACAAGTCCTAGTCCTTTCGGACTACCCCAGATCAGGCATATTCCCCAGACGTTCACCTTCAACTTAAGTTAGAGATAGCCGAATTCCATAAGACGCTTAAATGGGTCTAAAGGTTCAGGCTATCTCTCCCTAAGTGAAAGGAACGACTGAAGGTGTTACCATCCTCCAGATAGTACTTTTAATAAGTTTAACTAGACTGTAACATTCCGGATATTATGAGGGTTCGGAATACCCCCCAGAATTCTGCAACTCCTTACAAAAGAGTGTACAGAAATTGGGTTTGCGAGTTTATACAGAAATACTCTTTGAGACAATTCTAAAAATATGTAGTTTTATTTAAGAGCCGACATTCAGTTAACAGCTGTTGAATCAGTCGCAACATTAACAATTCAAAATACAAATAGCTTACTTTTTTTATTTCTCAGAGATCCTTATTCTCAAATCTTTACTTCGTTACATTTCTACATTTCTTACTTATTTCTAAATCCAGAACATCCACCAAAATCAATTACTTTGATTACCCGAGACTCAAAGTTAAAAACTTACAGAGATGCCTCTGAAGAGTTGAGAAATACTTGGTCCGTTCAGCGAGTTCTGACTTTCTGTTTGAAAAGCTCTTATTTTTATACCCTTTTTGCAGTGGTTTATTCTTTGAAGTTCTCTGCTGATGTCAATGAATTGTCTTTATCCATTCTCTGTTGAATGCTTTCTATCTTACTGTCAATTCAACTATTGCATGCATAATTATGTCTCTACCTTTAGGTGTTCCAAAAACCATCATAAAAACAATATGACAGCTATGATTTCTGTTTGATGCCATTCTTACAAAATTCTTTCATTCAATTCTTAATATTGGCTTAACTGGTTTTTAGCAGACATTGAGTCTCCTTACTGCTCCAAGTTCAATACAAACACAATGTAATTGCTTGGTGTATCTATTGAAGTCATATCTTCAAAGTGTTCTTGTTGGTATCATATTTACTATGTATATATTAAAGACACTTTGACCAGAGTGTTTCATGCATTTCTAGCTATCTCAATTGGTTGCATATTTAATCTTGTTTCCTGTCTTCCAAGTTTAACATAAAAACTATTTGACCAGCAGGTGTTTCTTTTACTTGATGTCATCTTTTCAAAGGCACATGCCTCTTTTAATGTTTGTGTTTCTGTTCAATGTGTTAGCTTATAACACCTTAAACTAGATCTTCTCATTGTGCTAGTTGCAAACCCCAGACCCTCTGGAATCGCCAAACTCTCATTTCAATAGGGTCATTGTTTTAGTATATTTAACTAATTCCCATTTCAAAGCTTGTCTGGTTTTTACAACTTTGTTTAACAACTGATCTTATCTCAGAAGCCTGTATTTCTGTTTACAGCTTATGTCTCTGAGGTTTTTTAGATTTTTAAACCCAGTTTCTCATGTATTGATATCTTAATATTGGCTTATTCCTTCACACTTGCTTGCGATTGGATCCAGTATCTGATATTAGCTGAGCAGCTCCCTTCTGAGTCTATAGAACTGTGGATGCACTACATTAGAAGTACAGGCCAGGATTATCCTCCGAGCAACAGTGTTCTGATAGAGTGGAACTTCCACCCACCCCTCTGACACCACTGGAACTCTGGCCAAGTTTCCTGGGTTGGGGTTCATCACCCATGCATGGAAGGATTCCCACTGCCAGTCGGGAGCCTGCCACTGCCTGTCCATAAAATAAAGGTGTTGCTGCAGTGGGACCACTGCTGGAGCACCAGAAGAGGTGGCTAGGCAGTTAAAGGGGCAGAAGTGCCCTGAAAATCAGAAAATTTACATCTTGGTAGGCAGAGACCGAGGCCTAGACAAGAAGGTATGTGGAGGCAGGAATGGAGGGACATGAGTCCTCTACAAGGCCCATTCCCAGAGTTCCAGATTTCTACTACCCTTTGTGTGAAAAAGCAAAAGGACTCCATATTACACTTGCCTTCTCCCTTGAACACTTTCTTAGAAAATTTAATTGAGGCATCACCTGAAGCTCTGTGGCATCGATACAAAAACAGAGAGCAGACTGATCAATATTATGACACAGGGTGGACAGTTTTGAAATGCAGCCCTGTGAACATAAGCAAGTATAGCGCTCACTGCAGAAACCGCGTCGGCAGCAATGGCAACATCCGTGACTGAAACAGAGCATTCGTGCGCACAGATCTGGACTACAAAACCACTAACAGGTCCAGAGAAAATGAATAACTCCCAACCAGTCATTTTCAGTATTGAAGGATTACCATCCGGAGAATTTTAAAGATGTTTTGTTCATAAGTTCCTGTTGAAACCACAGGAAATGATAGTGAAGTCATGTAATGTGCAGCACTTGGGATGGGCAAAAAAATTACAGAGATTGATTTGCATGCAACAGGTCATTTACCATGTCAGTTCTGAAAGTGCTGAGGAGCAATTTGGGAACATTACACTTATGTTACGTGTGTTTCTTATTTACAAGAGATTTAAGTATATGTAACATTTTTGACTGCTGTGAAAGGATTCCTATCCACAAACCATGTTTCCTTAGGGCTATGTGTGGGAGTCAGAAGTTGATGAAATTTATTCAGACAAAACAAGAATAGTCATGTTGTGAAAAACCAACCTTGCATGAGTACTTTCACAATTTAAAGTCTAATCAAAAAGTTTCAAAATGTTTGATGTATTTTGCACAAGAGGTTTTATATACAGGCTGGAAAAGATCTGGAGCCTGTTGTGAGATACAAATGAAATGAGTGAAGTGTACAAAGAATAATGCCTGGATTTTTTATTTATGGCTTTGCCATCAATTTAACATGAGATGAAGAAAATTATTTTTAGCAGAATAGGAACCTCGGTCAACCAGCTAAAGCTTCTTTAGCCAAAAGTGCCAACTGAATGATGCCACGGTCACCGCTTGAGAGCTCCACCATTACAAATGCATATATGTTCACTCCACGTGACATCATGAAGCGGTTAAATGCACAGGACACAGCAAAGGCTATGATAACATCCTGGCTGTAGAGCTGAAGACCCAACAATGTGGTATATCCTATCCACATAAAGCAGGAGACCAACACAAGACCTCCTTCGGCCTCACTTCTACTGCTGTCTCAGAGAACCTGTGCCCTCCTTCAGAACTAATAGACATTTCTCAGCCACAAACCTTTAGCCTCTGCTCCCAAGCTGGTTTGAAGTTTGCTTGGCCCTTTTAGCTACTGCAGGCATTTAAATTCTGCAGCAGCACCCCAAATTTTGAACACTTCTATCAGATCTCAACAACAACTTTTATTTATATAGTGCCTTTAACATAGTAAAATGTCCCAAGGCACTTCACAGAAGTGTTATAAGACAAAAATTTGACACCGAGCCACAGAAGAAATTAGGGCAGATGACCAAAAGCTTGGTCAAAGAGGTAGGTTTTAAGAAGCATCTTAAAGGAGGAAAGAGAGGTGGAGAGGTTTAGGGAGGGAGTTCCAGAGCTTTTTTTTTTATTCGTTCATGGGATGTGGGCATCGCTGGCATGGCCAGCATTTATTGCCCATCCCTAATTGCCCTTGATAAGGTGGTGGTGAGCCGCCTTCTTGAACTGTTGCAGCCTGTGTGGTGAAGGAACTCCCACAGTGCTGTTAGGGAGGGAGTTCCAGGATTTTGACCGAGCGACGATGAAGGAGCGGCAATATACTTCTAAGTCATTATGGTGTGTGACTTGGAGGGGAACTTGGAGGTGGTGGTGTTCCCATGCGCCTGCTGCCCTTGTCCTTCTAGGTGGTAGAGGTCGAGGGTTTGGGAAGGTACTGCCGAAGAAGCCTTGGCAAGTTGCTGCAGTGTATCTTGTAGATGGTACACTGTAGCCACAGTACGCCGGTGGTGGAGAGAGTGAATGTCTAAGGTGGCGGATGGGGTGCCAATCAAGCGGGATGCTTGATGTTGGTGTCGAGCTTCTTGAGTGTTGTTAGAGCTGCAATTATCCAGGTAAGTGGAGAGTATTCTATCACTTAGGGCCTAGGCAACAGAAGGCATGGCCACAGTTGGTTGAGCGATTATAATCAGGAATGTTCAATAAAAAGGGGCTCGGTTTCTCTACTCTCTCCCCAAAACTAAAGCCTCTCATCCTTGGTATCAATGTAAAAGGCTTGTCCTCTGTCTGATAATGAAGATGACCCTGGATACTTTGGTGGGGTCAATGATACTGTGGGCAAAAATTCCCGCTCTTCTGGTGGGATTCATGCCCTGTCAGAAAATCTGGACTTTCCTGACATCCTCTGCATCCTTTTTTCAGGTGTGACTTTTAGTTATGTTTTGGGCAATAATTGCCCCTTTATTTTAACAAATTGTTTCACTAAAATCTGAAGCTTGCACCCCCTTAAATGTGATCGATGGTGTTCTCAGGATTTTATATGCCACCTTACTTCTGTTGCAGTGAGCAGAAAAAACAAAGCTCCGTTAACAAAGGTTGAGTGGTTCATTTCCCTTTGTTAAGCCATTATAGTTGCGTGACTGCTGCTAACATTTTATTTGGCAGCTTAATTTACCATTAATGGTAAAGAAAGACTTGCATTTATATAGCGCCTTTCATGACCACTGGACATCCCAAAGCACTTTACAGCCAATGAAGTACTTCTTGAAGTGCAGTCACTGTTATAATGTAGGAAATGCAGCAGCCACTTTGCGCACAGTAAGCTCTCACAAACAGCAATGTGATAATGACCAGATAATCTGTTTTAGTGATGTTGATTGAGGGATAAATATTGGCCATGTCACCAGGGATAACTCCTCTGCTCTTTCGAAATAGTGCCACAGGGTCTTTTTCATCCACCTGAGAGAGTAGACGGTTCCTCT
Organism: Somniosus microcephalus; assembly: GCF_052327205.1. Lineage (NCBI taxonomy): Eukaryota > Metazoa > Chordata > Chondrichthyes > Squaliformes > Somniosidae > Somniosus > Somniosus microcephalus. The sequence goes on from NC_140988.1 coordinate 261,937,290, forward strand.
GTTTAACATCTCATCTGACAGAAGGCACCTCTGATAGTGCAGCACTCCCTCAGTACTGCAATGAAGTGTCAGCCTAGATTTTTGTGCTGAAGTTTCTGGAGTGAGACTTGAACCCACAACTTTCTGACTCAGAGGCAAGGCGTGCTACCAATTGAGCCACTAGCTGAAACTTTAAAGGATTACTCTAGGGAAGGCACACAGAGCTAATACTTGAGAGGCTTTCCTCAGTAATGGCAAGCTCTCTCGGTACACTGACCTGAGCTTTTCATTCACTGTTCTGTTTTCCTCTCTATTGGACTCATTGTAGCCACGAAAAGAGAACTCTGCACTTTTTTGGGGGTAGACTATTTCCTAACATATGTAAATTTGATATAATTAGCATGAATGATTAATAACATGAAAAATACCTTCTATGTTTCATTTTGGCTTTGAGTTATAGCATAAATTAAAGCATACTTAAAAGGTTATAGCTCAAAACACATAGGGGCAGAATTTACTGTAGCCGGCGAACAAACGGCAGAACTTACTCGGCTGCCCGTGCCCTAACTCGCACCAAGTCCCGTTCACCCATCACCCCTGACATTGAATTCACCATTCTAACTTACACATCCTGGTTCAGACTGTGCTGTTCATTTCACAATCCTTCAATTTACATTGTTTTTAAATCTCCAAGAATTAAAATCTGAAGGAATGAGACTCCACACTTGTAATAGTTAATTTTCAGTGCCAGGGAAGTTGTTTGGAAGTAATCAAGACTTATCATGCCATTAAAAAGGGTACTTAGGCTGAATTGGATAAGCCCTAACTTTTTGTGGTGAGTTTAGTTCATACCTACCGTGGCGAAAAGACCACCTATTTCCACCTCTGTAACATCACCCAACTCCACCCCTGCCTCAGCTCATCTGATGCTGAAACCCTCATCCATGCCTTTGTTACCTCTAGACTTGACTATTCCAATGCATTCCTGGCTGGCCTCCCACGTTCTACCCTATGTAAACTTGAGGTCATCCAAAACTCTGCTGCCTGTGTCCTAACTTGCATCAGGTCCCGTTCATCCATCACCCCTGTGCTCGCTGACCTACATTGGCTCCCAGTTAAGCAACGTCTCGATTTTAAAATTCTTCATCCTTGTTTTCAACCCTCCATGGCCTCCCCCCTCCCTATCTCTGTAATCTCCTCCAGCCCCGCAAGCCCCCCGAGATATCTGTGCTCCTCTAATTCTGCCCTCGAGCATCCCTGATGATAATCGCTCAACCATTGGTGACCGTGCCTTCAGCTGCCAAGGCCCTATGCTCTGGAATTCCCTCTCTAAACCTCTCTTTCCTCCTTTAAGATTCTCCTTAAAACATACCTCTTTGACCAAGCTTTTGGTCACCTGCCCTAATTTCTCCTGATGTGGAACGGTGACACATTGGCCTAGAAATTCAGTGGTGCTCCGTTTGGGGCGCTAGCCTCGTCAGGGCGCTAAAAGTAGCGCCCCAGAAGTAGTCGCGGCCACCCGCCGGAAATTGACTTTGCGCACCCCAGAGGGAAGCGCGGCGCTACTGGAGGTGCCCCGCATCCCTCTTGGGGCGCTGCAACTCAATATCGCTGCGCAACATGCCGCAGCGCCACAGTGCGCTGCGGTACTGCAGGCCTTCATCCCCTTCTTAAAGGGGAGGGGCCTGCTGCAGCGCGATCAAAGATCGCGAGTGCCGGCAAAAGAGCCCGGCACCAAGGAGAAGTGCCAGGCTCTTGGAACACAATCAGCACTCCGCGGGGGGGGGGTGCTCAGGAGGCTGGGGACGGCGGCGCGGAGAGGTGCTGGCAGGCGGCCAGCAAAAAACTGGCCGCCCCGCACCTCAGCGCCTCTACCGCCGCAGGTAGGCCCCCCTGAACCACTCGCAAATAGCGACCGGCATTAAAGCAGGGGGCACAACTAAATTTCGCGATCGGGGTGGTAGTGGGGCGCTGCGCACACCAATGACGTCATCAGTAGTGGCGCAGTGCTAACGGCTAGCGCCGCCATTAACGTACCGCTAACGGGTGGCACAGCCCACTGATTTTCTAGGCCATTTTGTTTTATAACAAAAACAAAACATCTTGGGACATTTGGGCGTTACATAAATACAAGTTGTTGTTGTATCTTGTAATGAAAGCTCTGTTGGCAGGTGTGGCTTGGAGCCAGCAGTCTAATATTTGTTCTCTTATTGTCAGTACAGGCCTGGAAAAGCAGCCTGCCAGTACTGTTATTGGCCCCGAACAAGGCAGAGCTTCACAACACCTTGGGCAGGATTTTCATTGGGCCATGGAGGCGGGATTGGAGGCGTGTGGGGGGTTAAAATCTCAAAATCGGGGGGGCACGAACCCATCCCGCCCCCAACCCGCCTCCATGCCAGTTTCAAAGGAGGCGGATAACTCACCTGTGCTGGGAGCTGCCTCCTCGAGGCGGGAAGGGGATTAGTGCCAATTAACTGCCTGTTAACAGGTAGTTAACAGGCAGTTTTTAGCCTAATCCCTATTTTTATTCCTGAAGTGTGGGATTCCCGACGGCTCCAAACCACGCCAAGTTAGTGAGGCGGACCGTCGGGCTGAAGGGCTTGGAGGGTTCGAGATGTTCGGTGTTCAGGTGAGTGATGGGTGCATGAGTGCAGAGGGAAGTGTGTTTGGTGTGGTTAAAGTGTTTAAAGAAGTTTTACTTACCTTTACTTACCTTTACAGCCTTCCTTCCTTCAGGTCTCGGGAGTCCCTCATCTCACCGGCACAGAAAGCAGAATGGCCGTGAGCTGTCAAAAGTTGCAGCATTCAGCTTTCTGTTGTGAAGAGATCTCTAAATCAGCCTGAGAGGAAGGAATTAACTTAGAGTACAGATTGTCAGTGTTTGACAGCTTCAAAGAGCTGTCAAACGCTGATGTTTCATCTGTCAAAAGCTCTTGACAGATGAATGGTCAATCTGTGATGTCACCTGTTGCCGGGTGGCCCTTAATTGGCCTGCTGGGCCCGCTGGGTGGGCTCAACAAGGTCAATCAAGTGAAAATCGCGTGGGATGGCCACAACTTGATGGAGGCAGGACTACAACCCCGAAAGTTGTAGTCCCGCCTCCTACATGTCTCCAGTATCAAAATCCAGTCCCTTGTGTCCCTCTCACAGATCAGTGATCCTCCAACACAGTGGGCGGAATTTGGGTCGGGTGCGTGCAGGCTGTGTAGTGAGTCAGGAACACAATGTTTTGTTCAGTGCGTTGCTCAGTGCGACTTTAACTTAATGGCCCCACTTAAAGCAGTCATGTGCGTTTCCCGGCCCAAATCAATGGTGCGGGTCTGATGTCATCATCGATGACTCGTTTCCAGCGCTGATATTTAAAGCAGCCTTGCACACAACTCATTTGAAGGTTGCTAAAGGAGTGGGCAAGGTCAATTACTAGCGTCTGAGCACTGTCCCAAATATTAAAAGATGGATACACAGAGGCAGAGGGCTGCACCCAGATTTAGTGATGCATCCCTGCATATTCTGCTGGAGGCAATGAGAGCACACAGGGAGGTCATAATGCCTGCAGATAGGCACAAGAGACCTCCCAAAGACACCAAAAGCACCTGGTTGGAGATAGCAGAGGAGGTCAGCAGCAGGAATGTTGTCAGTAAGACGTGGATCCAGTGCAGGAAACGCTTCAATTATCTCATGAGGTCAGGAAAGGTGAGTGCAATACCACACTCACCTTCATCCTGATGTGTCTGTCAACACCCCCCATCACTCTGCCTTCCCAAACCTACTCCTGCACATCATTCCTCACACCAACATACCTTGCACTTCCACCCGTCCCTCTCTCTCTATGACTAATTACCACTGACACTCACCCTCATCCTACTGCAATCATAGCAAATAACACCACAGAAGGAGGCCATTTGGCATTGTCATCCCACTCCCTTAGTCACACTCTACAGATCACAGAAATCACAGAAATCACAGAAACCCCACAGTGCAGATAGAGGCCATTTCGGCCCATCGAGCCTGCACCGACACATATCCCACCCGATCCCCGTAACCCCTACACCAACACATATCCCACCCTATCCCCATAACCCCACGTATTTAATCCCCAAACACTAAGGGTCAATTTATCATAGTCAATCATCCTAACCCGCACATCTGTGGACTGTGGGAGGAAACCGGAGCACCCGGAGGAAACCCACGCAAACACGGGGAGAATGTGCAAACTCCACACAGACAGTCACCCGAGGCCGGATTCGAACCTGGGTCCCTGGCGCTGTGAGGCAACAGTGCTAACCACTATGCCATTTCCTTACACTCATTTCATAACTTTCACTCAAAGTTCTCTTCTTTCCCTCCTTGCAGGAGAAAATAGCCCACAACAATAGGGAGAGGCTGATAACCGGAGGTGTGGTATTTGCTCCTATCTTCTATGTTTCTATTAGGACAGAGATGAAGAGGAATTTCTTCACCCAGAGAGTGGTGAACCTGTGGAATTCTCTACCACAGAAGGCAGTGGAGGCCAATTCATTAAATATATTCAAGAAGGAGTTAGATATATTTCTTAAGGCTAAAGGGATCAAGGGATATGGGGAGAAGGCAGGGACAGGGTACTGAATTTGGCTGATCAGCCATGATCTCATTGAATGGCGGAGCAGGCTCGAGGGGCCAAATGGCCTACTCCTGCTCCTATCTTCTATGTTTCTATGTTTGACGTAACTAACTCCAGTAGAGGAGGGGGCCCTGGAGATATCGCGAGTTGCAGAGTTGCTAGCGGTGGCAGATGGCGAGGGGGGGACATCCCAGCAACCTGGTGATGGACAGAATTACATCTCGTACAGCTACATGGCATATAGCAGTCACTCATATGGTGAATGATGTCAGCAGCCAGTGAATTTTCATCATGTGCATAATGGACGTTACCCATTCTTAATATAACACTTCTAATTCATCTCTTTACTCTCCCACAGGTCCATCAAGAGAACCCCCCCACCACCCAACCCACCCTGTTGTCCAGCTGGAGGAGGAAGACAACTGCTCAGAGGAATCTCCAGCCTCTGAGGGTGCACTGTCAGCAGACCCAAGCACACCCAGCACCAGTGCAGTTATGCACACCTTGGTGGGTCCTGTGCGAGATAGAGTAGTGTTGTCACCTGGTGTTTCACACTTCACAAGTGAGCAAGAGGAGATGGTGGAGACAGGCCAGCAGTGGAGACTCCTCGCCGAAGGGTGCAGGACGCACCCAGCTCTGCTAAGCTACATGCAGAAGCTGAGCCCCAGGAGCCAGCCAGAAATTGAGTGATCTTGGAGGGGCTGCAACAATTGCATGAGGCTCTGGCAGCTTTTGCAGATGCGATATCTGCAAATGTGCAGAAAATGGAGGAGTCCATCTCCAACATGAGCACCACCATTTCGCAGATGATGGCGACAATGTGCTGTTCCATGGAAAGGATGGCCACCTGCATGGAGCAGCAAATGTGCCAGCCACATGAGCACATGCTTGCTGTGGACAACAGATGGCAGATGCTCATAGACCTCATCTCAAGGAGGGATATAAACATAGACTTGGGCCTTCATCACCCCACTTAACCTCGAGCAATGGGGGTTTGGGTGAAAGGAATGACTTGTTCATTGTTGGGATGCTTTATGGTGTTGTTGTGGGGGGTCAGGGGAGGGGGACTTAGTACAGCAGGTGGTAGCCATATGTGTGCATTGGAGTAAGTTAAATAAATCTGGTCATGATGAGGCCATCTCAGGCTTCCTGGGAAGCAATATGTGCCGCTGCTGGTGCCATCTCCACCTCAGGTTCCTCCTCCTCCTCCTCATCTTCCACCTCCTCCTCCTCCTCCTCCACTAAAGAGGCTGTGCGCTCTGTGCCTTGCTCCTCCTGCAGCTCCAATCCTCGCTGCTGCGCTATGTTGTGCAGCACGCAGCAAACAACGATGACTCTGGAGACCCTGGCTGGTGTGTACTGAAGGGCTCCTCCAGATCTGTCAAGGCATCTGAAGCGCATCTTCAGCATGCCTATTGCTTGCTCTATGACACATCTGGTAGACATGTGGCTCTCATTATAATGCTCCTCGGCCTCAGTACTTGGTGTCCTCAAGGGTGTCATGAGCCACGTCTTTAGTGGATAGCCCTTGTCTCCAAGCAGCCAGCCAGTAAGTCTGTTTGGAGAGGGGAAGAGCTGAGGGAGGTTGGACTGGTGCAGCACAAAAAAGTCATGAGAGCTGCCAGGGAATCTGGTGCACACACATGCATGATGATCTTTTTGTGGTTGCAGACGAGCTGCACATTGAGGGAGTGGAAGCCCTTGTGGTTCACAACACTCCTGGGTGATAAGGGGTGCCTTCATGGCCACATGTGTGCAGTCGATGACGCCCTGCACCTGTGGGAACCCAGCCAGAGCTGTTAAGCCGATCGCCTGCTCAGTAACACTGGCTTCATCAGTGGCAAAGTTGACATAATTTGGCTGACTTGCAAAACATAGCATCGGTCACCTGGGTGATGCATCTATGGGTGGCCGACTGCGTGATTCTGCAAATGTCTGCTGCAGAACCCTGGAAGGAGCCTGAGGCGAAGAAGCTGAGGGTAGTGGTGACTTTGACGGCCACTGGTAAGGCATGTCCACCAGGTCCTCTTGGCAGCAGGTCTTGTTCCAGAAAACTACAAATGTCTGCGACAACCTGGCATGATAGCCTGAGCCTCCTGAAGCACTGCTGCTCAGTCATGTTGAGGAAGCTCATCCTCTGCCTGTATACCCTGTGTTGGGGGTATTGCCTCCGGCGCAATGCAGCCCTATGGTGCTCCACTCTCTCCTGTGGAGCATCAGGTCGTTGAGGAGAAGGTTGCTGTTGTAGTTGCTGCTGCTGGGGCTTATCTTGTTCCAATTCTGAGGTGAGACAGTATAAGCAGCACCCATGCTATGTAGTAGATGGCAGGTAAAGTGGAGATCAGAGGGCGAATCCCTCAATGTTGTGATAGTGAGTAGCAATGTGGTGAGAGTGGCTTCCGAGGTTGCAGAAATGACCTGCAAACTGCAGACACCTAAATCTGTGGACAAAATGGAGTCAGCAAGAGCCTTTCCATTAGGCAAGTAATGAGGGAGTATTTATGTGCTTTTCCCTGCTCTTAATGAATGGACTCGTACAATGGCCACTGAACCTCCGCCTCCCCTACACAGGCGAGGGTCCCGAGCTGCATGAGCCCTGTGCTCCTGCAGTTAAAGTCAAAAGCTGCTGTTAAAAACCCTCTTAAGGGTCTCTCAACAAGCAGTTAGTTACTTGAATGAGGTCACCCGTCTCTGCTGATCGGGTCCGTAGCGTGCCTTCAAAGGCGTCCAAGTTAAATGCGCAGGGCAGCGGAATGATGGTGGATTCCCGACGCGCTGGCAATTTCGGGGGTTTTTACTGCCACCCCGCCCCCAAACCCGCACGCTCGGCAAAGGGAAAATTCCGGCCAGTGTCTGTGCTGTTGTCTCTTCATGTGTTGCAGGTTCTTGCTCTAGATCTGGACCCTTTATCAGGAGTCAAAGGGCACAGGTGAGGAGCAACAAATGATGGTGGCAGAGGAGGAGTAGGAGCCTGCTAACTGGATAGCCACATGTTGCCATCAATGTCCTTCTAATTTGGGAGAGACAGCACCATGGAGACATTGGGCAGTCATGGCATGCTGCTGTTGCTATTCAATGGGCAATGAGATGAAAGTCCTGGTCATGTTGTCCAAAGCATCAGGCAGAAAAGCTGAGGGAGGAGGGGACCTTCACTGTCACTGGCTTTGACTCCCTGTGGTGTAGTTGGCCATGGCTCCCTGCTAACTTGGAGCTTGTGGAGACTGTTCACCAAAGTCATTGCAACATAGATATTCCAAAGCCTGTAGATGTAGTTACTGGCATGCTGGCAGGAGCGGAGAGTCTGGCTCTGAAGCCCGCTGATCTCCCTTGCATGCCTACTGTCATCTTCAACTGTGAAATACTATATTACTATACTATAGTTGGGGACTCCAAATCCAACTTACATCATTGATTTGATCTTGACTTGCCAACTGTCGCACAAGTCTGTAACTTACATTTAGATGCCTTGTTCCTCCTGAGCTCTCGCTTCACGTGCCCTCCTTTTTCATCTGTTCCCAATCTGCTTAGGTTTTATAAATGCTTCAATTTCAGTTGGATTTCCAGTGAATTAGCAGATAATATTTGGCACTTGTAGGCCGGACTTAAAAATTACCTACTATTATAACACAATAAAAATTGTACCAGAAAAAATAGCCAAAGAATACATGGATAAAAAAACTCAGAAATTGCCAAAAAATTACTAATAATCAGAAAATTGGATGGGGTACTAAATGCAGAGGACTATAACAAATCTGACGATTCTTCAAATTCTTTATAGCCATTAATCAGGGATAGTTGATCAGAAAATCTACCCTGCACTGTAAAACTGTTTGTGACAAAAATGGCTAAAAAAAACCTGCCCCCTTAAGAGCTCCATCACACATGGAGCTTCCCTTATGTTCTGCCTATATGGGCTCAGAAAGCAAACAATGTGCAATCGGTGAAGTGGATCAGAAGATGTACCCTCCTTGTGGTATGACTGAGATCATGATTTTATTCAGCGCCACAACCCACTGAGCCATCCCGTTCATAGAATCATAGATTCATAGTTTACAGCACAGAGGGAGGCCATTCGGCCCATCGCGTCTGTGCCGGCTGAAAAAGAGCTATTCAGCCTAATCCCCCTTTCCAGCTCTTGGTCCGTAGCTTTGTAGGTTATGGCATTTCAAGTGCATATCCAAGTACTTATTAAATGTGATGAGGGTTTCTGCCTCTACCATCTTTACAGGCAGTGCATTCCAGAACACCACCACCCTCTGGGTGAAATAATTTCGCCTCAACTCCCCTCTAATCCGTCTACCAATTACTTTAAATCTATGCCCCTTGGTTATTGACGTTAATTGAGTTATGCAAATTTAAATATTAGTTTGATTCATTGAGAATTGGAGTATTGGTTTATGAAAAGTTAAGCACATCAACAAATAATGCAGAATAGGCATAGCAAATAATGCTCTATGACTTTTCCCTTCCCTCTTCTCCAGTAGGCACTGAGGCTGTGATTTTGCAGGTGCTCTGAGGGCGGGTTCAGAGGCGGGTCAGGTGTTAAATTCAAAATGATTGACAGCGGGTGTTAGATCCGTGTGTTAATGGAGACATGGAATGCAGGAGTTGATTTAACAAGTGTTTACTGAACAAAGTCTGGAGGTGAACTAACAACACAAGAAGCTACACAGGCTTATATACCCAAGTGGTCACTACTGGTACTACAGTATACAGGGGCTTCAAAAACATAGTTCCTCTTAAAGGTACATACACTACAATTCCTCCCCTTTTAGATAAATAGTACATAACATTTTAAGTAATCATTAAATAACATTTTTACAAGAACAATAATATACACATTTGCTGAAGTTAATCAATTACAAATTCAGTCTCTCTGGAGGCTTCCTGACTCGGTCCGGATGACACCTCGGTGGTGTAGCAGGTTCTTTTGGCAAGGTCGATTCGGCTTCAATGCCAGTGTCGGGTTCATCTGGTTCCAGTATCACCGGATCGGAGGTAGATACTATGGGTATCTCTGCTTCATCACTAGGCGTATAGAGTTGTGGTGTAGGTTGTCCTTTTTCGGACGACTCTATGATCTGGTCAGCATGGCGCCTTATTATGCTTTCTCCAATGTCCACGGTATACATCAGCGGTCCTAGTCGTGTGCAAATAGTTCCAGGCTGCCATTTCTCGGTATGGTAGTCCCGGGCCAAAACTGGTTGACCTATCTGGAAGGTTCTAGTTGGCCTTTCATTCATGCTTTGAAATTACCGGTTCTCTACGTCCCTTCTGACGTTTGGCTTGACCAAATCCAGCCGGCATCTTAGTCTTCTATTGAAAAACATCATGGCGGGGGTTTGGTTTGTAATCACATGTGTTGCATTCCTGTACGCAAACAAGAAGTTATCTACCTTATGTTGTAGATTTATGTCTTCATTACCCATGGCCTTTATGGCCTTCTTAAATGTCTGGACAAACCTTTCAGCCAATCCATTGGTGGCGGGATGGTATGGGGCGGACGTGTAGTGCTTAACCCCATTGTTTTTTAAGAACTTCCTGAATTCTTCGGATACAAATTGCGGTCCATTATCAGAACAGATCTGTTCAGGCAGCCCATTCCTGGCGAATATGGTCCTTAATACTGTGATGGTTTTTTCCGTGGTGGTGGAGGACATCTTTATTACCTCCGGCCACTTGGAGTGTGCATCCACCGCGATTAAGAACATTGAGTCCATAAATGGACCAGCAAAGTCGATATGTACCCTTTGCCATGGAGATGAGGGCCACTCCCATGGATGTAGAGGGGCTTGTGGTGGGGCGTTTTGGACCTTCTGGCATCCTAGACAGCTCTTGGTCATTTCTTCGATGTCTCCATCGATACCTGGCCACCACACAAACGCTCTGGCTAAGTTCTTCATTGTCACTCCACCCAGATGCCCCTCATGAAGCTCCTTTAGCACTCTATCCTTGAGTTTGGGTGGAATCACCACTCTGGATCCACACATCAAGGTTCCTCGGCACACTGACAGCTGTTCTCTTACATAGATACATAGATACATAGAAGATAGGAGCAGGAGTAGGCCATTCGGCCCTTCGTGCCTGCTCCGCCATTCGATGAGATCATGGCTGATCCTTTAATTCAGTATCCCGTCCCCGCCTTCTCTCCGTAACCCTTAACCCCTTTTGCCCGTAGAAATATATCTAATTCCCTCTTAAATATATTTAATGAGCTGGCGTACACTGCCCTCTGTGGCAATGAGTTCCACAGGTTCACCACTCTCTGAGTGAAGAAATTCCCCCTCATCTCTGTCCTAAATGGTTTAGCCCTTATCCTTAAATTATGTCCTCTAGTTCTGTTCTCACCCGCCAAGGGAAACATTCCTTCTGCATCCAGTCTGTCTAGACCTGTCAGAATTTTATACACTTCTATGAGGTCCCCTCTCAATCTTCTAAACTCCAGTGTGTACATCCCTAAACTACATAGTCTCTCCTCATAGGTCATTCCCGCCATTCCTGGTATCAGCCTGGTGAATCGCCGCTGCACCCCCTCCATGGCAAGAACATCCTTCCTCAGATGAGGCGACCAAAACTGTACACAGTACTCGAGGTGTGGTCTCACCAGTGCCCTGTACAGCTGCAGCAAGGTATCCCTGTTCCTGTATTCTAACCCTTTTGCTATGAAGGCCAGCATACCGTTTGCCTTCTTGACCGCCTGTTGCACCTGCATGCTCGCCTTCAGTGACTGGTGTACAAGAACACCCAGGTCTCTCTGTACTTCCCCCTCTCCCAATCTATTGCCATTTAAATAATAATTTGCCCTCCCGTTCCTGCACCCAAGGTGGATAACTTCGCACTTGTCCACATTATAGTGCATCTGCCATTTATCCGCCCAATCGCCCAGTCTGTCCAAATCGCTCTGGAGCTTCCTGGTCTCTTCCTCTGAGCCCACCCCCCCTCCTAGTTTAGTGTCGTCTGCAAATTTGGAAATGCTGCATCCGACTCCCTGATCCAGGTCATTAATGTAAATTGTGAACAGCTGGGGGCCCAGGACAGATCCCTGTGGTACCCCACTTGTTACTGCCTGCCATTCAGAAAATGAGCCGTTTATTCCAACTCTCTGTTTTCTATCTGACAGCCAGTTCCCTATCCACGCCAAAACTTTCCCCTTTATCCCATGAGCCTCAATTTTCCATGCTAATCTTTTATGTGGGACCTTATCGAAGGCCTTTTGGAAGTCCAGGTACACCACATCTACTGGCTCTCCCCCATCTATTCTACCAGTTACTCCCTCAAAAAATTCCAATAGATTAGTCAAGCACGATTTACCCTTTGTAAATCCATGTTGACTCTGTCCTATCCTGTCCCCATTTGCTAAGTGCTCCGCTATTTCATCCTTAATGATGGACTCCAGCATTTTGCCCACAACTGATGTAAGGCTTACAGGTCTGTAATTACCTGCTTTTTCCCTACCCCCCTTTTTGAATAGTGGGGTAACGTTAGCTACCCTCCAATCCATCGGCACTGTTCCCGAGTCTAATGAATTCTGAAAAATCATCCTTAGTGCATCCGCTATCTCTAGGGCCACCTCCTTCAGTACCCTAGGATGCATGTTATCAGGCCCTGGGGATTTGTCCACCTTCAATCCCTTTAGCTTCCTTAACACCATATCCTTAGAGATATTGATTTGCGTCAGTTCCTCCTTTGCCAATGTCCCTATTTTTCCCGATATCCCAGGGAGGTTTTTTGTGTCTTCCTTCGTAAAGACTGACCCAAAGTATGCATTTAGTTGATCTGCCATTTCCTTATTTCCCATTATATATTCCCCCGTATCTGACTGCAATGGACCAACTTTGGTTTTCACCAGTCTTTTCCTTTTGATATACTTATAAAAGCTTTTGGAGTTAGTTTTTATATTTTCCGCCAGCTTGTTTTCGTAAGCTATTTTGCCCCTCTTGATTATGCCCTTTGCCCTCCTTTGCTCTATCTTAAACTGTTCCCAATCTTCCGCTCTGGCGCTTTTTTTGGCTATTTTATACGCCCTATCTTTGGATTTTATGCTGTCTCTAATTTCCCCTGTTATCCACGGTTGAGTCACCTTTTTAGATTTCCTTTTATGCCAGATTGGTATAAACAATTTTTGCAATTTTGTCATTCTATCTTTAAATGTTTGCCATTGTTTATCTACCTCCAGTCCTCCCAGGAACGTTGTCCAATCAGACCTACTCAGTTCCCGTCTCATGGCATCATAATTCCCCTTGTTTAAATTCAGGACCTTAGTCTCTGAGTCAATTTCTTCGCTCTCCATTTCGAGTGAGAAATCGATCATGTTATGATCGCTCTGACCCAAGGGTCCCCGTACAACAAGATTACTGATTAGTCCCTTCTCATTGCACAGTACCCAGTCCAATATAGCCTGTTCCCGAGTTGGTTCCTCGACATATTGATCCAGATAACCATCCCTCAAACACTCAAGGAATTCCTCCTCCTCATTATTTTTACTGATTAGGCTAGTCCAATCTATATGTAAGTTAAAGTCACCTATGATGACAGCTGTGCTCTTATTGCACGCTTCTCTAATTTCCCTCGTGATGCCCTCCCTAACCTCTATTTTACTATTTGGAGGCCTATATACCACTCCTATTAATGTTTTTCGCCCCTCGCTATTTCTTAGCTCCACCCATATAGATTCTGTATTAACTGAGTTAATATCCTTCCTTTCAATTGCATTTATCCCCTCTTTTACTAGCAATGCTACCCCTCCTCCCTTTCTTTTTTGTCGATCCTTCCTAAATACTGAATACCCCTGTATGTTAAGCTCCCAGCCCTGCTCACCCTGCAACCATGTTTCCGTAATCCCAATTAGGTCATAATTATTAACCTCTATTTCCACAGCTAATTCATCTACCTTGTTCCTGATGCTTCTCGCATTAAGGTATAAAACCCTCAGGCTTTTTTTATGCTCACATTTTTTATGAATTAGTTTGGCCCTTTGTTTTTTGTTCCTCACCCTTTTATCATTTATTTCTGTCTGCCTTTCACTTTCCTCTATTTCACTACATAGGTTTCTAGCCCCCTGCCATACTAGTTTAAATGCTCCCGAACTGCTTTATCAAAAATTACCCCGAGAACATCAGTTCCATCTCTGCACAGGTGTAGACCGTCCCTTTTGTATAGGTCACACCTACCACAAAACTGGTTCCAATGCCTCAAAAATTTAAAACCCTCCCTCTTACACCACTGCTCAAGCCACGTATTTAGCCTAACTATCCTGTTCTCTGTACTCTTACTAGCACGTGGCACTGGTAGTAATCCAGAGATTACTACCTTCGAGGTCCTACTTTTTAGCTTGGCTCCTAACTCCCGAAATTCTACTTGTAGGACCTCTTCCCTTTTTTTAGCTACGTCGTTGGTACCAACATGTATCACGACAACTGGCTGTTCCCCCTCCCCCTCCAGAATGTTCTGCACCCGCGCCGAGACATCCTTGACCCTTGCACCAGGGAGGCAACATACCATCCTGGAGTCTCGGTCGCGACCACAGAAACCCCTATCTATTCCCCTTACAATCGAATCCCCTATTACTATAGCCCTGCCACTCTTTTTCCCTCCCTTCTTTGCAACAGAGCCAGTCATGGTGCCATGAGCCTGGCTGCTGGTGCCTTCCCCCGATGTGTCACCCCCCCCGACAACAGTACCTAAGGCGGTGAACCTGTTGCTAAGGGAGACAACCCCAGGGGATTTCTGCACTACCTTCCTGCCCTTGCTCTGCCTTTTGGTCACCCATGTACTGTCTACGCTGGCCTTAACCTGCGATGTGACCAACTCACTAAATGTGCTATCCACACCCCTCTCAGAATCGTGGATGCTCCAAAGTGAGTCCATCTGCAGCTCAAGGGCCGTCATGCGGTCCCACATGAGCTGCAGCTGGACACACTTCCTGCACACATAGTCGTCAGGGACACAGGAAGCGTCCCTGATTTCCCACATGTTACAGGAGGAGCATGACACAGGTCCGAGCTCTACTGCCATGACTTAACCCTTATATTACTTTTAATTTTCTAGTTTTAGTTTATTTATCGACTTTTGTTTTCCCGAAGCTTACTTAGACCAATGTATACTGTACTCCTCTTATTCCTTTTTAAACTAACCAAATCCCACTAGTTTTGGTTTTACTTCCTAGGAAGGTTTGAGGAAAGTACTTACCAGTTAGTCTTACCTCCCTGGTCTTTCGCTGACTTCCCGGTCTTGTGTCCCCTTGGTCCTACGCCGACTTCCCGCTCCTCCCGGTTCCTGCCCTGCTGAAAAGAAACTGAGACCAAAAAATTTGTGACCTCTTCTTTGCGAGAATGCTGGCAACAGTGGTTCGCCATGTGCTGGCCATCCCTTCACCGTTAAATCGTAGACTCGTGAGAGAGTCGGGTCATTTCGCGTTTCCTTTTCAATGGTAGAATTTGTCACCGGTAGACATTCCACTATGATCGAGTGGAATATCTCCACTGGGTCCACTGCAGGCGCCTCTTCCACCGTTGGCAACGGTAGGCGCGATAACCCGTCAGCATTCCCATGCTGTTTTGTTCCTTTGTACTCTATGTCATATTGGTGTGCCCCTAGGAAAAGGGACCACCTCTGTAGCCTTTGCGCTGTCATAATGGGAACGCCCTTTTTAGGGTTGAATATGGAGACGAGGGGTTGATGGTCAGTCAACAAGGTAAACTTTTGTCCGTGTAGGTAATGGTTGAATTTCTTCACCCCCCACACCAGGCTGAGTGCCTCCCTGTTGATCTGGGCATAGTTACACTCAGCTGAGTTCAATGAGCGTGACGCAAAAGCTATCGGCCGCTCCGAGCCATCAGGGAAACTATGCGATAATACCGCTCCCACGCCGTAAGGGGATGCATCGCACGCCAGTCTGATTGGCAGTGATGGGTTGTAATGAGCCAACACTTCCCTGGACGTGATCAAGCCTTTGCATTTATGGAAGGCACGTTTACAGTCTTCGCTCCATTTCCAAACTACTCCCGTTTGTAGCAGTGCGTTAAGCGGGTGCAGAACCGTCGACAGGTTTGGTAAAAATTTATGATAGTAATTTACTAATCCCAGGAACGACCTTAATTGTGAGACATTTTCAGGTGCTGGGGCCTTTACGACCGCTTCAATTTTTTCAGGCGCCTTATGCAACCCTTCTTCGTTAATGACATGGCCACAATATGATATTTGTTTCTGGAAAAATTCACATTTGGGGCGATTTGCTCGTCGGCCCCGTTCTCTCAGCCTAGTGAGCACCTGCTCCAAGTTGGCAAGGTGCTCGTTGTCATTTTCTCCTGTTACAAGGATGTCGTCTAGGTAGCATTGAGTCCCCGGAATCCCTTGCAGGACTTGCTCCATAGCTCTTTGCCAGATAGCCGGAGCTGATGCCACTCCGAAAACCAGTCGATTGTACTCATACAGGCCTTTGTGTGTGTTTATCGTGAGATACTTTTTAGAGGCCTCCTCAACCTCCATCTGTAGATATGCCTGTGCTAACTCAATTTTGGTGAAACGTTTCCCTCCGGATAGTGAGGCGAAAATATCTTCTATCCTCGGAAGAGGATACTGTACCATGTGAAGAAGCGGGTTTACAGTCACCATGAAGTCCCCACAGATGCGAACTTTTCTCTGTTCTTCAGATTTATCATTATTCAACGTTTTCTTCATGACCGGGACGATGGGTGTTGCCCACTCGCTCCAATCTACCTTGGATAACACGCCTGCTTTTGCCAAATTCTCCAGCTCTGCCTCGACGGCTGGACGAATTGCGTATGGCACCGGCCTTGCCTTAAAAAACTTGGGAATTGCCGCATCTTCCACTTTTATTGAGGCGGTGGCGCCTTTCAGAGTTCCTAGTTCCTGCTGAAACACTTCTTTGGCGTTAGCCAAGATTTCTTTTAATCGTCCAGGTATGACGTCACCATCGTTTTTTTTCTTACTGGCCACCGTCAGTGCCTGAATGGAGTGCCAGTCTAAACGTATCTTTCTGATCCATTCACGTCCCAACAACGGCGGACCACCATCTTGCAGAACGTATAAATACAACTTCTGTATTTCCTTGCCGTTGTATACAACAGGCACCCTTATTTTCCCTCTGGGGTATACTTTCTGCCCCGTATATGTCTTCAAGACAATGGCTGTGTCTTTCAAAGGTATATGCGGAAATAGCCGCTCGTAATCCCGTCGACTCATGACGGTCAGAGCTGATCCTGTATCTAGCTCCATTTTGACTGGGGACCCCGCTATCGTGAGGGTAACCCAAATGGTCTGGTAATCTTCTTTGGCAATTACATTATGTAATTTGAGACAGCTTAGTCTCTTGTTTCCGGAGTCGCTATCGCTCTTCTGGTCTTCGGAGCTACTGTCCGTCATCATTTGTACCTTTCTGTACTTTTCCTTATTGACGTTTTTACTGTCAGCGGATTTCTTTCCAGATCTGCATACACATGCAATGTGTCCCATCTTTCCGCATTGCCTGCATGCTTTGTCCTTGAACCAGCAGTCCTTCTGGTCATGGGTGGATCTGCCGCAGCGATAACATCTCTCAAAACCCCGTGTCATTTCATGGGTGCTGAAGTCCTGTGGCTTTTGCTTTATCTCTGCGGCTCCTCTTGCTGCTGCTTCGTATGATACAGCCACACTGAAAGCCTTGTCCAGTGTCAAATCTTTCTCAGAAAGTAGTCTTTTCTGTGTTCCTTCGCTTAGGAGACCGCAGACGAATTTGTCTCGTAGAGAATCTGCCAGTCCTGCCCCAAATTGGCAGTGCTTTGACAGCTTTCGTAATTCGGTGAGGTAATCAGCGTTACTTTCATTCTTGTGCTGATTCCTCCTGAAGAATTTGAATCGTTCCGCTATCAGCAGCGGTGTTGGGTTTAAGTGCTCCTGTAAGGTATCAACAACCTCCTTAAAATTCTTGTCCATCGGTTTGGCTGGAGTGATCAAGTTTCGTAACAGCCTGTATGTCCTTGCGCCCATCAGATTTAGAAGTACCGATGCCTTTTTACCATCCGCTACTTCATTCGCCTTGCAATATACCTCCACTCTTTCCACATATGTGGTCCAATCTTCTATATCACTATCGAAAGCAGTAATATTGCCAGTCTTCGGCATCTTGAAAATCAAAAATGGCGCTTCCCGCGCTTTTCTTTCTTCCCCGCCGAGTTAAAATGGCGCCTCCCGCGCTTTCCCGCCGCTGCCGCTGCTGCCAACGCTGTTCTCCGCGGTTCCCGTTGCGACCTGCAGCTTTTCGTGGTATTTCTATTTTTTTTTGATATATCGCTTCAATCGTTTCTCCGTTACTTGGAGAACCGTTTCCGTCGTGGAGCGGACCCTCTGGGACTTTCCCCTCCCTCTGCTCGGTCCGAACGCCGACCTGCTTTGCAGCACTGGCCGCACCCTGAGTGCTCCACCCTCTCTCTCTCTTTGCTTCTGCTTCCCGACTCGCTGCCCAGCCCTGTTGCAGAGCCACCCGATCGAGCTCTAGCCCGCCGCAGCCCAGGAAGGATCAGTGCACTACCTGCCACCAGCCCATTTAGCTGGGGAAACCACAGACTGGAGACCAAGCCTGGCCCTCGTTTTCGAGTTTCTTCGAGTTATTTATTTATTTATTTTTCTGGCTTCGACCTTCGTCTGAGGAATCGATCCCCTTGAGGTGCTGCCGAATTGCAGGTAAGTTCGTTTCTAACTCGTCGCCACTGTTAGATCCGTGTGTTAATGGAGACACGGAATGCAGGAGTTGATTTAACAAGTGTTTACTGAACAAAGCCTGGAGGTGAACTAACAACACAAGACGCTACACAGGCTTATATACCCGAGTGGTCACTACTGGTATTACAGTATACTGGGGCTTCAAAAACATAGTTCCTCTTAAAGGTACATACACTACAGCGGGTTGGGAACCTGCTGCGAACCCACCTCCACACCAGTTTCCAAAGTGTCGGGTCTGTGTCTTTAGACCAGACCCGACACCATGCGGCAGGAGAGGCACTTAAGCTTCCTTGTTAAATGCTATTTTGCCAGGCTTATTCCATTTTCACACATTTTCAACGTGTTTCACGTCGTTCGGCAAACACGCCAGCTGAGTGTGTCGGGTCTTCCAATGAGCTAAATAGTTCACAGCTGCAACTGCTGCATAAAACCTAACCTCTCACATCAGTTCACTTTCAAATGGCCGAAGTTGCTGAATTCATGATTTGGAAGACATCTTTGAGCTGTATTGAGGTTGTGAGTGTGTGTAAGTGTGTGCTGTGAACTCTATATGCACTATCACCTCCTCGGAATAAGCTCTCTCTCCCCATTGACTTACTCCTGATAACATCTCATCCTCAACTGCCATATATAACAGCCATGGTGTGGAGATGCCGGAGTTGGACTGGGGTGGACAAATGTAAGAAGTCACACGACACCAGGTTATAGTCCAACAGCTTTATTTGAAATCACAAGCTTTCGGAGCGCTGCTCCTTCTTCAGGTGAAGTGGAGAAATGCATAAAGACACAGCTTATATAGTCAGAGAATCATGTCAGATGTTTACAGGTAACCTTTCCAACTGCCATTTATCACACCTCACCATTCACACCCTTGACTGCTGTGATTATCTCTCTGCCAACAACAAGAGCGCCAACCTTCTCCTCAGCCACCGGATGCTGCACAGGGCAGAGGCCATCAGTGCTGGGCTGGCCCGCGCCGCAGGAGATAACCCCAACACAGGGTTTACAGGCAGAGGATGAGCTTCCTCAACATGAGTGAGCAGCACTGCCAAAGGAGCCTGAGACTTTTGCGAGAGGTAGTTGCAGACATCTGCACAATGCTGCACCAAGACTTGCAGCCCAGAGGAACGGGTGAACACTCCTTACTAGTGGCTGTGAAAATCACCAATGCCCTCAACTTCTTTGCCTCAGGGTCCTTCCAGGGATCAGCAGCAGACATTCGCGGCATCTCCCAGTCGGCCGCACACACTTGCATCACGCAGGTTACCGATGCCCTCTTTGCAAAGTCCGCCAATTACATCCACTTTTCAACTGATGAAGCAAGTGTTAACGCGTGGGCGCTAAGCTTTGTCAATCTGGCTGGCTTTCCACGGGTGCAGAGCGTCATTAACTGCACCCATATGGCCATTAAGGCACCCCGTAACAACCCAGCAGTATTTGTGAATCACAAGGGCTTCCACTCCCTTAATGTGCAGCTGGTGTGTAACCACAGGAAGAGCATCATGCATGTGTGCGCAAAGTTCCCTGGCAGCTGCCATGAATCTTACATCCTGCACCAGTCCACTGTGCCTCAGCTCTTCACTCCGCCCAACGAACTTTCCGGATGGCTCCTTGGAGACAAGGGCTATCCCCTGAAGACATGGCTAATGATGCTGACGCGGAGGCCATCAAATGAGTCTGAGGAGCGGTACAACGTGAGCCACATTTCCACCAGAAGTGTCATTGAGCAAACAATAGGGTTGCTCAAAATGCGCTTCAGATGCCTGGACAGATCTGGTGGAGCCCTACAGTATGCACCAACCAGGATCTTGAGAATCATCATGGTCTGCTGTGCCCTGCATTACATTGCCCTTCAACGGGGATTAGCGCTGTCTGAGGAACAGGTCGCAGAGCGCACAGCCTCTTCAGAGGAGGAGGAGGAGGAGCAGGAAGAACCGAATGAGGCTGCAGATGAGGAACACCTGGGGGAGGCAGCTGACCCAGTGCGATCAGCACGCGAGCAAATTGCTGCCCGTCAGGCAAGGGATGGCCTAATCCATGCCAGATTCACCTAACTTTATGCAGCACAGACATGTGGCTGCCACATGCAAGAAGGTTTGCATGACCCCACTTCCACACCACAGAGCAGCCCTCCAATGAACTGTGCATTCCTAGCTCTTTCACCGCCATTGCTTCAGATGAAAGGTGCCCTCACCCCTTGCTGTGCCATTTCCAATTGTGAGCACACATAGGGCAACACACTGAAACATTCACATGACATAACTTTAATACAATAAAATAAAAGAACACAAATGTTACACCGATTTACCCTTGTGACTATTTATGTGTTAGCTTTCTCTTATGTGTACTTCTGTGTGGTGCTCTCCCTGTGGCTTCAGCAAATGCAGAGGCAGCCTGCTCACTTCCCTGCTGCACCTGCTTAGATGTCTTTGGCAGTTGTCCTCTGGGTCTTGGAGCCTGTGAGGGCCCCGCCAAAGTCTGCTCTTCCTGCGGCTGTGCAGGGGCAGACTCTGCCATCTCTGTTGAGACATCTGGGGCTCTGACCAAGGGGTTGGCAATGGGATGGCAGTGTGAATGCTTGGAGAGGAGCCCCCACTTCCATGTCCCCTTCCACCACCATCCCTCTCATGGGCTACCCGCACTTCTCTGCCACCAAGTTGCTGGAGAGCACCTTGCTGCACATCAGTAGGGCCATGAGGACCCGTGTCTGTGCTAACATTCCTCATAACAAGGACATCCATGTACCTCTGGTTTTTCTCCTCGATAGATGCCCAGCTATCTCCATAGCTGACCATCTATTTAGAAGTGTTGCCATGTTCGCCTGAGTCTGGCGATTTATGTCCTCCATGGAGGTTGTCATCCTTTCCATAGTGGGACCTACATTTGCCAGTGCCTGCACAATGGCACTGCTCATATGTAAGATGGACTCCTCCATTCTCTTCATACTCGCAGTGACCGTGGTTGCAAACCCAGTCAGAGCCTCCTGCACTTGTTCCTGAAGCTCCAGCACCGCTCTCTTTCTGGATGGCCCCCGAGGCTCAGCGTCTGCATGCAGCTCAGCAAAGCTAGGAGAGTCCTGCGGCCTCCAACGAGGACTCTCCACTGCTGTCCCAGTCTCCACCATCTGCTCTTGCTCACTCGTGTGTTGTGATACACCAGGTGACAACACTACTCTATCTCACGTTGGACCCACCGAGATGTGATTCTCTGCGCTGGTGCTGCGTGCACTCATTTCTGCTGACACTGCTCCTTCAGAGGCTGGAGGTTCCTCTGAGGAGTGCTCCTGCTCTTCCTCCTGGACAGTAGGGAGGGGGGCTCTTGATGGTCCTGTGGGAGACTAAAGACATGATTTAGACATGTGATATGTAGGTTGCAGACACATCCCATTGTGCACATAATTAGCACTCAATTTCTAGGAACATCAGATTCTATATGAGTCACTCCTGAATACCAAATCAGATGTTTGGAAAATAATTCTATCATAGAAACATAGAAGACAGGAGCAGGAGTAGGCCATTCAGCCCCTCGAGCCTGCTCTGCCATTTAATGAGATCATGGCTGATCATCCAAATTCAGTACCCTGTCCCTGCTTTCTCCCCATATCCCTTGATCCCTTTAGCCTTAAGAAATATAGCTAACTCCTTCTTGAATATATTTAATGAATTGGCCTCAACTGCCTTCTGTGGCAGAGAATTCCACAGGTTCACCACTCTCTGGGTGAAGACATTCCTCCTCATCTCTGTCCTAAATGGCTTACCCCTTATCCTTAGACTGTGATCCCTGGTTCTGGACTCCCCCACCATCGGGAACATCCTTCCTGCATCTAATCTGTCTAGTCCTGTTAGAATTTCATAAGTTTCAATGAGATCCCCTCTCATTCTTCTAAACTCCAGTGAATATAAGCCCAGTCGACCCAATCTCTCCTCATACGTCATTCCTGCCATCCCAGGTATCAGTCTGGTGAATCTTCACTGCACTCCCTCCATGGCAAGAACATCCTTCCTCAGATAAGGCGACCAAAACTGCACACAATACTCAAGGTGTGGTCTCACCAAGGCCCTGTACAACTGCAGCAAGACATCCTTGCTCCTGTACTCGAATCCTCTTGCTATGAAGGCCAACATACCATTTGCCTTCTTAACCGCCTGCTGCACCTGCATGCTTACCTTCAGCGACTGGTGCACAAGGACACCCAGGTCTCGTTGCGTTTCCCCTTCTCCCAATCGATTGCCGTACAGATAATAATCTGCCTTCCTGTTTTTGCCACCAAAGTGGATAACCTTGCATTTATCCACATTATACTGCATCTGCCATGCATCTGCCCAATCACCCAACCTGTCCAAATCACACTGGAGTTTCTCTGCATCCTCGTCACAGCACACACGCCCACCCAGCTTTGTGTCGTCTGCAAACTTGGAGATATTACATCTAGTTCCCTCGTCTAGATCATTAATATATATTGTGAATAGCAGGGGTCCTAGCACCGATCCCTGCGGTACCCCACTCGTCACTGCCTGCCATCGGAAAAAGAGCCATTTATTCCAACTCTTTGCTTCCTGTCTGCCAACCAGTTCTCTATCCAAGTCAGTACCTTACCCCCAATCCCATGTGCTTTAACTTTGCATGCTAATCTCTTATGCGGGACCTTATCGAAAGCCTTCTGAAAGTCCAAATACGCCACATCCACTGGTTCTCCCGTATCTATTTTACCAGTTACATCCTCAAAAAATTCCAGTAGATTAGTCAAGCACGATTTACCTTTTGTAAATCCATGTTGACTTTGTCCGATCCTGTCACTGTTTTCCAAGTGCTCTGCTATTAACATCTTTTATAATGGACTCTAGCATTTTCCCAATTACCGATGTCAGACTTACCGGTCTATAATGCCCCATTTTCTCTCTACCACCTTTTTTAAATAGTGGGGTTACATTAGCTACCCTCCAATCCATGGGAACTGTGCTAGAGTCCGAATTTTGGAAGATGACCAGCAATGCATCTACTATTTCTAGGGCCACTTCCTTAAGTACCCTAGGATGTAGATTATCAGGCCCTGGGGATTTAGCGGCCTTCAATCATCAGGTTGTTCGACTGAGCCCGTCTATCCGTCCCCCACTTCAAACTCCTCAGCACCTCCAACAATGTCCAGAGCTGACTCCTCAGTGTGGGTGAGATGCGCCTCAGATGGTGGTCCTCTTTCTGTTCTCTCCCTCTCCCGCTTATTGTGGGATCTCTTTTCCTGCAATGAGGGACAAAAGTGCAGTTTTAGTGAGAGTGATGGAATGAGTGTAAAGAATGGATCGGATAGATGTTTAGAGGGAGACTATGATGGAGTGGGGTGCCAATACCAATTTCCCTCCTTGTGAGTTGTTAGTTGTTGTCATTGCATAATGTTGAGGGTGAGTGTGAGAGGTGCATAGTAAGATGGGGATGTGATTTTGTACATAGGGAGAGAGGGATGAGTGATGGTTCAAGGAATGTTGGGGTGAGTTAGGATGTGCAGGATTAGGGTTGGCAATGCAGAGTGATGGGGATGTGAAGACAGGCACAGCAGAATGAAGGTAAGTGTGCTTTTCAGAATCACAGAATCACAGAATCCCCACAGTGCAGATAGAGGCCATTTCGGCCCATCGAGCCTGCACCGACACATATCCCACCCTATCCCCGTAACCCCACGTATTTAATCCCCTAACACTAAGGGTCAATTTATCATAGCCAAATCAACCTAACCCGCACATCTTTGGACTCACTTTTGCTGAACACAGGAGATCATTGAACCTCTTCCTACACTGGACCCAGGTGTGTGTACAGATAGACCTTGCACTCATCTCCTCAGCTATTTGCAGCCAGGCTGCCTTGGTGTGCTGAAGAAGCTTCCTCCTTCCATCAGAAGGGAACAGTACCTCCTTGCGCCCTCTTACTCCCTCCACAAGAACATGGAGGGAGTCATCGTTGAAACGGGGAACAGCCTTTGTTCTATGTGCTGTTATGTCGGCAACCACCAGCACTCAGGAGCAGCAAAATGTAAGTGAAAGCCAAAGGGAGCATGGCCCCCTTAAATGCAACTGCTTCAAATGCATCATCACAGGCGAGCAGTAGACCCGCACCCACTGATTGGGCCGGGTAACACGCACAGCGGGCTTAATAAACCTAATCTACTCAAAATCGTTAGCGCTGAGCGGCTGGAACCGAGAGCACGTCCGGAATCCGTCAAACACCTAACCCGACGCTAAGCTGCCTCTGGCTGGAAAATCCAGCCCTGACTCTGGCTACCTGTTCTACAGATGCCAGCTGCCCTCCAGTACCTTGTCTAAATGGTAATTCTTTATGTGACTGCTAGTGTTCGTGGGCTAGTCATTCAAAGGTGGGGGGAACCTTTTCTGGTCCTCATCTGACATACACACACACAAACATATATACACACAGACATATATACACATACACACACACAAACATATACACATATAAGTTTTGCTGACATATAACCATGACACCATTGAGTTATATCTTGCAACAGAATGATATACATGCCATTTGTTATGTATGATCATCTTTAATTTCTCAATATGCACCAGACTCCTTCATTACTCCCTTGTGTACCTTTCCCCAATAGTGCTGTTGGGGAGGGTTTAAACTAGCTTGGCAGGGGGATGGGAACCTAAGTATAGAGTCAATAGGGAGGGAAGAAAAACTGGAATTGGAAAACAAAAACGGAAGGACAGAGGAATCAAGGGCTAGATAGTAGTCAACATGGAGGTTTGCCTGTACTAAATGGTATATACTTCAATGCAAGGAGTATAGCGAACAAGGCAGATCAGCTGAGGGCACAGGTAGATACTTGGGACTATGATATTATAGCTATTACAGAGACGTGGCTGAAAGAGGGGCAGGTATGGCAGCTCAACATTCCTGGTTACAGGATTTTCAGACGGGATAGAGAGGGAGGTAAAAAGGGAGGGAGGGTCGCGGTATTGATTAAAGAAACTATTACATCTGTGAGGAGGGATGATATGTTGGAGGGATCATCAAATGAGGCCATATGGGTCAAATTGAAAAACAAAAAAGGGGCGATCACACTGCTGGGAGTATACTACAGACCCCCAAACAGTGAGAGGGAGATAGAAGAACAAATATGTGGACAAATTTCTGAGAAGAGCAAAAACTGTAGGGCAGTAATAGTGGGGAATTTCAACTACCCCAATATTAACTGGGATAAAATTTGTGTGAAGGGTATAGAAGGTGCAGAATTCCTAAAATGCATCCAGGAGAACCTTTTTAGCCAGTATGTTGCAAGCCCAACAAAGGAGGGGGCGGTTCTGGACTTAGTTTTAGGGAATGAAGCTGGGCAGGTAGAAGGCGTATCAGTGGGGGAGCATTTTGGTGCTAGTGACCATAATTCAGTTAGATTTAAGGTAGTTATGGAAAAGGACAAGGATAGACCAGAAATAAAAATTCTAAATTGGGGAAAAGCAAATTTTGCTAAGCTCAGATGGGATTTAGCCAAAGTGGACTGGAAACAGCTACTTGAAGGTAAATCAGTGTCAGAGCAGTGGGAGGCATTCAAGGAGGAGATCTGGAGGGTTCAGACCAAACATGTGCCCTTAAAGGAAAAAGGTAGGACTAACAAATCTAGAGTCCTCTGGATGTCTAGAGAAATACAGGGTAGGATAAAGAAAAAAAGGGAGGCGTATGACAGATACCGAGGGCTAAATACTCCAATGTAGGCACTGGGGTTCCGAGCCGAAGAATTGAGATCGACTCAGAAAATTAAAAACAATAAAATTTAATGAACAAACGAAGCTGTACAGGAAACTGTAGGATACAATGCAAATAGGTCTGGTCTGCTTGAAAGCCTCTCTGGAAACTGCTAGAAGGTTCCGAGCTCAACTGTTAGCAGGTTCCGAGCTCAACTGCTAGCAGGTTCCGAGCTCAACTGCGAGAAGGTTCCAAGCTCTACTGCTAGAAGGTTCCGAGCTCTGATGTCATGACGTCATCACGTTCTTCCCGCCGTTGAGAGATCACGTGACGGACGGCATGACGTCATCACGCGGAGTACAGGAAAGAAGCCCTAGTACAGTTAACAGATACATTAAAGGTGCAGCCCCCAGCTGTACTACATTGCTGTAAAAGGAATTATATACAATTGTCCGTAATCCTCTGGTGGTTCCGCCACATGCGCTCCTCCAGAATTGCTTTAAACAGAGAAGATAAGGCGAGAAGGGGGTCTGACGAGTCTGTCCGACCGACTGCGATAACCCGGCAGCTGGAACAGAGCGCGAGAAGACGAACTGGTCGCTGGCTGTGGTTGGGATGACGCCGCAGGCGGAGGAGAAGAAGAGGTCGGCTGTGGTCGACCCGGTGAGGCGGGCACTGGCGATTCGGCGGATGACTGTGGCTGTACTGGACCGGCAGTCGACGGTGGACGACCACGACGAGGCGGCTGAGCGGTGACGACTGGTTCGCTCAGATCCAGATGCGCCGGTTTCAACCAGTCGATGGAGATGTGGTCAGGCTTACCGCCGACGTCGACTGTGAAGGACTTGTCACGTGACGAGATGACGCAGAACGGACCTGTGTAAGGCGGTTTGAGCGGGTTTTTGCAAGCATCCTGCCGAATGAACACGTATTCTGCGCTCTTAAGATCCACCGGGACATGGGAGCGCTGCAGGTCATGATGCGACGTAGGCACTGGGATGAAATTCCTAGCCGCTTCCTGGTGGCTGACGAGCTGCTGAGCTGGGGACCAGGGTTCCGTGTGAGGTGGAAGAAAATTGCCAGGCACTCTGAGTGGTTGGCCGTAAACCAGCTCTGCTGAAGAAGAATGCAGGTCGTCCTTAGGCGCCGTGCGAAGACCTAGCAGCACCCAAGGGAGCCTGTCCACCCAACTAGGCCCACGGAGACTAGCACGCAGTGCAGCTTTAAGAGGCCTGTGGAATCTTTCACACAGACCATTCGCCTGTGGATGGCAGGCGGTGGTACGATGAAGCTTGGTGCCCAAACCTTGAGCTGCGGCGTTCCAAAGCTCAGAGGTAAATTGAGGCCCCCGGTCGGAGGAGATGTCAGCCGGTACCCCGAACCAAGCTACCCACGATGAGATGAAGGCTCTGGAGACGTTGTGGTGGCAACCAAAGGAATTGCCTCTGGCCACCTGGTGGTGCGGTCTACCACGGTGAGGAGGTGTGTGTACCCGCGAGAGGAAGGGAGAGGACCAACCAGGTCCACGTGCACATGGTCGAATCGACGCTCCGGAACCGGAAAAGTGGCGACTGGGGCCTTAACATGGCGTTGTATCTTGGACTTCTGGCAACTCACGCAGGTATTGGTCCAGTTACGGACGTCGAGATGCATGCCCTTCCAGACGAATTTCTTTGCCATGAGTCGTTGTGACGCTCTCATGCCAGGGTGTGACAACCCGTGGATAGTGTCGAAAATTCTCCTGCGCCATTCGACTGGAACGATTGGACGTGGGACACCCATCGAGATGTCACACAGGAGTGTGGTCCCTGCGGCCTGGAAACTGACATCGGCCACTTGTAAGCTGGAAGATGCGGTCCGGTATGCCTGCACTTCAGGGTCTGCCTTCTGTTCTTTTGCCAAACCAACATAGTCGACTCCCAGGTGTACTGCGTGGAGCTGGGCACGGGAGAGACAATCCGCCACCAGGTTGTCTTTGCCCGAGACATGTTGTATGTCGGTTGTAAATTCAGATATGTACGTAAGATGACGTTGTTGCCATGCCGACCATGGTTCCGCTGTCTTGGCCATCGCAAAAGTAAGTGGCTTGTGGTCTACAAAAGCCATGAATGGGCGTCCTTCCAGTAGGAAGCGAAAATGGCAGATGGCCAGAAACAATGCCAACAACTCCCTATCAAAAGTACTATACTTGCGTTCGTTCTTCCGCAATTGGCGGCTGAAGAAAGCCAGTGGTTGCCATGTGCCGTCGACCCACTGCTCCTGTACTGCCCCGATGGCATAATCAGATGCGTCGGTGGTAAGGGCAATGGTTGCGCCCGGAAGGGGATGTGCCAACATGGTCGCAGCAGCCAAAGCGTTCTTAGTGTCGAGGAAAGCCTGGTCCATCTGGGGTGTCCAATCGATCGGGTCTTTGCCTGATTTACCTCTGAGGGCCTCGTACAAAGGTTGCATCAACAATGCCGTCTTGGGGACGAACCGATGATAAAAATTGACCATTCTCAGAAATTCCTGGAGGGCCCTGACGGTCTGAGGAAGAGGGAATGAGGTGACTGCTTCCACCTTCGTGGCCAGCAGGACGGCGCCTTCTGAGGTGATTCTGTGTCCTAGAAAATCAATGCTGTGCAACCCAAACTGGCACTTGGCCGGGTTGATAATAAGGCCATGTTGGCTGAGACGAGAAAAAAGGGTACGCAAGTGCGTAATGTGTTCTTTCGTGCTGTTACTGGCAATAAGGATGTCATCTAGGTAGACGAAGATGAACGGCAGATCGCGCAACATGGAATCCATGAGACGTTGGATGGCTTGTGCTGCATTCTTCAGCCCAAACGGCATACGAAGGAACTCAAAGAGCCCGAAAGGTGTGATGACAGCAGTTTTGGGGACGTCCTGAGGATGCACGGGCACTTGATGATAGCCTCGGACGAGGTCTACTTTGGAAAAGATGGACTTCCCTGCCAGATGGGCCGAAAAATCCTGAATGTGAGGAATTGGGTACCGATCCGGTGTGGTAGCCTCATTCAGGCGTCTGTAGTCGCTGCATGGTCGCCATCCGCTGCCCGGCTTAGGAACAATGTGTAATGGCGAGGACCAAGGACTACTCGAACGTCGAATAATACCCAGGCGTTCCATTGTATGGAACTCCGCCTTGGCGGCCGTGAGTTTACCGGGTTCCAGCCTTCGAGCTCTCGCATAAACAGGGTATCCTGTTGTGGTAATGTGGTGCACCACACCGTGCCTCGCGACTGAAGAAGAAAATGTGGGCCTGGTGAGCTCAGGGAACTCACTGAGAAGACGAGAGAACTCATTTGGAGATGGGACTGCACAAGCAACTGACCAAGACATCGCGGTGCTTCGGTGGCAGGGGACCGAGTGAAAAGTGGAGGTACTGATTAGCTAGCAGTGTCAGACGTCGACGAGAAACCCGTTTGCTCAGAAGAAATCTGCCCCCAGGATGGCCTGTGTGACTTTCGCCGTGATGAACTCCCAAACAAAACGTTGGCCGCCAAAACTCAACTGGACCCTATGCTTTCCGAACGTGCAAATGGCCGCACCATTGGCTGCCTCGAGGTGGGGACCTTGACTGCCGGATTGAAGATCTAGCTTCGACGCTGGTAGGATACTGCACTGGGAGCCAGTATCACAGAGAAAACGTCGCCCTGACAGGGAGTCTGTAATGTATAGGAGTTTCCCTGCGGACCCGACGGCCATCGCAACTCCGGCGCATCCCTTAGGCCTTATTGATCTTCTCAGAAACCGCTGGTTTGAGGTAGTTTTTTTTTGGTGAGAAACTGCAGGGCGGACGGCAATTTCTGGCCTTCGCGCCGAAACGAGCGTGGTATGCACACCAGCCTGCAGGAGGAGGAGTCGGATTCGCTCTTGTGGGGGATGGGCGCCTCGTGGCTGCACAAGATTGTTGTGAGACGGTGAATATTTTATCCGCTTCTGCGGCGAGTTCAACACAATCTGTGATCGCGGAATTGGCCAAGGCCGTCTGTACTGGCTCTGGTAGTTGACAGAGAAACAGCTCGCGGAACAGAAAACATTGCGATTCCGAGCCCAAAAGCGTGAGCATTTGGCTCATGAGCTCTGAGGGTTTTGAGTCCCCGAGACCGGGCATGGAGATAAGTCTGCGAGCGCGCTCCGACTTGGACAGACCGAAAATCTGCAGTAAACGTGCTTTTAAAGCTTCGTACTTGCCATCATTTGGTGGACTCTCGAGGAGGCTGATGACCCGCGAGGCCGTGGCACTGTCGAGGGCAGAGACCACGTAATAATAACGGGTCGAATCCGCTGCCACTCCCCGGATTGCAAATTGGGCTTCCGCCTGGAAAAACCACGCGGCCGGTTGTTGCTCCCAAAATTGCAACAGTTTGAGGGTGACGGTGTTCGTGTCCATGATGTAACTTCAACGAAAATTGTTCGAAGAAATCGGGGTCACCAATGTAGGAACTGGGGTTCCTAGCCGAAGAATTGAGATCGACTCAGAAAATTAAAAACAATAAAATTTAATGAACAAACGAAGCTGTACAGGAAACTGTAGGATACAATGCAAATAGGTCTGGTCTGCTTGAAAGCCTCTCTGGAAACTGCTAGAAGGTTCCGAGCTCAACTGCTAGCAGGTTCTGAGCTCAACTGCTAGCAGGTTCTGAGCTCAACTGCTAGAAGGTTCCGAGCTCTACTGCTAGAAGGTTCTGAGCTCTGACATCATGACGTCATCACGTTCTTCCCGCCATTGAGAGATCACGTGACGGACGGCATGATGTCATCACACGGAGTAAAGGAAAGAAGCCCTAGTACAGTTAACAGGTACATTAAAGGTGCAGCCCCCAGCTGTACTACATTGCTGTAAAAGGAATTATATACAATTGTCCATAATCCTCTGGTGGTTCCGCCACACCAGAATCTTTAGAGGAGTACAGAAAGTGCAGGGGTGCAATTAAAAATGATATTAGGAAAGCAAAGAGAGAGCATGAAAAACTCTTGGCAAGTAAAATCAAGGAAAACCCAAAGATGTTTTATAAATATATTAAGAGTAAGAGGATAACTAAAGAAAGGGTAGGGCCTGTTAGAGATCATGAGGGTAATCTATGTGTGGAGATGAGAGATGTCGGTAGGGTTCTTAATGAATACTTTGCGTCTGTTTTCACAAAGGAGAGGGGCGAAGCAGACATTGCTATCAGGGAGGAGGAGTGGGAAATATTAGATGAAATAAACATAGTGAGAGAGGAAGTATTAAGGGGTTTAGCAGCTTTAAAAGTGGATAAATCCCCAGGCCTGGATGAAATGTATCCCAGGCTGTTAAGCGAAGCAAAAGAGGAAATAGCAGAGGCCCTGACCATCATTTTTCAATCCTCTCTGGTTTCAGGTGTGGTGCCGGAGGACTGGAGGCCTGCTAATGCGGTACCCTTGTTTAACAAGGGAGAAAAGGATAGACTGAGTAATTACAGGCCAGTCAGCCTAACCTCAGTGGTGGGAAAATTATTGGAAAGAATTCTGAAGGACAGGATAAATCTTCATTTAGAAAGACACGGATTAATCAAGGACAGTTAGCATGGATTTGTTAAGGGAAGGTCATGTCTGACAAACCTGATTGAATTTTTTGAGGAGGTAACAAGGAGGGTCAACGAGCGTACTACATTTGATGTAGTGTATATGGATTTTAGCAAGGCTTTTGATAAGGTTCCACATGGCAGACTGGTCAGGAAGTTAAAAGCCAATGGAATCCAGGGCAAAGTGTCAAGTTGGATTCAAAACTGGCTCAGAGACAGGAAGCAGAGGGTAATGGTTGATGAGTGTTTTCGTGACTGGAAGGCTGTTTCCAGTGGGGTTCCGCAGGGCTCAGTACTAGGACCCTTGCTTTTTGTGGTATATATCAACGATCTTGACTTGAATACAGGGGGTATGATTAAGAAGTTTGCAGATGATACTAAAATCAGCTGTGTGGTTGATACTGAAGAAGGAAGCTGTAGACTGCAGGAAGATATAATTAATTGGTCAGGTGGGCAGAACTGTGGCAAATGGAATTCAATCCAGAGAAGTGTGAGGTTGTTGCGGCTGCCGCGGAACACGAATGGAGGCCGAACCGATCTGAGGAACACATGGCTTTTATTACATTCTCTTGAGAGATGGCTGCCCCAGCTCCTCTCTCTGCTAAACCTGAAAACAGACTGAGGGCGACACCCGCGCTTTTGAGTACACACTGAGGGCGACGCCCGCTCCTTTGTCATGCCTTAAAGGCAGCATGCTTCTTAAAGGCAAGGTGCCCGATTTATTGTCCACGGACGGAAAAGTGGATTGCGCCCGTTTAGGTGGCGATCCGCCACACAGCTCCCCCCAGAATCCGCTTAGGAGGTGTGGATGAGACGGTGCGGCGGTCTGATGGGCCGGCCGGAGCGGCTCTTGTAGGACGCCGGTGGACGTGGAACGGCCGGGCGTGGAGCAGCCGGGTGTACTGGCTTGAGGGCAGGTTGGCCGCGTGGCGGTGGACGAGCTACTGGGACCTGCTCACCGGGCTCCGAGTGTGCTGGCTTGAGTCGGTCAACCGACACTTTTTCAGTCCTGTCGCCCACTTGTAGGTCGAAAAATTTGTCCCCAGCCTGTAGCACTTTGTAGGGCCCGTCGTACGGGGGTTGAAGGGGTCCGCGGTGGGCATCGTGCCGGACGAAAACAAACCGTGCCTGGTGCAGGCTTAGCGGGACGTGTGAGGTGGATTCGCGGTGCCGGGCAATGGGCACCGGGGCGAACTGTAGCGCCGGTGAGGCGAAGTCGTGGCGTTGCTGGTCGGCTGACCAGGGTGTCGTGGCGGTGGGCAGGAACTCGCCGGGTACGCGCAGCGGCTGGCCGTACACAAGCTCTGCTGCCGATGCGTGGAGGTCTTCTTTAACCGCGGAGCGCAGGCCGAGGAGGACCCACGGGAGTCGGTCGGTCCAGGCGCTGTCCTGGAGGCTGGCTCGAAGAGATGCCTTCAAGGATCTGTGGAACCGCTCACACAGTCCGTTGGCTTGGGGGTGGTACGCTGTGGTGCGGTGAATGGTCACCCCGAGATTGCGTGCGATGGCGGTCCAGAGTTCAGAGGTAAATTGCGGACCTCTGTCCGACGTCATGTCGGAGGGGACGCCGAACCGTGCGACCCAGGTGCTGACGAAGGCTCTGGCGATGTCGGCGGTGGTGGTAGAGGTCAGTGGAATTGCCTCGGGCCAGCGCGTGGTGCGGTCGACGATCGTCAGCAAGTGCGTGTGGCCTTGCGATGGCGGCAGGGGCCCGACGATGTCCATGTAGATGTGGTCGAACCTACGTGAAGGGACGGTGAACTCCTCGAGGGGTGCTTTCGTGTGTTGCTGCACCTTGGCCCGTTGGCAGGCTAGGCAGGAGTTGGCCCAAGTACGCACATCCTTGCGAAGGCCGCGCCAGACAAAGCGATTGGCTACCAATTTGATGGATGCGCGGGCGCCGGGGTGGGAGAGGTTGTGGAGAATCTCGAATACCCGGCGGCGCCAGGACGCTGGGACGACGGGCCGAGGTCGAGATAGGGATATGTCGCACTTGACCGTGACTGCGGTCGGGCCGCAGGCGACGTCGGCCAGGCATAGCCCTGGTAGGTTGGTAGGTGCGGAGAGCAGATCAGGGTCCGTGAGCTGGTCTGCTGCAAGTTGAGCGTAGTCGACTGCCAGGTGTGCGGCATGGATGGCGGGGCGGGAGAGGCAGTCGGCTACCACGTTGTCTCGGCCGGAGACGTGTTGGATGTCCGTGGTGAACTCAGACACTGCCGCGAGCTGGCGCTGCTGCCTGGCGGACCAGGGGTCGGTTGTCTTTGCCATTGCGAATGTCAGGGGTTTGTGGTCGACAAACACAGTGAAGGGGTGGCCCTCCAGCAAAAACCGAAAATGGCGGACCGCCAGGTACAGCGCGAGGAGCTCGCGGTCGAAGGTGCTGTACTTGACCTCCGGGGGGCGTAGTTGGCGGCTGAAGAAGGCAAGTGGTTGCCAGGCGCCGTCGACCCACTGCTCGTACACGGCGCCGACCGCGTGGTCGGAGGCGTCCGTGGTGAGCGCTACTCTGGCATTGGGCCGTGGGTGCGCGAGCAGGGTGGCGTCGGCGAGCGCGGTCTTGGTGGAGTTGAAGGCGGCTGATACGTCTGCCGTCCATTCGACCGCCATCTTGCCGCTCCTGCCCCGGAGGGCTTCATACAGGGGCCTCATGAGGGACGCCGCTTTGGGGATGAAGCGGTTGTAGAAATTCACCATCCCGAGGAACTCCTGGAGTCCTTTGATGGTGGTGGGGCGGGGAAATTGCTGGATGGCCTGCACCTTGGTGGGCAGGGGAATGGCCCCAGCATGGGTGATGTGGTGGCCGAGGAAGTCGATCTTGTCCAGGCCGAACTGGCACTTGGCTGGGCTGAGGATGAGCCCGTGGTCGCTGAGGCGCCCGAACAGGATGCGAAGGTGTTCGAGGTGTTCCTGCTTGGAGGAACTGGCTACCAGGATGGCGTCCAGGTAGACGAACAGGAACTTCAGGTCCCGAAGGACCGAGTCCATGAGCCGTTGGAATGCCTGGGCCGCATTTTTAAGGCCGAAGGGCATCCGCAGGAACTCGAAAAGCCCGAAGGGGGTGATTACGGCCGTCTTGGGGACGTCCGCGGGGTGGACGGGGACTTGGTGGACGGGGACTGAGCGGCCAGCCAGTCTAGCCGAGAAGTCCTGAACGTGCGGCACGGGGTACCGATCAGGGGTGGTGGCATCGTTGAGGCGGCGGTAATCCCCGCAGGGGCGCCAACCACCGCCTGGTTTGGGGGCGATGTGGAGGCCCAGGGACTGTTGGAGCGGCGGATGATGCCGAGCTGTTCCATAGTGGCAAACTCGGTCCGCGCGATCTCCAGTTTGGCCGGGTCCAGCCTGCGGGCGTGGGCGTACACTGGGGGGCCTGTGGTGGGGATGAAGTGTTCTACCCCGTGTTTGGCGACCTCCGCGGAGAAGGTCGGGTTGGTGAGGGCCGGGAATTCGGCCAGGAGTGCCGAGTAGTCATCCGTGGCCCGGGCGTGGCACTGTGACGCCATGTCGGCGGGTTGACGGGGGGCCATGGCGCCCAGGATGGGGGACATGGTGTTCATGTCCACGAGGCGGTGTCGAGGGATGTCTACCAGTAGGCCGTGGGCGCACAGGAAGTCTGCGCCGATGAGAGAGGAGAGTACCTTGGCAGGGATGAACTCCCATCGGTAGCAGCGACCAGCGAGGTCGAGGGTGACTGTGCGGGTGCCGTACGTCCGGATGTCCGAGCCGTTAGCGGCAGCCAGCGCCTGTCCTCGTTCGCCCTTTTGGATGTCGAGGGCGGAGGCCGGGATGATGCTGTGCTGAGCTCCAGTGTCGCACAGGAACCGGCGGCCGGTTTTGTCATCCGTGACGTACAGCAGGGAGCCCGTGTGGCCCACGGCCATCGCGGGGGCTGGTACGGGGGCGGACTTGAAGGAGCAGGGAGGTGTGCACCGTTGTGCCCTGGCGCCGAACCGTGCGTGGTAGTAACAGTAGCCCGGGTTTGTGGGGCGTGAAGGCCCCGTGGGCCCCGTGGCTGGGCCTTGTGGCCGCGTGGTGGCTGGTGAGGGGCGCGCCCAGGCTGTGGCTGCCAGGTCCAGAGCGACGTCGCGGCTGGAGTGAGCGGACAGCAGCTTGTCGGCCTCGTCGGCCAGGGCTTCTAGGTCCGTGAGGCCGGACGCCACGATCGCTGGGCAGATGCTGGGAGGTAGCTGGCGGATAAACAGCGTGCGGAAGAGGGACCCGGGTGGGCTCTCGTCGGTGAGTGAGAGCATGTGGGAGAGGAGGTCTGACGGTGAGGCGTCACCAAGGCCTGGAAGGTCGAGGAGGCGGCAGTTTCGCTGGTATGTCGAGGTCGTAAATTTTTTAAGGAGCGCGGCCTTAAGATGTGCATACTTGCCCTCCTCTGGTGAGTTCTGCAGTGCTATCCAGACCTTCGTGACTGTGGAGCTACCGAGTGATGCGACGAGGTAGTCATACTTCGTCCCATCTGTGGTGATGTGTCGCAGCCGGAATCGGGACTCAGCTTGGAGGAACCAGGCTTCGGGCTGGTTTTCCCAAAACTCCGGCAGTTTCACGGAAACTGCGTTCGTGTCCGCCATTACAGTGCTCGGAATACGTTCTGAGCGTCGGGGTCACCAATGTTGCGGCTGCCGCGGAACACGAAAGGAGGCCGAACCGATCTGAGGAACACATGGCTTTTATTGCATTCTCTTGAGAGATGGCTGCCCCAGCTCCTCTCTCTGCTAAACCCGAAAACAGACTGAGGGCGACACCCGCGCTTTTGAGTACACACTGAGGGCGACGCCCGCTCCTTTGTTATGCCTTAAAGGCAGCATGCTTCTTAAAGGCAAGGTGCCCGATTTATTGTCCACAGACGGAAAAGTGGATTGCGCCCGTTTAGGTGGCGATCCGCCACAAGGTAATGCATTTGGAGAGGGCTAACAAGGAAAGGGAACACACATTAAATAGCTGGACACTGAGTAGTGTAGAGGAACAAAGGGGCCTTGGAGTGCATGTCCACAGATCCCTGAAGGTAGCAGGCCAAGTAGATAAGATGGTTAAGAAGGCATAGGGAATGCTTGCCTTTATTAGCCGTGACATAGAATACAAGAGCAGGGCGGTTATGCTTCAACTGTATAAAACACTAGTTAGGCCTCAGCTAGAGTACTGCGTGTAGTTCTGGTCACCACATTACAGGAAAGATGTGATTGCACTAGAGAGGGTACAGAGGAGATTTACAAGGATGTTGCCGGGAGTAGAGAATCTTAGCTATGAGGAAAGACTGGATAGGCTGGGTCTGTTTTCCTTGGAACAGAGGAGGCTGAGGGGAAACCTTATTGAGGTGTATAAAATTATGAAGGGCATAGATAAAGTGGATAGAAAGGACCTATTTCCCTTAGCAGAGGGGTCAAAAACCAGGGGGCACAGATTTAAAGTAATTGGGGGAAGGTTTAGAGGGGATTTGAGGGGAAATTTCTTCACCCAGAGGGTTGTGGGGGTCTGGAACTCACTGCCTGAAAGGGTGGTAGAGGCAGGAACCCTCACCACATTACTTGGATGTGCACTTGGGATGCTCTAACCTGCAGGGCTATGGACCAAGAGCTGGGAAGTGGGATTAGGCTGGATAGCTCTTTGTTGGCCGGCGCGGACACGATGGGCCGAAATGGCCTCCTTCCGTGCTGTAACTTTCTATGATTCTATGATTCTATAAGATAAATTGAATATTAAAAAGCACTAGAACACCTAATTAGAAATTATTCATTGTATTTTATTAAATGGACATGCCTAGCTTATATTTTTACCTGCAAGCAGCAAGATATTTTTTCAAATTTACTGCACCTGCAGATGAACAGCTACAATATTTTTCATGCCATCTAAACATACCATACTAATGAAAACCAACTAAAGTGTATCAAAATATACCTGCAAGTAAAAAAAAACTGATAGCTGTTTCATTCTGGCATTTGTTGTCCATGAAAATAACTCCCATAAATCATACTTGTATGGTTGAATTTACACTTGTGTAGATTAATGGTAGATTTGATTCACTCAAATTCTTTAACGTAGGGTTTATGATTCCAGGATTATATATCAAATCATCAAATACCATACATGTTGGCTAAAATAAAATCAGGCAAATAAGTAAAACATGTAAGTAATGTTGCCGTGGCTGGCTGAACACTGTTCTCATTTGTCTTTCAGGTAGCAGTGGGGATTATTAGTCAAACAGGTTGCCTAAAATGAGCAGAGATCACAAAGCTGGGTCTTCTAATCGAATACTGATCATGTATCTTCACTATTATTTGCAGTGTCATTATGTAGCACTAATATCACAGATTTCGATATCGAACCATGAAACATTGTTAATGTAATTCTGTTTGATCATTAATGGAGTAGAGTCATGGGTATCCATCTGCCAAATTGTACTGAGTAAGCACATTCAGAATATAATGGTGAAATTGTAATGAAGCTGATATGTAAATGAAATCAGATGAATCACCTAACACAGGACAGCAAAAATCTGAAAGTGGTGCAGTGATATAAAACAGTAGTCTCACATAACTGCTTTTCATCTCTGCAGAGTCAATGTCAAACTCAGGAACATGTGTTACTGAAAGTCCCCTCTAAGCAATAGCTGACAATGAACTCGTAAAAAGATAGACCACTCTCAGTCTGCTCATTTGGGCTTATCACTGCGCCAAACTGTACATAATCAATGCTCTGTAACATCATGGTTGTAAGAGTACAGAATGGAAACTCCTTGTATTGACATCGTAGGAGGTCCTTGTTCGGGATGGCAATTGGGGCTGAATTGTTAGGACATTCCTTAAAATTTCCACGAAACTACAACACAAGGTAAAAAAAAATGTCACTATAAACCTTGACTGTGTAAGATTTGCAAAATTTCTACATTTCCCCAAAGGTTGTTATTAATAAACGAGACCCTGCGTGGGCATTTTAAATCAAAAAGGGTACCCAAGATGGCGTCCGTGCCTCATGGCAGAAAGCCTGTGAGATTTTAAAACTTGGACTCTGCAACGCAGGCAGCTTGTGGAGAAATCGAAACCAAAGCTGCAGTTTCTGTGAAGAGAGACTTTGTATTTTGAAACCAGACAGGACTTTGAATTATGTATTAGATCAAATTGGAGACAAATCTAAACCCAGTTAGGCCTATAGTTAAGGCCATCAAGCAGTCTACATGTATAATCGGCAACAGATTAAGGAAGCCATCGAGGCTGGACAGGCCCATCAAGGAACATTCATGACAAAACAAGTCAATTATTGGGCCGGTAGATGCAATTACCGGCCATCTAAAAACAGTTAGTATAGATTGCTACCATTATTTAAAATAGCCCACCAAGATTAAGACAAAGAACTAACATGATTTGGCGCGCAGATAAGGGTTTTCGAAAAGAGTATAATTGAAGGCCCCAGATAGCAATCGCTCTCTCTCTCTGCTCGGCTCTTCTGCCCCTCGCCCTCGTGGCTGTCGCTCTTTCCCTGTCCCGCGCTTACCCCCTGGCCTTTGCCCGTGCCTTTTCCCACTCCATCTGGAAATCGCCCAGGCACTCCATCGGGTGGACACGGACAATTCAGGCCAGGCGAGGCGGGACGCGGCGAGGGGAGGAGGAAAACCAACTGAGGAAGACCAACTGAGGAAGACCAACTGAGGAAGACCAACTGAGGAAGACCAACTGAGGAGACGAACTGAGGGTAGGCTTCGAATCATCGGGCCTTCAGTCTCAGCCAACCTGTGATTATCTTCATACAAACTCAAACTGTCGGCCGAAGAAGAGGAATCATCCCTGCAAGGTAAAATACCCAAACAGAGACTTTAACTTTGGGGTACTCAAACCTGGACAACGCCCTTGCAGCACCCGGAGACCACGTGACGACGGCAGGCTCCAGAGAGCACCAAGAGTGAACCCCGAACCCCACCGCTGTTTTGAGTCCAGCAGACCCTTTTGATTGGTGAGCATAAATTCTGGCCCCTCATAGCTTAATCTAGTTAGGTATAGGGGGTGGGATAAGGAGAAGGGGATTGTTAAGATAGTTGTTTTCCCTCGATGTGCCGTGTGTTCCCCATTCCCTGTATAAGTATAGTTATTTGTATTTGCCTGTAATTTTATATACTGGTAACTTCTCATAAGACTGTGTTAATTTTCTGTTTAATAAAATCTTGAGTTTTGCTTACATCCAAACCACCTGTCTACTCGAGTCTTTTCTGTATCGCTACCTGTACCTAAGTCCGGTGTCGAGAATCTCAGGGGCGTGGGAGCGATTCGAACTGCTCACGGGCAGTCAGAGGCATAACTGACTGGGCTCACGCGCCACTCCCTACAACTGTAATAAGAGAGAAATAAATAAGAATAATAAAAAGGAAAAAATCAAATGTCAGTTGAAAATTATAAATTAGATTGAAATAATAAAATCAAATAAAATCCATTTAATAATACATAGTCTTGCTGGAAAAATAAATTATTTTTGTGCCAGAAGAAATGTTACTTGCTGGTTGGCAAGTCTAGACTAGTGGGGTATGGAAGAACTGCAACAAGCAACAAAGTGTCTAATTCATGAACAAAGTTAAGAAATAATGAAGGACTGGGGATGGAGAAATCAATGTTCTTGTCAGAATTATTCTGTGTGCAATAATGTTACCACCTAGTGGTATATCTCCACTGGAGGTGATGCTTCCTTTCTGATAATTTGCACAAGTCTGCATTTTCTACACAAAATAATGAACACATTAGTGCAAGTTGAACACATTAGTGCAGTGTTTCTCAAACTGGGGTCACGGACCCCGGGGGTCCTTAGAGACTTTCCAGGGGGTCCACGACCAGAGGCAACTGGAGGTAATTTCAAGCCTGCTCCTCTTTATAAATCTGACACTGATTCAGTTCATACGAATTATTCTCAATGGCTGGGTCCGCTTCCTCACAGCTCTCACTTTGCAACGAGCGCTCCCTGCCAGCCGAGCCAATTCCTCTCCCTGGCGCCGCGATCCTGTGATCAGAGTGCTTGCGGGGTCCTTCAAACACATGCCTGAATGTGTTGACGCAAACCTGTACAATCCCACAGTACAGCTGTTACAGAACATGCCAGTGGGACAGTGTGGCAGTGAGTCATGCTTCCAGCAGCATCCCAGCATGTGCATGGGTGCTCATGGCCTCACTCACCTGGGCCAGCCGGCTGACGGCTTTAAAAACTGTCCAGAACTAAGTGGCTAATGGTGGCCACCTGTTGCGGTGGAGTGCCCAGAACTGGTGTGAGAAGCAGGCCCACCCATCTCACTGATATCTGTATGTAAATAACTGTGTCCTTAAAAGCATTATTAAAACACTCTTTACATATAACACTTTCATATTATAAGAAAGAAAGACTTGTATTGAAATAGCGTCTTTCATGACCACCGGACATCCCAAAGTGCTTTACAGCCAATTAAGTACTTTTTGAAGTGTAGTCACTGTTGTAATGTAGGAAATTATGAGTATTATATAGTCTTATAATTTAGATGGGGGGTCGGGGGTGGGGGGGAGATCCATGACCACTGATCAATTTGAAAAGGGGTCCTTCAACCAATGAAGTTTGAGGACCACTGCATTAGTACACAATGACTAAAGCCCTAATACAGTCAATTATCAAGGGGTGGATCTGTCTAAAATAAACCAAGCTGCCAGTTTCTACAATTTTTATGTGCTAAACATTTGTGCAATAATTCAAGTCTGAATTAAAATTTAATAACTCCTACGCAGCTTGATTAATAACTTTGTTATAAATCTCCCATATATATTTGCAGCTAAGCATGAGTCTGTGATTTATACAACTGTAAGGATTCATCGCATCAGTCTTTGCAAATAAAGACTGCGGAAAAGCACTGGTTCCAGTTATTTTGGCACAGAAATCCGTACCATATGTATGGCACAAAACTGCCCCTAATTTGACGCTAAATTAGCAATCTGATTCACAGAGGTCACACGATAGCTGGTATAGGAAATGTAAACCAACGTTGTGTGGTTGAGGCTTAGTCATGTTCGTAGAATC
This sequence comes from Somniosus microcephalus, assembly GCF_052327205.1. NCBI lineage: Eukaryota > Metazoa > Chordata > Chondrichthyes > Squaliformes > Somniosidae > Somniosus > Somniosus microcephalus. The sequence goes on from NC_140988.1 coordinate 261,978,849, forward strand.
ATAGCAATTTACAGCACAGAAGGAGGCCATTCGACCCATTGTGTCTGTTACGGCCGAAAAAGCGCTATCCACCCTTATCCCACTTTCCAGCTCTTGGTCCATAGCCTTGTAGGTTACGGCATTTCAAGTGCATATCCAAGTATTTTTTAACTGTGATGAGCATTTCTGCCTCTACCAGGCTTTCAGGCAGTGAGTTCCAGACCCCCACCACCCTCTGAGTGAAAAAAATTCTCCTCAACTCCCCTCTAATCCTTCTACCAATTACTTTAAATCTATGCCCCCTGGTTATTGACCTCTCTGCTGAGGGAAATAGGTCCTTCCTATCCACTCTATCTAGGCCCCTCATAATTTTATACACCTCAATTGACCGGAAGAGGCGGACCTGTGTGGGAGCGGCAGCAGGACCTGAGAGAAGGCGGAGCGGCCATAAAGGAGCGCGGCAGAGAAGGCCCGACACCGGAGGAGACAGACATGTGTGGGAGCGGCAGCGGAACCTGAGAGGCAACATTCAAAAGGGTGATGTCAGAGTGAAAAAAGTGACGTTGGCAAAGGGAAGGAGCTGACTGGTGAGTAGCTGGTGAATTTTTTTTATGTTTTAAGTTTATTTCTGTTAAGTTAGTTCTTAGTTTATTAGACTCACTGGCAGCGGCAGCAGCGAGAGCAGCCCTGGGAGGAGCCTGAGCGAGGATAGTGAGGAGTATAAGGAGCGGGAGAGAAAGCGAGGCCCAGACACACTGGCAGCGACAGCAGCGAGAGTGGACCTGGGAAAGTAGGATTCTCAAAATTCCGGGACCCCCTACTCAATGGACATGTGTCTGGAATTTAAAAAGGGACTGTGTTGGACCATTTGGAGGAGAAATGTGGATAGAAATATCTCACTATAGGCGCCTTTGGACTAAACTATGGCCTATTGGATTGAGTTTGGACATTTTAAATTGTATGCTGGGTCTGCACAGGAAAATGGGATCCTTATAGGGCTGCTAACCCACCTGGGAGGCAGGCCCCCAGGGAGACGTTAGCAGTCTAACAAAAGCCCACTTACCAGGGACCCAGATACATACATATTTTAATAGTTCTTAAAACAGCTATACAGAAAAACCATGGCATCAGCAAAACACACAATGGACAGTATCAAGATCTGGTTACATTCTAACAGCATCATTCAAAAACCCCATCAACACCTTTGGGAATCTTGTATCATGCTAATGCTCAATCAGCCCACCAAAATTCTCACAAAGGTATCACATCAGAGTTGATCAGCCTGCCAAAATCGCACAAAAGGGAGTCATCTAAAACCAATTGTGCACCCGAGTTTTAGCGCAAAAGTTTAAGCAGCCTCTCAGGTATAACTGGGGGCTTGCTAGTAGCTAAAGAGACCTCAACAGACGGGCTGAAGAGAGAGAGTGCCGGCGGGCAGCAGCAGCAGCACACCGGAGCAGAAGAAACGTACCCGAGAACACGCTGGAAACGCACTTGGACTCTGGGCTATTTGACTCTGGCTTTGAAACATCTAACTTGCCACACGAGGTTACAGCAACGCAACAAGAAAACCTAACAAGAAGCCTGGGAGTCACTGAAAGATCAACCATCATCCAGTGCTGACTCTAGGAAAAACTTGTTTACCATCAAAACGTCGACTAGTGCTAACACCGAAGACACCGCAGCTAGCCAAGGAGTCCAGAAGATTGAGGAGAGAGAAAGCAGTGTGCACCTGGTCTAAACTGTGGAGAAATCCTTTGGTGAGCATAGTCCCTGTAATTTCAGAGCCTAACTTAGTTAGTGTAGTGGTGGAAGGTGGTTTTATTTTTATTTATTTTTCCCTCTCACTGCATAACCTCTGTACCCGTTGCGTATAAGTTTTTGTTTAGTTAATTTGTGTGGTGAGTGATTTCTAAATAAAATATTTGTTCTTGCACCAAACAGTTGTCTGCCTACATCTAGCACATCCCCTAAATAATTCCAAGCCCCAGAACCAGGGAGTGGGACGATTCGAACCGTCAAGGTCAATTTAAAAGGCCACCACCCCCTACATAATGGCGAGCCAGGTAGGAGTTTGGTACAAAGGATGTGAGGATGTAGACTCGGTTCTGGTGGAAAGAACAAAAATGTTGGAAAGAATCTCTGAATATGTATTTAAGAAAGTAAATATTACCAAAAAGTGGGTCATAAGCCTGTTACGGGCTGAGCGTCCAGTGGATGCAGCTGCTAAGTGGACCGAGAGCAAGGACCATAAAAGGCTATTTGGTTGGTCTGCTACCAAAGACAGATCCAGTTGCTGGATAGGAAGGTCAAGAAATTGGTAGCAGAGCTCCGGGAATCCGAAGAGCACTCAGCCGTAAGGGCTATGGCAGGGGAGAAAATGTTTGTGGAATTAACTAAACAAAAGCATATCAGGTTACAGCTAGAAGAGACCAACAGGAATAAGCAGGACTATTTCCAATGCCAAGTAACAGAGGCAAAGGGGAATGAGCTAGCGCTGCGGGGGGGAAATGCCCGCCTAACAAAAGTAATAAGAGAACAGGAGGAGAGGATACGGGATGTGCAGGCAGCCTATAAATTAGCCAGTAGCAAAGGCTTCGGGGTGGAGGATCACGGGCCCTGTGAGGCCAAGGTAAAAGTATAGTAATCTGGGATGTTATGATTAAGGTTATCCACCAGGCGGTGCTGTAGCCAATGCTGCTGCTGTCAGGGGTTTGCTTCCTGTTAAGGTCAGGGGTTGGCTTCCTGCTAAGGTCAGCAAAGGTGCAATGCCTGGATGCAGGCCTGCCTGGTTGTTTCGCAGTCGTTTAATAAAGTACTCGTATTAATCCTAATACCTCGCCTCTTCGAGTTCCTTGTCTCACTGCATGGATTTATCACATTTGGCGATGAGGTAAAACAGGACCCTGAATAAAGAAGAGAAGTCTGCCAGGACGTTTAAACAACAAAATCACAAGCTAAAGTTAGCTACCAGTTGGAAGAGAGCATGGCTGCCATGGTAGGAATGGTCTCCGCTTTTGATATTCAAGCACAAACCTGGGAGGAATACTGTGAAGTGTTGGGTTATTTTTTCAAAGCAAATGAAATAAATGATGCCGGATAAAGGAAAGCCATTCTGCTTAGTTCAGTGGGAAGCAAAACCTACAGTTTGATGAAGAATCTGCTCAGTCCTGAAAAGCCTGGAGACAGATCATTTGTTGAATTAGTGGCCTTGCTAAAGGAACATTTCAACCCTAAGCCTAGTGAGATTGTACAGCGGTTCAAGTTTAATTCAAGGAACAGAAAAGAGGAAGAGAGTGTAATGGACTATGTAGCGGTGTTGCGTAAATTAGCACAAGATTGCAATTATGGGAACAACCTGAACAAAATGCTGCGAGATAGGCTAGTTTGCAGAATCATGGATGACCGAATGCAGCGTAGATTATTATCCGAGACTGGGCTTACTTATGAAAAAGCATTGGAATTTGCTCAAGCCATAGAGACAGTGAACCAAGATGTAAAAGAAATACAGGGTTCAGACAGGGCTAATGCTATGCAAGTTGCAGGTCAGGTTGTTGTGCACAAGTTGAACATGCATCAGAAACCACAACGTAAGCATGTGAAGGCATGTTATAGATGCAAGGGTGATCACCTGGCGAGTGAATGCCGGTTTCTGGAGGAAAAGTGCTACAAGTGTGGGAAACAAGGACACATAAAATGAGCTTGCAGGGCGAAATCACCTGTGGAGGAATCCAAACCAAAAGGGGGAGGACAGCAAAACCAAGGGAGAGAAGTGAAAAACATGGAGCACACCACATCAGCGGGGAAGCTGAGGAAGAAGAGGACATGTTCATAATGTATAGCATGTTAGAGGACATTCCAAAAGTGGCTCCTATCACATTGCAACTGACAGTAAATGACTCTAAGGTGAACTTTGAAGTGGATACAGGGTGTGGCGTGACCGTAATGAACAAGGCAGAGTACTCAAAATTGTGGAACCGTGCAAAAGTTCCAGAGTTAAAGCCTTGCTCCCTGCATCTTAAAACATATACAGGTGAACGAGTAGCGACATTAGGTACAGCTAAGGTAACTGTGCAACACAGGGACACAGTGGAACAGCTACCTGTAGTTATAGTATCGGGTACCGGACCAAACTTGTTAGGTCGGGGCTGGATAAAAGAACTTAAATTAGACTGGGGAGCAGTACATCAAATAGATGCGGGCAGTTGACTTTGCAAGAAGTGTTGAGTGAACATGAGAATGTGTTCAAGGAGGAACTTGGCACATTTAATGGCCCCCCCAGCTAAGATTTATGTAGACAATGAGGCACCGCCAAGGTTTTTTAAACAACGACCTGTGCCTTATGCCATGAAGCCAAAGGTAGAGGCTGAGCTTGACCGTCTATTGAGAGAGAACATACTGGAGCCAGTGAAATGTTCGGAATGGGCAGCTCCCATAGTACCTGTTTTAAAACCGGACAATTCGGTAAGACTCTGTGGAGACTATAAATTGACAGTCAATCGGGTGTCCAAACTAGAGCAGTATCCTATTCCCAAAACAGAGGATCTCTTTGCAAACCTGGCTGGAGGAAAGAAATTCACAAAGTTGGATATGAGTCATGCCTACTAACAGATTACACTGGATGATGAATCAAAGAAGTATGTCACCATAAATACACACAAGGGCTTGTTTACATATAACCGCTTACCGTTTGATGTCTCATCTAGTCCAGCTATCTTCCAGAGGACAATTGAAGGCATACTGCAAGGGATTCCACATGTTTCCATCTATCTGGATGACATTCTGGTGACGGGAAGAACCGACCAGGAGCATCTGAGCACTCTGAGAGAGGTACTACAGAGATTGGAGAGGGCAGGGTTCCGGCTCAAGAGGAGTAAGTGCACTTTCCTGGGGAATGAGGCAGTGTTCCTGGGACACAGAGTGGACACCACCAGGCTCCATCCACTCAAGGAGAAGGTACAAGCACTGCAGGACGCCCCTGCTCCTACAAATGTGGCTGAGTTAAAAGCTTACCTGGGACTGCTGAACTATTATAACAGGTTTTTACCAAACTTGTCAACTGTGTTAGCAACTCTTCACAAACTACTGCACAAGGAGACACAGTGGCAGTGGGGAGAGGAGCAGGGGGTTTCATTTGAACAGTCCAAGAAACTGATGCTGTCGTCGGATGTGCTGGTTCACTACAATGCAGAGAAAGACATCATTCTCTCTTGTGATGCTTCACCTTACGGGGTGGGGGCAGTTCTTTCACACTGCATGGAAGATGGAACTGAAAGACCAATAGGGTTTATGTCCTGAACTCTAACACCAGCGGAAAACAACTATTCCCAGTTAGACAAAGAGGGGTTAGCAGTAATGTTTGGGTTACAGAGGTTCAACAAGTACATATATGGCAGGAAGTTCACCATATGCACTGATCATAAACCTCTTCTCTCTCTTTTCAAGGAAATGAAAGCAGTTCCACAGATGGTGTCACCCCGGATCCAGAGGTGGGCCATGACGTTGAGGGCATATGAGTATGTCATCATCTACAAGGCGGGCAAGTACCATGGGAACGCAGATGCCTTGAGCCGTCTTCCACTGCCAGGCACACCTATCCGTGCAGCTGCAGAGGACAGAGTGTTGATGTTGGAGGACACTGACACGGCACTTGTGATTGCAGAGCAAGTAAGAACATGGACAGGTAAAGATCCAGTACTGTCTAGAGTTCGAGAATATGTGGTGAGGGGATGGCCACAGCATCCGGAAGGGGCTGACTTCACACCCTACAGTGTCAGGAAAACAGAGCTGAGTGTGCAGGATGGTTGCGTGTTGTGGGGAGCATGAGTGATTATTCCACAGCCAGCACGACAGTCTATCCTAGAGCAAGTACATCAGTGTCATCCTGGGGTCTCGCGTATGAAAGCCTTGGCTAGGAGTTACTTGTGGTGGCCAAAGCTAGATGAGGAGATAGAAAATCTAGTCAAGACATGCAGCACTTGTCAGGAACACCGGAAGGCACCAGCAGCGGCTCCTCTCCACCCCTGGGAGTGGCCGGATAAACCATGGAGAAGATTGCACTTAGGTTATGCGGGTCCATTCATGGGGAAGATGTTCCTCATAATCATTGATGCACATTCCAAATAGATGGATGTTTATCCTGTAAATTCTGCTTCCGCCACTACTACTATAGACTGCCTGCGTCGGAGCTTCAGTAATCAAGGGCTACCAGAGATCGTGGTAAGTGATAATGCCACTTGTTTTGTGAGTACAGAGACAAAAGAGTTCTTGAGAAAAAATGGCATAGTGCAGGTGACCTCGGCTCCATATCATCTGTCCTCAAATGGACTTGTGGAGAGAGCCGTACAAACATTAAAAGAGATGATGAAAAAAAGTGCAGAAGGGAGTTTAGCAGCCAAAGTGTTACGGGTTCTGTTCAGCTACAGAATAACACCTCAATCCACCACAGGACTCTCTCCTGCTGAGATGTTATTAGGTCATAGACTACGCTCCACTCTTGACCTTGTCCACCCAGACCTAAAAAGGAAAATGGAAAACAGACAAAACAAACAAAAAGAGAACCATGACAAAAGAACAAAGAGCCGATGTTTTGGAGAAGGAGATGCGGTCCTTACCAGGAATTTCAGTTATGGACCCAAGTGGATTCCTGGCTTCATAGACTCAATGACCGGTCCCGTATCATAAAAGGTCATGTTGGGTGATGGTAGGGTAGTACGCAGACATGTAGATCAGATACTTACCAGACAAGGGGACATTGAAATGAAGGTTCCAGATGCAATGGCTGAGGACAAGTTTGCCCCCAGTTATCGAAGTGCATCTGTGGTGCCACCACCAGGGACAGAGACAATTCCACAGGAACCCATTTGTCAAGAGGAAACCATCGTTGCAGAGTCAGATACTCCGAGCACTGCTCAGGAGCAGCTGGTGGCTTCACCACAAACAAGCAGGGACTTTACTGTCAGACGTTCACAAAGGGCTCGCAAGCCACCAGAGAGATTGATACTGACCTGTTAGATTCGTCAAGTATGGAACATGGTGAATGGAGACTTCTTATGTGACCCTTAGGAATGGTTGTTTGTTAAGAAATTCACACTGAAATCTTAAGGGGGGAGGGATATAGTAATCTGGGATGTTATGATTAAGGTTATCCACCAGGTGGTGCTGTAGCCAATGCTGCTGCTAAGGTCAGGGGTTTGCTTCCTGTTAAGGTCAGGGGTTGGCTTCCTGCTAAGGTCAGCAAAGGTGCAATGCCTGGATGCAGGCCTGCCTGGTTGTTTCGCAGTTGTTTAATAAAGTACTCGTATTAATCCTAATACCTCGCCTCTTCGAGTTCCTTGTCTCACTACATGGCTAATGCTAAGGGGATGGTATGCCTGATAAGCCCAAGCGGTCCTAAGGGAGACGTACAGGAGCAAGGGGGAGTAGAGGGGGACAGAGTGGCAGAAAGGGACGTCCAACCACCACCTGTAGCCCTACCGAGGTTAAGCCTGGCAGTACAGAGAGAGTGCGGCACCGAGGAAATAGAAGGGGTGTCAGGACCAGGGCCGATGTGCCCGATCCAACAACAAAAGTATGGTGCCGGCAACGGTGGTCAGGGACAAGGGGCCCTGGAGAGCCAATTTGTAATTCCCCATGGAACCCAGCAGCTCCGGGCAATGGTAACTCATTTAGAAAAGTTAACCCCTCAAGGGGACCCCTCGGTCCATTTTATGGACATAGAGCAGGCAGCCGGTATAAACGGCTGCGATGAGGCCAAACAGGCTAAAATGCTGCTTTTCTCCTTGGATCGCAAGGTATACCAGGCCCTCTCTGCAGATAGCAAGAGGGGGCAGAGCACATACGCTGCGATCCAAGAAGAGGTGTTAGAGGTTCTGGGCCTAAATGATGGAAGTCCGTTTTCCCGGGTCGAGAAGACCCTGCAACAGGCAGGTGAAACCCCACAGGCTTTCGCAGACAGGCTGTGGCCCATCTACGAGAGAGCATGTGGAGGAAATCTCGACCGGGAACCAACAGCTTGCTGGCTTCGCAGCCTAGTAGCTAACTGCCTGCCACGAGTAAAGGCTAAAGCCGAGCTGTGGTTCGACCCCAGAGACCCCACCGCTACCGAGGAGTCAGTGGTTAGACAGTTAACCCTGGCTTACCGGAACGGCAGAGGGGCAGTTGAGGCCCCACAAAAAGGAAAGGTCCACGAGATCCAGCCCAGTAATTTCAGGAGAGAATGGCACCAGGAAGGGGGGAGCCCTTCCGATTCAAAGAGTACGTGCTATGGGTGCGAAAAAATTGGACACTGGCGGAAGAATTGCCGAAATCCTTGGAAAGATAGGACAGAAAAGGAATCCTCACCCTTAAAGGATTCCCCTGCCACAAAAGGTTTAACAGCCCCGGCTCAAAGAGCCGGGCCTGTGGCACACAATCCCTCTGGCAGTTTCGATGAGATCGTGGCCGCGCTCCGAACTATGATAATGGGCTCAGGGAAGGTAGCTGTAGCCACCGGCGCAACCCCATCTGCCCCACCTAATCCTGATCCATGACTAGAGCCAGCGCAGCCTGTATACCTGTGCCCTTTACACTATGATGAGTGGAAACGGCCTTGCGTGAAGATGGAGGTGGAGAGGGTTAAAGGGACCTATCTGCTAGACACTGGTGCTTCCAGCACCATCGTCTATGGGGATAACCCGACCACCTCGCCTCTGTCGAACGGAGTCCCGTATTCCTTGGTAGGGTTCACAGGAAATGAGCAGGCTGGCTCATTCTCTATTCCACTATCAATTTACTTAGGAGCACTCCACACCAAGTGGAAGTATGTCCTAATGAAGTGGGAGAAAGAGGGAACAGGGATCCTAGGTGCAGATTTCATTATTGGCCACAAGGTCCTAGTGGACCTCAGAAATCATTGTTTATGGGGAGCAGTGTGCACGGGGGAAGAGAAAGAAGTTGTAGTGATCCCGGGGATACAAGGCAAAGGGACCCTATGCACGGTAAAGCCAAAAGAAGGCTATGACCTCGAGTTACTGGTAAGCAGTACCCCCAGAGAGTATCAGGCGTTTGTGCGGGCAAATCTCGGTGCATTCTCCACCCACAAGCATGATTGTGGAAGGGTAACAGGGGTCGAGGTTAGCGTAGATGGGGATCCCATGGACAGGCCCCAAAAACAGTATAAGTTCCCTCGGGAGGCGGAGGCAGACCTGGAGATTGCCCTGGGTTCCCTAGTCACACAGGGAATGTTGAGGCCGATAGCCACCCACGTGAACTCACCACTTTGGCCGGTTAGGAAACCGGACAATTTGTGGAGAGCCACTGTGGACTACCGAGTCCTCAACCGCAATATCCCAGCCTGCGCGCCCACGGTCACTGCAGTCGCCGACCTAATTGGAAGCATACCGGTATCCGCATGCACCTTCACGGTATCTCAAACGGTTTTTGGTCCATCCCGTTAAAGAGAGGGGACCAGTACAAATTTGCTTTTACCTTCAAGGGTCAGCAATACACGTGGAACTGCCTTCCCCAGGGGTTTCATAACAGCCCCAGTATATTCCACCAATGCATGGCCAATTGTCTAAAACACTTCAGCAAGCCCCAGCAGTTGGTACAGTATGTGGATGACCCGCTCCTATTCACTGACAAGGATGAGGAGCACGGCCCACTGCTGGCTGAACTGCTGGAACTGCTAAAGGAAGAGGGTTTTAAAGTCAACCCAAAGAAGGCACAGATCGGCCAGCTAGAAGTAAAATTCCTGGGGCTGACTGTGTGCGCAGGCGAGAGGGCAATAGATAAGGCCAGGAGAGAAGCAATGCAGGAATTGCCAGCCCCTCGTTCTGTTACTGGAGTAAGATCTTTCCTAGGGCTTACCGGTTATTGCAGGGATTTCATTGAGGACTACGCAGCCACAGCAGCCCCCCTACTCCGATTCCTTCACAAAGGAGTGGAGTGGGACTGGGATAAAAGCTGCGGGGAGGCGTTCACTCAATTAAAAAAAAATCTGCAAACCGCACCAGCTTTAAGGGCTATTGATGGGGATGAGGAATTTTTCCTGGAGGTAGCAGCCAGTGGGGATATCGTGAGCGCAGTGCTGCTTCAGGAGCGACATGGCCAGCTCAGACCGGTGGTCTACTCCTCCAGGGTCCTCACAGATGTGGAGAAGGCATACTCCAACTGTGAGAGACACCTCCTCGCCACTCATTGGGCGGTAAAAAGATCCCTTATTTTTACAGGGGGGTCTCCAATTGCGCTCCTCGGCCATCACATGCCCACCCAAATGCTCCTAGATCGGAGAATTAAAGACGGGACAGTGAGCAGTGCCCGCATTGCTCACTGGACCCTACTTCTCTCCCAAATGAACTTAAAGGTGAAAGGTCTTTGTGAACCTAAACTAGCGGCCAACATGATCTACTCAGGGGTGGCCCATAGGCGTTCCATAGAAGGGGTATGGGACGTCGATGTAGGATTTCGGGCCGGGATACATCCCACAGGCCGCGAAATCTACATTGACGGCTCCAGCACAGTGTTGGTAGGCGAGCGACTCACGGGCTGTAGGATCTATGACCCACAGGCAGGCATTGCCCTGGCGATTAAACTCCCGAGCACTATGAGCGCCCAGCATGCCGAACTGTCGGCGGTGGTGTACGTTGTGACCCACCCTGAGGAGTTCCCTACCCCATACACGATTTGTTCAGATAGCATGTTTACCTGCAATTCGTGTACAGAATACCTGGTCATATGGTCCCGTCGCGGGTATACATCTGCAGACGGGAAACCCCTAGCAACCAAACCGTTGCTGGAGAGAATCATGCGGGCTATAGGCAGTGATGGGCAGGTGTATATACATAAAGTAAAAGCCCACTCAAAGGCCAAACCCCGTGGGGAGGGTAACCAGCGGGCAGACACCCTAGCTAAAGAGGGTGCTCATATGGGCAGTTTCTGGGACCCGTACAATTTAGGACCCGTGGCAGCAATTAGGGGCAGAAACAGGACACAAGGGAGTGCAGGGGTAGCATTGGCCCCGTGATGTGCCTCAATAAATCCGAGACTCGATGTTAGCGAAACAAAACAAGGCTTTTATTGACTTAGAAGGTAACACACAGAGGAGAATGTATCTTCCATCCAGAGGTCTGCCGTACTGGATGTGCTGCAGGCTGGGCCAGCTTACATAGGAGCCAGGTATGGGCGGAGCTCTACACACAGTACAATACAATGGAAATGAAACTGAAACCAACCACAGTCACAGGCAGAGAAATACTGATGAGTGATGAATGGAATATTTCATCACACCCCGGACCTGAAAACGGTTCAGGTGCAGGACTCCGCCCTGAGATCTGTTTTGAGTTTGCTCGCCAAGGGGGAGAAGGTAGAGGGTCCATACGGCGCGGCTAAAGTGGCCGTAAAGGAAGGTATGTTGTTCCATGGGGATCAGTGGATTGTTCCGCAGCAGCACCAAAGGGAATTCCTCCAACTGGCCCACGAGGGCCCGGGAGCCGGACACCCCGGACCTGAGACTATCTGGCAATGGGTGGAACAGGCAGGGTGGTGGCCGCGTCTCAGGGAGGATATCCGGCAGTTTTGCTCTGAGTGTTTGGTGTGTGCAGCCAACAACCCTGACCCCCAGAATAGGAAGGTGTCCATGGGGCATATCAGAAGGGTAGAGGGACCACGGCAGTCGATTCAGATCGACTACATCGGGCCACTACCCACCGCCCAGGGAGGCTACAAATACTACTTGGTTTTGGTAGATGTTTTCTCCAAGTGGGTGGAAGCCTTCCCATGCCGCACAGCGACCGCACTAGGCACAGCTAGAATTTGAGTTAGGGAAGTGTTCTCCCGGTGGGGACTTCCACAGTATGTGGAGTCCGACCAGGGAAGTCATTTTACCGGGAAGGTGATGCAGGCCACCCTTAAGGTGCTCGGCATCGAGGGGAAATGGCATGTCGCCCACAACCCGCAGTCATCGGGCCCTGTGGAGCGACTGAATTGGACTATAAAGGAGAGGCTGCGAAAGGAGACGGGAGACTCACCCAAGGCATGGGTGGAGGTCTTGCCGTTGGTCCTAATGGGGGTCTGGGCCAGCCCGTCCAAAAACACGGGGTATTCCCCGCACGAGCTTATGACTGGCCGGACCATGCGAGCTCCCACCCATGTGCTAGCCCTGGTGCTTACTGAGGGCCAACTCAGGGAAGTGAGCCGGGACAGCTTCACTAAGAATCTGTTTGAACACCTCAAACAGATTCACTGGCAGGCTGCTGGTAACATGGGGAGGCAGCACAGGAGTAACCGATTGCTGTTGGAACCCTGTAGATGCCACGAATGGGCGGTAGGGGATCAGGTGATGGTGAGGAACTTCGCGCGGGTAGGTGTTTTTGAAGCACTGTACATGGGGCCATACAATATTGTTGATAAAGCAAACCCCATGGTGTACGTTGTCAAATTGCCCCGCCGCACGAAATGGTTTCACATCAACCAGTGCAAGCTGTAAAACCCAGGGTCAGCTAAGCACAAAGGGTAGCCGGGAGGGGTGAGCCATCCTCAGGACAAGGGCCCCCAGCCAGCAGCCTCCGACTGTGGGGGAACCGCAGGAGTAGTGGGGGCAGACTCACAGGCCGTACAAGTAGGGGCCGTGAGCTGCATTGCTGGAGGGGCTGTTCCACCTATAGTTTGGGACTCGTACGAGCCCCAGATACTCGGAGGCCTTCGAAGGACTTCTGCACCCTGCAGCCCAGGTTCCCATGGTCCCCTACACTACGATACAGACTGCTCCATCCCGAGAGGGACTCCAGGAAGCAAAGACTGTGGAAGGCAGGAGACCACTTACGGGCAAAAGGTCCCAGACCTGCAGTGCCCGACTGTAGCGAACCGGCAGGGGAGGCAGCAGCCCCACCGGTCGTAGCCTTTGAAGGGAACGAGTCCACAACAGAGGTAACAGCCCCACCAGGCACTGAACCCGATTATGGGAAGCCTGTGGGGGAAGTAGTAGCCCCACCGGACATAGGTTCCGACTATGGGGAACCAACAGGGGAGATAGTAGTCCCACTAGCTTTAAGGTTAGGCGCGGTTCACTGCATAGAGGGAAGGGCCATCCTGCCTATGGTATGGGACTCGGAAAAACCCCCGAGTACCGACCCCGTGAGAAGGAGTAGCCGAGTCTCACGGCCTAGGACGCCATGATCCCCGGTACAAAGGCTGCCCAGATACCGCAGAAGGCACAGGACATCCAGGATCTAACCTGGCCACCCGGAGACGGGTGGCGCTGTATATAGCTTTGGTCTAAGTTAGTATCTAAGGTAAAGGGGCTTTGAGTTTTAAGTTAGTGGTTTGGTTTGGATTTTAGAGCTTTCAAGTTTAAATTTGAATAAGATTACCTTGTAGCCGAGCCAGAGAACATTTTCTCAAAGGCAAGGCTGTCGGTTTATGACCCCTCCAGGAAAAACCAGAAGATGATGGAAGGAATCCTGTTCCTACTCGCCCTACTGGGGGCAAGCACCGGCAAAAGAGGTGATGCCGAGGAGTCCCGGATCTTTGGGTGCTCGGGTGGAAGAGCGCCCATCGTTACTACCGGGGATGGTACTCGAGGCGCGGGTGAGGTCGCCATCTATCACCACCAGGGAAGGTGGCCAGGATGGCTGGAGTCCAATTCGACCAAATACCCCAGCCAGGCCGGGTTTACTTACAGGGAGGTGTCCCTCCCATGCCCAAGGGAACACATTGTTGCTTCCCGGGTTAGGGTGACGGAAGGAAAGAGGGTGTGTTTGAGTTGTAAAGGACGGATTCCCCTGGGTAGGTGGTGGTGGCTCAGAAAGCTGAGCAAGGACGCGGGGGACCAGGAAGCAGGATGGGTGTGACTTAACAATGACACCTACCGGACCATTACGAGTGCCCCAGATGGAGTGAGAGTATGTTGGGATAAATGGTGGGAGTCAGAGCAAGGAATGTATGTGTGCATGTGGGGATCGGAGAAGGTCTGTCCAGCAGGCATCTCTATAGTGTTCGTTAGACAGTGGCAGGATTCAGGGAAGGGGATGGTGTGGGACCAAAGCCTACATGCCTGTGTGATCCCATGTCCCCCGACCCCAATAAATGCCACGGAATTAGTCGTACACCCTAGAGGGCACCTACCGACCGCCCCGCCAGCTAAGACCATACTAGAGAGGTGTCCACAACTACCAAGGATCCAGGGAACGGGCTAGTTTTAATACCTACAGGAAAAATTCTATACCAGGGGGTACACTATGCAGTGGCATCAGTAATACTAAATCTGACAGGGTTCACTTACCGGCATGGTGCCCCAAGGAGACAGAGTGATTGTATCAAGCTCTACTTCGGGAAATGTTTCGATGTTTCTACGAGCTAGACTTTGGGGAGGTGGATAAAGAACATTTGTACAGTTTCCCCGCAGAGCAAAATAGTGGTACAGGGAGGCAGAGAAGGGGGACGGGGAAAGATATTTTTATGGCTTATAACACTGGGTCCTCAGTCATCAACAGCATGGACGATGTGGAACTCCAGATTCAAATTAATGGACTTAAGGATCAGTTACGCAAAATACTGGGGGATAAGAATACAGTGGCGGGCTCAGAGTTACACGAGGACCAAGCTATGACGGTCCATTTAAAAGATATTATTGAAGAGCTGGAAAGACATGCAAAGACTGTGAATGCACTGATACGGGAGGATCGGAATGCTTCGGATCAGGCGGCACAGAATGAGGTGTGCGTGCTGTACGGGGCATGGTTGCTGGGTGAGGGCCGCAGAAACCTGGAGGACTTGAGCCAAGGTCAAGTCCCCTCCTGGATCAGTAACAAGCACCTCGCAGCTCTTCACCCGTATAGTCATTCACTAAGTCCGTGTCAGCTCCGTCTAGCCTCTGAAGCCTACCCTGTACCAGCAAACTGCAGACGGTCCAACCATACACTTATGGGGGTAGTGGTCAGGATGCCAGTCATGAGTGAGACATCCCGACCAGCACCCGTTTACAGAGTGGAGAATATAGGGATCATTCAGGGAGGAATGTTCGTTTCACAGCGGTCCCACCTTATGTCATAAAGTGGGAGCACGCAATGACAGGTACTGACCTCTCCGGGTGCCGGAGCCGGGGTGCACATGTAATACTGTAGCCCCAGCACTTGAATGCCTATGCAAGATCACAATGCGGGTTTAAAGCTGCTGGCGCACGGCCTATCAACTGCACTATGGAGGTGATGGCCCAAGACCACGTTCCTCCACAAGTGGCATACGTAGGGGGTGGGACATATTGTGTCACGATCAGTGCGCCCCACTATCAACACGGACCCTACATCTGGTGCCCGGTGAGAGAAAGCAGTTTCTGTTTTAAACCCGAAGCAGAAGTTCAAGTGGACCAGGAACGAATATTACCCATTCCTGAACCCTCTACCATTCACCTCACTGTCAGGAGCAATGTAACAAACCTGCAAAATTACGTTGCACATTTCGGGTATACAATCCCCCCCCCCGCCCAAACATCTCACCGCTCTGCTCAAGGCAGTGGAAGTGTCCCAGAAACATTTCCACACGCTAGAACAGAAAACAGTGCAAATTGGGAGTGAAATCACAGAGATAAAAGTTCCACCCGAGTGGGATTTGATGGAGGACACAGAAGTCCCTCCATGGATTCGGATTGCCTCCCATACTCTTGTTTTGTGTCAGCTTGGCATTGTAGTGTATTTACTGTGGACTAGTTGCAGGAAGAGGAAAAAAGGCCACTGATCCCGGCACCAGAGGGTATTCGATGAGCCCTGAATAGGCTGCGAGACATGTGTGTGGAGGGAGGGAGTAAAACATGGAACAGAGATATGAGGCACGGCAGTACGATCGCAGGGATTTCTTTTTAAATTTAAAGTCCCAGACCACCTGCTGTACAAGCGCAGGGGTTTGGGTTAAAAGGGAAAGTGTTGTATTTTTATTTTTTATAGAAGTGGTGTGTAACCTGAATGTTTGGTTAATGCGTAACTGACCTCCCGGCTGTAAGGTATGCCTAGGGGAGTGTAAGTAAAATTTTGTGATGTTTGAGTCTACTCTGAAAGTTTGTAATGTACCTTGAAGAATCTGTGTTATATATTGAATGTATAACTGGGGCGGGGGGGGCGGTCGGATCCCCTCGGCCAATGGAACTTGCAACACAAAAGGCATACTTGATGTACTGTATTCGTGAGGGAAATGTAATGTTTTAAGTTTTTTTTACAATTACTAGGTAATTGAGGGAAGGATCGGCTCTGGGATATTAGGAATTTTGTTTACCAACGATGACACTATAAGGGAATAGTGTCAAAGGCGGAACTGTAGGATTCACAAAATTCCAGGACCCCCTACTCAATGGACATGTGTCTGGAATTTAAAAAGGGACTGTGTTGGACCATTTGGAGGAGAAATGTGGACAGAAATATCTCACTATAGGCACCTTTGGACTAAACTAGGGCCTATTGGACTGAGTTTGGACATTATAAATTGTATGCTAGGTGTAAAGTCTGTGGGTTGTATAGCGAAGTAATACACAGACTACAAGAGTAACTTAAACAGGACTTTACTATTCGAAGGTCAGGGCGAATCTGCCCAATAAATCCTGACACAGCACTTATATACTGGTGTGGTCACCGTCGGTATTACAGTATACAGCAGCCAAGATAAAGTAGTGCCACACCTAAAATAGTTCTCTTAAAGGTGAACGGTTACATACGATAGTTCTCTTAAAGGTGGAACAGTTACATACACTACAATCCTCCCTTTTTAGCTTACAACATACTTATTCCCCATTAACAATATCATTAGAACATATATACAAATTATGTAAAACAGTTCACAGGTTCAGTCTCTCTGGAGGTCTCCTGACTCTGTCCGGATAACGCCTCGGTGGTGTAGTAGTTTTCGGCGGGGTAGTAGGTTCTTCCGGCAAGGCCGATTCAGCTTGAAGGACAGTGTCAGGATCATCTGATTCCAGTATTACCAGATCGGAGGTAGGTGCTCTGGGTATCTCTGTTTCTACATTAGCCGTGTAAGGTTGTGGAGTAGGTTGGCTCTTTGTGGATGACCCTATGATCTGGTCAACATGGCGCCTTATTATGCTGTCACCAATGTCCACTGTATACAGCAGCGGCCCTAGCCTTTTTACAATAGTTCCCGGCTGCCATTTCTCGGTACGGTAGTCCCGGGCCAAAACTTGTTGACCTGTCTGAAAAGATCTAGTTGGCCTTTCATTCATGCCCTGGAATTGCCGGTTCTCTACGTCCCTTCTGACGTTTGGCTTAATCAAATCCAGCCGGCATCTTAGTCTTCTATTGAAAAACATCATGGCGGGAGTTTGATTTGTGACCGCATGTGTTGCATTCCTGTACGCCAACAAGAAGCTATCTACCTTATGTTGTAAGTTGATGTTCTCATTACCCATGGCCTTTATGGCCTTCTTGAAGGTCTGGACAAACCTTTCAGCTAAGCCATTGGTGGCGGGATGGTATGGGGCTGACGTGTAGTGCTTGACCCCATTGCTTTTTAAGAACTTCCTGAATTCTTCGGACACAAATTGTGGTCCATTATCAGAACAGACCTGTTCCAGCAGCCCATTCCTGGCAAACATGGTCCTTAATACTGTGATGGTTTTTTCCGTGGTGGTGGAGGACATCTTTATTACCTCCGGCCACTTGGAGTGTGCATCCACCGCTATTAGAAACATTGAGTCCATAAATGGACCAGCAAAGTCGATGTGTACCCTTTGCCAAGGAGATGAGGGCCACTCCCATGGATGCAGAGGAGCTTGTGGTGGCGCGTTTTGGACCTTCTGGCATCCTAGACAACTCTTGGTTATTTCCTCGATGTCTCCATCAATACCTGGCCACCACACAAACGCTCTTGCTAGGTTCTTCATTTTCACTCCACCCAGATGCCCCTCGTGAAGTTCCTTTAGCACCTTATGCTGAAGTTTGGGTGGGATCACCACTCTCGATCCACACATCAAGGTTCCTCGGCACACTGACAGCTGTTCTTTCCGTTGCGAAAATGCTGGCGGTGTTGGTTTGCCATGTGCTGGCCATCCCTCCACTGTTAGATCGTAGACCCGTGAGAGAGTCGGGTCATTTCTTGTTTCATTCTCGATCATCGAATTGGTTACTGGTAGACATTCTACTATGGATGAGTGGAACATCTCTACCGGGTCCATTGTAGCCGCCTCTTCTACTACCGGCAACGGTAGGCGCGATAACCCATCAGCATTTCCATGCTGTTTGGAGCTTTTGTATTCAATGTCATATTGGTGTGCCCCAAGTAACACGGACCACCTCTGTAACCTTTGCGCTGTCATAGTGGAAACGGCCTTGTTAGGGTTGAATATGGACACCAACGGCTGGTGGTCTGTCAGTAATGTGAACTTCTTGCCCTGCAGGTAATGATTGAATTTCTTTACTCCCCACACAAGGCTGAGGGCCTCCCTGTCTATCTGAGCGTAATTTCGCTCCGCGGAGGTCAACGATCGGGACGCAAATGCGACTGGCCTTTCCGAGCCATTTGGTAACTTGTGTGAAAGTACTGCTCCAATTCCATAAGGGGAAGCATCACAAGCTAGACGAAGAGGTAACGTTGGGTTGAAATGAGCCAACACTTCCTCAGAGGTAATCAACGCCTTGCTTCTGCGAAAGGCCTTTTTACAGTCCTCGCTCCAATTCCATGGCACTTCTTTCCGTAACAGAGCATTCAGCGGATGTAGCACCATGGATAAATTTGGCAGAAACTTGTGATAATAATTAATCAACCCCAGAAACGATCTCAACTGTGAAACGTTTTCCAGAGCGGGGGCCTTCACGACAGCTTCTATCTTGTCAGGCGACTTGTGCAGCCCCTCTTGGTCAATGACATGACCGCAGTACGAGATCCGTTTCTGGAAGAACTCACATTTCTGGCGATTAACTCGAAGGCCATATTCCTTCAACCTGGTGAGCACCAGTTTCAAATTAGTGAGGTGTTCCTCCTCGTCTTCTCCCGTAATCAGGATATCGTCCAAGTAACACTGCGTGCTTGGAACACCTTGTAAGACCTGCTCCATTGCCCTCTGCCAAATTGCTGGAGCCGAAGCTACTCCAAAAACCAGTCTATTATAACGATACAAGCCTCTGTGCATGTTGATTGTGAGATACTGGCGCGACTCTTCCTCGACTTCCATTTGTAAGTATGCCTGTGCCAGGTCTATCTTGGTGAAGTGTTGCCCGCCAGACAATGAAGCAAAGATATCCTCAATCCGCAGAAGCGGGTATTGTACCGTGTGAAGCACCGGATTAACTGTGATCTTGAAATCTCCGCAGATGCGGACCTTCCCCAGTCCCCCTGGCTTGTTACTTGATGAAGACTTCATGACGGGAACAATGGGCGTGGCCCACTCACTCCAGTCCACCTTAGACAGTACCCCTGAACGTTCAAGCTCTTCCAGTTCTGCCTCCACAGCAGGTCGTATCGCATAAGGTACTGATCTGGCTTTGAAAAATTTTGGGCTTGCATGTTCTGCAATCTTGATTTTTGCTTTAATGCCTCTCAGTGTTCCCAGTCCTTGCTGGAATACCTCTTTAGCTTCGTCCAATATTCTGGACAACCGTTCAGGTTTGACCTCTTCCTTCCCGGAATCTACCGTCATTATGTTTAGTGAATGCCAGTCTATCTTTATTTTCCTGATCCACTCCCGTCCCAGAAGTGGTGGACCTCCCTCGGGCAGCACATACAAGTCCATCCTTTGGTGATCTTTGTCTTTGTATCTCACCTTGACTTCTATCTTTCTGATGGGGTATACTTTGTGCCCCGTGTATGTCTGCAATACTATCTCCGTATCCCGTAGGGGAATATGTTTGAATAACTTTTTGTAATCATGCTTATTCATGACCGTCAATGCCGATCCGGTGTCCACTTCCATCTTCACTTGGACTTTTGCAATCTGTAGTGTGATCCAGATAGTTTGTCGGTCAGCTTCTTTACTCACATTATGAATCCTCAGACTACCCAGTGCCTTGCTGTTGGAGTCTGAGTCCGAATTCTGTTCATCTGGACTCTTCCCAGTCACCTCATGTACCTTTCTGTACTTCTTCTGCGGTGACTTATTATTGTTTCTCTTCTTTCCTGACCGGCATACCTTAGCTATGTGGCCAAGCTTGCCACATTTCCTACAGTCTTGGTTTTTAACCCAGCATTGGTTCTGGTCGTGTGTTGTCTTCCCACAACGAGAACATTTCGTTGTACCCGAAGTCATTTGATCCACACTGAGTACCGCTGTCTTCCGCTGCATTTCCGCCATGCCTCTCGCTGCGGCTTCGTGCGATGCTGCAATAAGGACAGCCTTATCAAGTGTAAGATCGTTCTCTTCGAGTAGTCGTTTTTGCGTTCCTTCCTTTGACAATCCACACACGAACTTGTCTCGCAATGCCTCTGTCAGATTTCCTCTAAACTGGCAGTATTTCGCTAGTCTACGCAGCTCGACCAAGTACTCCGCGTTGCTTTCCTCTTTTCGTTGCGTTCTCCCGTAAAATTTAGATCGTTCCGCTAACACCAGCGGTGCGGGGTTCAAGTGATCCTTCAGAACAGCAACAATATTAGCGAAGGTCTGATCCGCCGGTTTAGCTGGTGATAGAAGATGCTTCAATAACCCGTATGTCTTCGCGCCCATCGAGTTTAGCAAGGTTATAGCTTTATCATCATCTTCTATTTTATTGGCCTCACAATATATCTCGATACGTTCTACGTACGTGGCCCAATCTTCCACCTCGGCATCGAAGTTGTTGATGTTACCATGCTTAGGCATCTTCACTATCTCTCATTATCTTTCTGCGAAACAACAGGATTTCTCTTTAACTTTTTAACTTTTTTTTTCCCAAAATGGCGGGTTCCCGCGCTTGTCTTCTTCCCCGCCTACTGGCAAAATGGCGGTTTCCCGCGCTTGTCTTCTTCCCCCCTACTGGCAAAATGGCGGTTTCCCGCTCCTGACTTCTTCCTCTGGTGGGAGGGGTAAGCTTTGCCATCGGGCGACGACCGCTGGTTTACGGGGTTTGTTGCCTGTGCGCCGGCTTCAGTTTATTCTGAAGCGCGCGCTAGAAAAGCCGATCGCGTTCCTTGTCCCCCCCCCTTCTTCTTTTCGGCAGGGGCAACCGGCGCTGGGGACAACCAGTTGGCGTCGGACAGATCCAGCTCCTGGTCCTTCACGGCAGCTGCTGCAAGCCGCTGGCCGGAACCTCGCTCGGTCTCTCTCTCGGGCTCTGTCTCTCTCGCTCGCTCTCTCTTGGGCTCTGTCTCTCCCGCTCGCTCGGCTCTCGCTCGCTCTCTCTCAGCGGCTTAAACGCCTCTCCCAGACCTCCCGCAGTCCGGTCCTTTCCTCCCCGGCTGCGGCTGATTCTTCGCGGGTTATTTAGTTATTTATTTATTTATTGCCTCCGCGCCTTATGATCCCGGTCGCAGCGCCTCGCGGCCGCGGTAGTTGTCCGGCCTTTTTCGCCGTCGCGGTCTAGCCGTCTCACAACGCTCCCCAGCCCGCTTGTACCGCGGCTTCCGTGCTCCACGCTGCCCCGTCTCAGCGCCTCTGGGCCCGACTTCTGTCCGGCTCCTTTCCCCCTCGACCGTGGTCGAGTGCACCGCCCTTATCCTCCGTTTATTTGTTTCTATTTTCCCTTTACTCACAGTCACCGTGGCCGACTTGCTTCTCGTGTTGATCGGCTCACTCACCACCGTGGCAGAAGGGACAATCCGTGCCTGTTGTTGATGGAAGACTTCGTGTTTGAAATCTTCCTCCTTTCTTGGTCTGCAGACTCGAGTTTTCTCTCAGCAAAATGACGAGGGCGGGTGCCTCTTCTCGACGCTCGTTTACTTCTTCAGAAGTATTGTTGCCGCAGGGTAAGATCGAACTCGTCGCCACTGTAAAGTCTGTGGGTTGTACAGCGAAGTAATACACAGACTACAAGAGTAACTTTAACAGGACTTTACTATTCGAAGGTCAGGGCGAATCTGCCCAATAAATCCTGACACAGCACTTATATACTGGTGTGGTCACCGTCGGTATTACAGTATACAGCAGCCAAGATAAAGTAGTGCCACACCTAAAATAGTTCTCTTAAAGGTGAACGGTTACATACGATAGTTCTCTTAAAGGTGGAACAGTTATATACACTACACTAGGTCTGCACAGGAAAATGGGATCCTTATAGGGCTGCTAACCCACCTGGGAGGCAGGCCCCCCGGGAGACGTTAGCAGTCTAACAAAAGCCCACTTACCAGGGACCCAGATACATACATATTTTAATAGTTCTTAAAACAGCTATACAGAAAAACCATGGCATCAGCAAAACAGACAATGGACAGTATCAAGATCTGGTTACATTCTGGTGTGGAGATGCCGGAGTTGGACTGGGGTGGACAAATGTAAGAAGTCACACAACACCAGGTTATAGTCCAACAGCTTTATTTGAAATCACATTTAAATAAAATATTTGTTCTTGCACCGATTTCAAATAAAGCTGTTGGACTATAACCTGGTGTTGTGTGACTTCTTACATTTGGTTACATTCTAACAGCACCATTCAAAAACCCCATCAACACCTTTGGGAATCTTGTATCATGCTAATGCTCAGTCAGCCCACCAAAATTCTCACAAAGGTATCACATCAGAGTTGATCAGCCTGCCAAAATCGCACAAAAGGGAGTCATCTAAAATCAATTGTGCACCCGAGTTTTGGCGCAAAAGCTTAAGCAGCCTCTCAGGTATAACTGGGGGCTTGCTAGTAGCTAAAGAGACCTCAACAGACGGGCTGAAGAGAGAGAGTGCTGGCGGGCAGCAGCAGCAGCACACCGGAGCAGAAGAAATGTACCCGAGAACACGCTGGAAACGCACTTGGACTCTGGGCTATTTGACTCTGGCTTTGAAACATCTAACTTGCCACACGAGGTTACAGCAACGCAACAAGAAAACCTAACAAGAAGCCTGGGAGTCACTGAAAGATCAACCATCATCCAGCGCTGACTCTAGGAAAAACTTGTTTACCATCAAAACGTCGACCAGTGCTAACACCGAAGACACCACAACCAGCCAAGGAGTCCACAAGATTGAGGAGAGAGAAAGCAGTGTGCACCTGGTCTAAACTGTGGAGAAATCCTTTGGTGAGCATAGTTCCTGTAATTTCAGAGCCTAACTTAGTTAGTGTAGTGGTGGGAGGTGGTTTTATTTTGGTTTTTTTTCTCTCACTGCATAACCTCTGTACCCGTTGCGTATATGTTTTTGTTTAGTTAATTCGTGTGGTGTGCGATTTCTAAATAAAATATTTGTTCTTGCACCAAACAGTTGTCTGCCTACATCTATTACATCCCCTAAATAATTCCAAGCCCCAGAACCAGGGAGTGTGACGATTTGAACCGTCAAGCTCAATTTAAAAGGCCGACAAACCCACCACCCCCTACAAGAGGAGCCTGAGCGAGGACAGCGAGGAGTATAAGGAGCGGGAGAGAGAGCGAGGCCCAGACTCACCGGCAGCGGCAACAGCGAGACTGGCCCTGGGAGGAGCCTGAGTGACAACGAGGAGTATAAGGAGTGGGAGAGAGAGCGAGGCCCAGACACACTGGCAGCGGCAGCAGCGAGAGCGACCCTGGGAGAAGCCCGAGCGAGGACAGCAAGTAGTATAATGAGCGGGAGAGAGAGCGAGGCCCAGACTCACTGGCAGCGGCAGCGGCAGCGGCAAGAGTGGGCCTGGGAGGAGCCTGAGCAAGGACAGTGAGGAGTATAAGGAGTGGGAGAGAGAGCGAGGCCCAGACTCACTGGCAGCGGCAGCAGCGAGAGTGGCCCTGGGAGGAGCCTGAGCGAGGACAGCGAGGAGTATAAGGAGTGGGAGAGAGAGCGAGGCCCAGACACACTGGCAGCGGCAGCAGCGAGAGGGAAAAAAAACACAAGGAGTGACGTCACAGGATAGCTGGTAACTGATTGGTTGGTAAAGGTCACATCATTTTCTTTGCTATTCAGATTCGGGGCTGGTGAGTATCACTGTTTTTTTTGTCTTTGAATTTGTCTTTTAGTCTTTAACTAAGGGCAGATGGGTGTAATGATCAATAACATGTCATTTTGGAGTGGTACACTAGCTGGAGCTGTAGAGCTGTATAGAGCTGTATATTTAGTTGTATGTGTTTAAGACTACACTACCCACGATGCACTAGGCTACCCAGAAGGCATTAGTCAAGATGGAAGCCTGCACACAGAAGCACACATGCTGAATCTCTACAGATGCTGTACCTAGAGAACGTGTACTGAATAAATAGCTAGCTAGAAGCTAGCTGTTCATAATAAGAATGTCTAGTTATTACTGAACATAACATGGTACCAGGATTGGTGAAGATCTGCTGAAAATTGTGAAAAGCGACATGGAGAATTTGAGGCCACCGGAGTTTTTGAATCTCACGGGAAATGTCGACTACAATTGGCGGGCTTTCAAACAACAATTCAAACTCTACATTGCTGCCATCGGGTTCGGTACGAAGCCAGATGCAAGGAAAGTAGCATTGCTGCTTACGGTTGCAGGCCCACAGGCGATAGAGGTATTTAATACATTTGTATTTAATCCAGAGGAGAACAGAGAAAATTTAGACGATGTGCTAAAGAAATTTGATACACATTGTTCTCCCAAAAAGAATGAGACCTATGAAAGATACATGTTCCGTTCAAGGACTCAGCGGCAAAATGAGACTTTTGATAGCTTTGTGACCGATCTGAAACTGAAAGCACAGACATGTAATTTCTCTGAGCTGAAAGCATCCATGATTCGTGACCAAATTGTGTTTGGTATTCATGATAAAAAGGTCAGGGAATGTCTGTTGAGAGAAACCGAACTAACATTGGAAAATGCTGTGACAATATGCCAAGCCAGCGAGCTAGCTCAAAAGCATGCGAAGACTTTCAGTGAAATCAATAATGATGCGATTGTAGTAAGTACTGCTGTCAGTGCTGTGTCCTACAAGGGGAAGAAACATGGGCAGATCAGAAATGAAAAGCAATCGGAGGAAGGAAATTTTAATTGTAAACACTGTGGTTACAAACACCAGTTAAGACGATGCCCAGCGTTTGGAAAAATGTGCACAAAATGTCATGGATAGACTCACTTTGCCAAACAATGCTTTTCAACAGTAACAACAAAGAAAGGGCAACAAGTCAATATGATTGAGGACACTGATTTAAGTGAGACATTTTTTGTAGGAATGGTGTCATGTGACAATATAGAAAAGGATACAGAAAATGTGCAGCCCTCAGGAATAAACAATGCTGAACATAAAGTTAATGCAGTAAAAGAGGACAAATGGATGATCCCACTGCAGGTAAATGGAGCATTAGTTACATTGAAACTAGACACTGGGGCAAAAGCAAACTTAATCAGTATGAGTGACATTAAAAATGTGAAAGAAAAGCCCAAAATACAGAAAAAGTCAGTACTACTGAAGAGCTATAATGGACAGAAAATAGATAGCTTAGGTGTATGCAGACTTAAAGTGACAGTCAAAGACAAAGTGCATCATCTCATGTTTTCTGTTGTGGCTGAAGGACTTGATTCACTACTGGGTGAATAAACTTGTGAAGACTTAGAACTGGCCAAGAGAGTCTACCATATAAACTGTGCCATAAGCAGACCAGATGACTCAGTGGATTCTGTAGTGAGTAATTTCCAGGATGTGTTCAAAGGATTTGGAGTTCTACCATTCACTTACAAGATCCAGCTAAAGGAGGATGCTCAGCCAGTGGTACATGCTCCACGAAGAGTTCCAGCACCCCTGCGTGACCGGCTCAAGAATGAACTGGACAGAATGACCACACTAGGAGTCATCAGGAAAGTCGAAGAGCCAACAGACTGGGTTAACTCCATGGTATGTGTAAAGAAAAAGAACAATGATCTAAGAATATGCATGGATCCAAAGGACTTAAATGCAAACATAAAACGTGAATACTACCAGATTCCCAAGCGAGAAGAAATCACCAGTCAAATGTCAGGTGCCAGATACTTCACAAAGCTCGATGCCTCACAAGGATTTTGGCAACTAAAACTGGATGAAGAGAGCACCAAATACTGTACCTTCAACACACCATTTGACAGGTATTATTTCCTCAGAATGCCTTTCGGGATAATATCTGCATTTGAAATCTTTCATAGAGCGATGGAACACATAATTGAAGGTCTGGAAGGAGTTCGTGTCTATGTTGATGACATCATCATCTGGGGCTCCACACTGAAAGAACACAATGAGAGACTGACTAAAGTGCTACAGAGCATACGCCGGAATGGACTGAAGCTCAACAAAGCCAAGTGTCAGTTTGGCATCCAGGAAGTCACTTTCCTAGGAGATAATCTAGCTGGTAAAGGAATAGAGCCAGATATGGGAAAAGTAAACGCCATACTCAACGTGCCCCGACCCACTGATAAAAAAGGAGTGCTATGCATCATGGGGATGATAAACTTCATTGGAAAGTTCATTCCTAACTTGTCAGCCAAGACAACCTGTCTGCGAGACCTGCTACATAAAACAAATGAGTTCGCATGGACAGAAAGACATGAACAAGAGTGGATGAATCTCAAAACAGTGCAGACAACCACACCTGTACTCACTTTCTTTGACCCAAAGAGAATCAAAGTGTCAATGGATGCATCAAAGGATGGCCTAGGCATGGGCTTGCTACAAGCAGAGGGTGAAGATTGGAAGCCTGTTGCCTATGCCTCCAGGTCTATGACTGATACTGAGTGTTGATACGCCCAGATTGAAAAGGAATGTCTCGGCTTGGTAGTTGGATTAGAAAAGTTCCATGGCTACATATATGGACTTCCCACCTTCACAGTTGAGACAGACCACAGCCCACTGGTTGCCATCATAAAAAAGAACCTGAATGAGATGTCTCCAAGGATTCAACGACTCATGATGAAGCTGCAAAGATATGACTTTGAACTGATCTACACACCAGGCAAATACATAGTGTTAGCAGATGCACTATCCCGAGCACCCACAATGAGTCAAGTGAGCTCTACTGAAGAAGACGTGGATGTTCATGTGAGTATGGTCACTGCTGCGCTGCCCGTGTCAGACATAAAATCAAAGCAAATAGCAGAAGAAACAGTAAAAGATACAGTGTTACAAACAGTAATAGAGAACATTCATCATGGTTGGCCAAAAGGTTCCTGTCCAAAATACTATCACATAAGGTCAGAGTTGAGTGTCGTAAGTGGACTATTACTAAAACAGAACAGAATAGTCATTCCACAGGCTCTACGTCAAGACATGCTCAAAAGGATTCATGAGGGACACCTCGGAATTGAAAAATGCAAAAGGAGAGCAAGAGACACTGTTTATTGGCCTGGCATAAATAAGGACATTGAGAACATGATAGGCAAATGTGAGACATGTCAGAAACACCAAAACAAACAAAGGAACCAATGATAGTAGTGATATACCTATCAATTCGTCCAATAAAAGGCGACGAGTTAGGAACGTAACTAAAGGTTTTTATTGACTAAATAACAGAGCCCACCCTCGTGGGTGATCGGGTCCAACAAGGAGGAATACCAGCCAGTCGACTACCTTTATA
Source organism: Somniosus microcephalus (assembly GCF_052327205.1). Lineage (NCBI taxonomy): Eukaryota > Metazoa > Chordata > Chondrichthyes > Squaliformes > Somniosidae > Somniosus > Somniosus microcephalus. Next base: position 262,006,384 of record NC_140988.1, read on the forward strand.
CCTGGGCAGGTAGGTGGAGCCATGGGCGGAGTCGGAGGTGGTCAGCCCAGGTATAACAGCGCGACAAGAGGCGACCTCGTATCGTGATACAACAGTGATAACGGTGATAACAATACAACAGTGATAACTATAGTGTAACGATAAAAGTGGTTTACCACATTCACCCCTTGTTTAGATTTGAGTCCGGCGGGGTGAAGTGTACTACCAGTTCTGGTATGTCAGTCTGTCCGGAGGCCTCGTAAGCCTCTCCGATCGTCGCAGCGGCGGTGCTGCATTATCCGGTGTTAGTGCTGGTGTCTGCGTGGTCGGCGAAGGCTCGTGGGGTTCCGGCATGCCGTCTACCTGGGCTGGAATTGGGGGGGTGGTGGGGGGGGGTAAAGGTGGTGTCTCCGGAGTGCCCGAGGGTGCGAGGTCTCGTAAGGAGACAGTGTCCTCCCGCCCGTCTGGGTAAGCCACGTAGGCGTACTGGGGGTTGGCGTGCAGGAGGTTCACCCTCTCGACCAGGGGGTCTGTTTTATGGGCCCTCACGTGCTTTCGCAGCAAGACGGGCCCCGGAGAGGTCAGCCAGGTTGGTAGAGTGGTTCCCGTAGTCGACTTCCTGGGGAAAACAAACATTCGTTCATGGGGGGTGGCGTTAACGGCAGTGCAAAGTAGTGACCGGATGGAGTGCAGCGCTGTCGGGAGGACTTCCTGCCAGCGGGAGGTTGGGAGGCCCTTAGACTTTAAGGCTAAGAGGACGGCCTTCCATACCGTCACGTTCTCTCTTTCCACCTGGCCGTTCCCTCGGGGGTTGTAGCTGGTGGTCCTACTTGCTGCAATACCTCTCGCTAGTAGGAACTGACGGAGTTCCTCGCTCATGAAAGAGGAGCCCCGGTCACTATGTATATAGTTTGGGAACCCGAACAAGGCGAAGAGGTCGTTCAGGCATTTAATGACCGTGGTACTGGTCATGTCTGGGCAGGGGAAGGCAAAGGGGAAACGGGAGTACTCATCAACAATGTTGAGGAAGTACACATTACGGTCAGAGGACGGGAGGGGCCCCTTAAAGTCGATGCTCAGGCGCTCGAAGGGGCGGGTGGCCTTGATCAGGCTTGCTCTGTCCGGCCTAAAGAAGTGCGGTTTGCACTCGGCACAGGTCTGGCAGTTCCTGGTTATGGTCCTGACCTCCTCGATGGAGTAGGGCAGGTTGCGGGCCTTAATGAAGTGGTAAAGTCTGGTGACCCCGGGGTGGCAGAGGTCGTTGTGGAGGGTCTGAAGTCTATCACTTTGCGCGCTGGCGCATGTAATTCGTGACAGAGCATCGGGGGGTTCGTTCAGCTTACCTGGCCGGTACAAGATATCATAATCGTAGGTGGAGAGCTCGATTCTCCACCTCAAGATCTTGTCATTCTTGATTTTGCCCCTCAGCTTGTTATTAAACATAAAAGCGACCGAACGTTGGTCGGTAAGGAGGGTAAATCGTTTGCCTGCCAGGTAGTGCCTCCAGCGTCGTACCGCCTCCACAATCGCCTGGGCCTCCTTCTCGACCGACGAGTGTCGGATCTCAGGGCCCTGTAGGGTCCTTGAGAAGAAGGCCACCGGTCTCCCCTCCTGGTTAAGGGTGGCGGCTAGGGCGAAGTCGGATGCATCGCTCTCGACTTGGAAGGGGATGGACTCATCCACTGCGTGCATAGTGGCCTTGGCAATGTCTCCCTTAATGAGGGAGAAGGCTGCGCACGCTTCCTCCGTAAGGGGGAAGGATGTGGACTTCATGAGGGGTCTGGCTTTGTCCGCATAATTGGGCACCCATTGGGCATAGTAGGCGAAGAGCCCCAGGGTTCTCTTAAGTGCCTTAGGGCAGTGGGGGAGGGGTAGCTCCATGAGGGGGCGCATTCTTTCGGGGTCGGGGCCGATGAGTCCGTTCTCTACTACACAGCCAAGGATGGCAAGGCGCGAGGTGTTAAACACACATTTCTCCTTATTGTAGGTGAGGTTCAGCCGTTGGGCTGTACGGAGGAATTTCTCCAGATTCACGTCGTGGTCCTGCCGGTCGCGGCCGCAGATGGTGACGTTATCTAGGTAGGGGAATGTGGCCTGCAGTCCGTTCTGGTCAACCATCCGGTCCATCTCCCTTTGGAAGACCGAGACCCCATTGGTGACACCGAACGGGACCCTAAGGAAGTGGTATAGGCGCCCATTCGCCTCGAAGGCGGTGTACTGGCGGTCCTCGGGGTGGATAGGGAGTTGGTGGTAGGCCGACTTAAGGTCGATGGTCGAGAATACGCGGTATTGTGCAATCTGATTGACCATGTCAGATATGCGGGGAAGGGGGTATGCGTCCAGCTGGGTGTATCTGTTTATGGTCTGGCTGTAGTCGATGACCAGGCGATTTTTATCGCCGGTCTTAACGACCACGACCTGGGCACGCCAGGGGCTGTTGCTCCCCTCGATGATGCCCTCCTTCAGGAGACGCTGCACCTCAGAGCTAATGAAAGCTCTGTCCCCAGCGCTGTACCGCCTGCTCTTGGTAGCGACGGGTTTGCAGTCGGGGGTGAGGTTAGCGAACAGGGAAGGTGGCGGCACCTTGAGGGTGGATAGGCTGCAGGTGTTACGCGGTGGGCGGTTTAACCTTCGCTGGTTGTCGACTGTGAGTGGGGGGAGGGGTCCACCGTATGCTAGGGTTACACTTTGGAGGTGGGATTGGAAGTCCAGCCCTAGTAGGACGGCAGCGCAGAGCTGGGGGAGGACGAGGAGTTTAAAATTTTTATACTCTGTACCCTTAACCGACAAGGTCACAGCACAGTAGCCGCTAATGTCCGTGGCGTGGGACCTCGATGCCATCGAGATTCGGTTGCGCGTTGGCAGGACAGGGAGGGAGTAGTGGCTCACCGTGTCTGGGTGGATGAAGCTCTCCGTGCTTCCGCTGTCGAACAGGCAGGTCGTGGCGTGGCCGTTTACTTTGATGTCCATCATCGACTTGGACAGGTGGTGTGGGCGGGCTTGATCCAGAGTGACGGAGGCTAGTGTGTAGGTAAGCGAGTCGTTGTCGTCTGCGGGCGAGGCGGTCGTCGGGTCCGGGGGCCCGGTGGCAGTCGGGCGTGGTGGGTAAAATGGCGTCTCCCACGAGGTAGGACAAAATGGCGGAGAAGATGGCTGCCCCCATAACTCACATGAGGCACTATTGGGGTCGGTTGCCTTGATCAAAGATGGCCACCCCCATGACTCACGTGTGGGGATGCTGGCCTCAGTTGCCGTGAAAGAAGATGGCCGCCCCCACAGTTCGCATGAGGCACTGCTGGCCTCTGAAGATCTGCTCCTGCAGGCCTTAGAGAAGTGGCCTTTCTTCCGGCAGGTTGCGCAGGTAGAGTTCCTGGCTGGGCAGCGCGACCTCGGGTGCTTCCCCTGGCCGCAAAAGAAGCAGCCGGCGGCCCGATCGCAGGTGCCCGATGTCGGAGCCGGTACCGGGGGTGGCGGGCCCGGTCGGGTCCGGGACGCCGACGCTGAGGTAGGTCCCGGGGGCGGCGCTGCGAAGGGTATTGCGGTAGGGGTCGGGCCCGAGTCCCAGGGTCGCGAGCAGTACCTGGAAAACGCCTCCTGGTCCTGATGGGCCACCTCCAGGGAGAGAGCGAGGGCTTCAGCTTTGTCCAGGTCGAGGTCTTTAGCTTCAAGCAGTCTTTGCCGTGAGTAGTCGGACCGTAGGCCTTTCACAAAGGCATCGCGGATATTATCTTCCGTATTTTCAACAGCCGTCACCGCTTTAAAGTCACAGTTCCTGCCGAGTGCTCTTAGCGCCCGTAAAAATTCAGCTACAGACTCTCCTGGCTGTTGCGGGCGGGATCTTAGGAGGTGCCTGGTGTACATGTAATTTACCGGGCTGCGGTACTGCTGTTTCAGTAGGTTGATAGCGGCCTCGTATGTAGTCGTGTCCTGGATGAGTGCGTATACTCTCGGGCTCGCTTGGGCGTTCAGAAGTCTTAGTTTGGATCTCTGCGGGACGCCGGATTCTTCCAGGTAGGATTCGAAGCAGTCCAGCCAGTGTTTGAAGTTGAGGGCTGAGTTTGCTGCCTGTGGGTTTAGATCCAGGTACGGTGGTTTGAGGGCTTGCAGCCAAGCCGGCTGGTGTGGCTGGCGTAGCCCGGTGTCTGAAAGCTGCTGTGGCTGTGCTTCTGGGAGGGCTTCTGGCTGGCCAGTAGTAGACATCTTTAAAATTTAGTCAATAAAATTGATATACCTCTCAATTCGTCCAATAAAAGGCGACGAGTTAGGAACGTAACTAAAGGTTTTTATTGACTAAATAACAGAGCCCACCCTCGTGGGTGATCGGGTCCAACAAGGAGGAATACCAGCCAGTCGACTACCTTTATACCTGGGCAGGTAGGTGGAGCCATGGGCGGAGTCGGAGGTGGTCAGCCCAGGTATAACAGCGCGACAAGAGGCGACCTCGTATCGTGATACAACAGTGATAACGGTGATAACAATACAACAGTGATAACTATAGTGTAACGATAAAAGTGGTTTACCACAAGTAGCTGACTTACCAACAGCAGCACCATGGCAAAAGGTTGGTATGGACCTCTTTCATTTAAATGGTAAAGACTATCTAATAGTGATTGACTACTATTCTAACTATCCTGAGATGGCGCTGCCCTCAAGCACATCAGCAAGCAGTGTCATAATGCATGTGAAATCCATCTTCGCCAGGCATGGAATTCCCAGGATTGCCGTTAGTGACAATGGTCCGTGCTTCAACTGTAAGGAGTGGCAACAGTTTGCAGCACAGTATGACTTTCAGCACATCACATCCAGTCCTTTGTATGCTCAGTCAAATGGTAAGACAGAGAAAGGTGTTCAAATTCTCAAGCAGCTACTGAAGAAAGCGACAGAAAGCAAGTCTGATCCTTATCTCGCCCTGCTGAGCTACCGAGCCTCACCTTTAGACTGTGGTTCTTCACCTGCTGAACTACTAATGGGTCGCAAGTTATGCACCACGCTACCCTGCTGTGCAAAAGAACTGCAAAGTAAGAAACTGAGACAGAGACTTCAACTGTTAAAGCGGAAACAGAAATCATACTATGACAAGTCATCCAAAACTCTAAAACCATTGACAAGGGATGATGTTGTCAGGATTGAGGATCCAGATGCATGGAACAGGAAAGCTACAGTTCTTGAGGAAGGTCATACACTGTTAGAACTGAGGAAGGACAGATTCTCAGGAGGAACCGCCGTTCCCTCCTGAAAACACAAGAAACTATCCAAGAGCAGATTGATGACAATGCCGCAACTGAATCTTGTCATTCACCACCAGAACAATCTCATGAAAACACATCAGACTTACCCGTGCTGAGAAGACCCACACGTCTAGTAAAAAAGTCTGATAGACTTAATCTTTGAGTACAAAAAAAAACGATATTGAAAATGTATTGACTGTTGTGAAAATGTTTATGTTTATAGAGCACTAACAAAAGTGTTACTGATATCATCTTTATCGTTTCTCTTGAAAGTTGATTGATATTGATTTTGTTAACCTCAAAGAAAGGGGGATGTAATGATCAATAACATGTCCTTCTGGAGTGGTACACTAGATGGAGCCATAGAGCTGTATAGAGCTGTATATTTAGTTGTATGTGTTTAAGGCTACACTACCCATGATGCACTAGGCTACCCAGAAGGCAGTAGTCAAGATGGAAGCCTGCACACAGAAGCACACATGCTGAATCTCTACAGATGCTGTACCTAGAGAACGTGTACTGAATAAATAGCTAGCTAGAAGCTAGCTGTTCATAATAAGAATGTCTAGTTATTAATGAACATAACAATGGGTATACTAAAAACTTCAGTTCATTAATCTAATAACTAGAGGCATGGCAGGGCAGCTCAGTCCCGTGGAGTGCACATCCTGTGCCATGTGGGAAGTCCTGGACGCTTCACATAGCCTGGACGACCACATGTGCAGGAAGTGTCACCAGCTGCAGCAACTTGAGCTCCGGGTTTCAGAGCTTGAGCGGTGGCTGGAGTCACTGCGGTGCATTCGTGAGGCTGAGAATTTCATGGATAGCACATTTCTAGAGGTGGGCACCCCGCAGCTTAAGAGTATGCAGGCAGAGAGGGAATGAGTGACTGCCAGGCAGAAGGGGAAGACCAGCCAGGTAGTGCAGGAGTACCCTGAGTGCATCTCGCTCTCCAACCAGTATTCTGTTCTGAGTACTGATGGGGGCGATGGTTCCTCTGGGGAGTGCAGCCAGAGACAAATCCACGGCACCACTGGTAGCTCAGCTGCACAGGGGAGTAGGAAGAACAATGGTAGAGCAATAGTGGTAGGGGATTCGATAGCTAGGGCAGCAGACAGGCGTTTCTGCGGCCGCAGACATGACTCCAGGATGGTATGTTGCCCCCCTGGTGCCAGGGTCAAGGATGTCACCGAGTGGCTGCAGTGCATTCTGGGGGGAGAGGGTAAACAGCCAGAGGTCGTGGTCCATATCGGTACCAATGACATAGGTAGAAAGAGGGATGAGGTCCTGCAGGCAGAGTTTAGGGAGCTAGGAAAGAGATTAAAAAGCAGGACCGCAAAGGTAGTAATCTCTGGATTACTCCCGGTGCCACGTGCTAGTGAGTACAGAAATAGGAGGATAGAGCAGATGAATGCATGGCTGGAGAGATGGTGCAGGTGGGAGGGCTTTAGATTCCTGAGGCATTGGGACCGTTTTTGGGGGAGGTGGGACCTGTACAAGCTGGATGGGTTACACCTCAACAGAGCCGGACCAATATCCTCGCGGGGAGGTTTGCTAGTGCTGTTGGCGGGTTGGGCGGGGGGGGGGGGTTTAAACCAGCTTGGCAGGGGGGTGGGAACCTGAGAATAGATTCAGAAGAGAGAGAAGCAAAGCTGAAAATAGAAAGCAGAAAAGTAGAATGTGAATTTGGAAGACAGAGGAAGCAAGGGCTAGAAAATAGACAACATGACAGTTTGGCAGTGCTAAATGGTATATACTTCAATACAAGGAGTATAGGGAATAAGGCAGATGAGTTGAGAGTACAGATAGACACTTGGGTGTATGATATTAAAGCTATTACTGAGACATGGCTGAAAGAAGGGCAGGTATGGCAGCTCAACATTCCTGGTTACAGGGTTTTCGGATGGGATAGAGAAGGGTGTAAAAAAGGAGGGGGGGCGCAGTATTGATTAAAGAAACAATTACAGCTATGAGGAGGGATGATATGTTAGAAGGATCATCAAATGAGGCCATATGGGTTGAATTGAAGAACAAAAAAGGGGCGATCACACTGCTGGGAGTGTACTATAGACCCCCAAACAGTCAGAGGGAGATAGAAGAGCAAATATGTAGGCAAATTTCTGAGAAGTGCAAAAACTATAGGGCAGTAATAGTAGGTGATATCAACTACCCTAATATAAACTGGGATAAAATTAGTGTGAAAGGTATAGAGGGTGCAGAATTCCTAAAATGCATTCAGGAGAACTTTTTTAGCCAGTATGTAACAAGCACAACAAGGGACGGGGCGGTTCTGGACTTAGTTTTAGGGAATGAAGCTGGGCAGGTGGAAGGGGTATCAGTGAGAGAGCATTTTCGTGGTAGTAATCATAATTCAGTTAGGCTTAGGGTAGTTATGGAAAAGGACAAAGATAGACCAGGAATAAAAGTTCTCAATTGGGGAAAAAACTATTTTGCTAAGTTGAGATGGGATTTAGCCAAAGTGGACTGGAAACAGCTACTTGAAGGTAAATCAGTGTCAGAGCAGTGGGAGGCATTCAAGGAGGGGATCCTGAGGGTTCAGAGCAAGTATATTCCCTTAAAGAAAAAGGGTGGGACTAACAAATCTAGAGCCCCCTGGATGTCAAGGGACATACAGGGTAGGATAAGGCAAGAAAGGGAGGCTTATGACAGATATCGAGTGCTCAATTCTGCAGAAACTCTAGAGCAGTATAGAAAGTGCAGGGGTGAAATTAAAATTAGGAAAGCAAAGAGAGAGCATGAAAAAATGTTGGCAAGTAATATCAAGGAAAACCCAAAGATGTTTTATAAATACATTAAGAGCAAGAGGATAACTAAAGAAAGAGTATTAGAGAACATAAAGGTAATCTGTGTGTGGAGGAGGAAGACGTGGGTTTGGTTCTTAATGAATAATTTGGCCTCAATTTTCATTGGACCGCGAGGCGGGCTTTTAGGCGTGCGGGGGGTTAAAATCGCAAAACCTAGGGGTCGCGACCCCCCCTGCCTGGTTCCTGCCTCCACACCATTTTAACCTAGGTGTGTCTGATTGACCTGAATCAGTCCCGCCTGCAACAGGCGGGACTGGTCTTTAGGGCCCTTAAGCAGGACTGATTGGCCTTTATAATCCCATTTTAACAGGCCCTTGCCTGTTTAACCCTTTTCCTATGCAAAACACACCTGGTGGGGATGACGCCTGTGAAACCTGGCATGAACACTATTGGCTTGCTGACTATCAGCTGCAGGTCCAACATTAAAGAGGATATTTGATCAGTCATCATTTGCAGGTGGCAAGACTTTGTTGTCTCAGGCCTGGGGGAACTTTCAGAAGGCATAACCACAGCTGTGGGAGTTTGGAACCTCACACACTTCTCCAGTGTGACCTCCTGCGAGACCCCTCTCGCCACCCTCACTCAGCGCTTCCTCAACTGAGGCACCTACCAGAAGCATGGGAGGCCTTTTTTTCCTTCCCCTCTTGGCATTAGAGGACCTCCAGCCCCATTCGCGAAATGACACATGCCACAACTGCAGAAGTTTCCATTAGAAACTTTATTTACAATAACCAACTGATGGCATTTAAAAAATAAACACGTTTCACCCAAGTGACGACCCTTGTGACTATTAGCGCTTTATTTTCCTCTTACGCGTGCTCCTACGTAGTGGTTCCCCTGTGGCTTCAGCAGATGTGGAGGCCCCTTGCTCACTTTTCTGGTGCTCCTGTCTCGACTCCTTTGGCGGGCGTCCTCTGGGATGGAGAGCCTGTGAGGGCTCGCCAGCAGTCTGTTGCTCCTGTGGCTGTGCAGGGGTTGAGACCTCTATCTCCGTTGGGTGTGGACTCTGGCAGGGCTCTGACCGAGGGCTCTGCAGTGGCATGGAAGTGTGCGCGCTTGGAGAGGAGCCCCCACTTCCTTGAGGTCTGCCACCAACCTCCTTCTCATGGGTCAGGTCCCCCTCAGTGCCTGCAAGTGGCTTGAGAGCAGCTTGCTGCACATCAGGGGGGCCATGGGGACCCGTTTCTACAATGGCAGTCCTACTCAGAGGGCCTGCCATGAAGGTCTGGTTTCTCTGTTCAATAGCTGACCATCGATCCTCCAGAGATATCAGTCTATTCTGAACACTCACCATGTTTTCAACACTATGGCGACTTAGCTCCTCCATGGCCGTAGCCATCATCTCCTCTACTGTGGCCATCCTTTCCACGGAGGTTGCCATCCTTTCCATGGTGATGTGTTCATGCGCCAATGACTCCACAAAGGCTCTGCTCATGTTCGCTATGGACTCCTCCATTCGCTCCACACTCGCAGCGACCCTCGAGACAAAACCTGCCAGACTCCTGCATCTGTGCCTGGAGTTCCATCACCTCTGATCTTATGGATGGACCCAGAGGCAGAGGGTCGACATGCAGCTGAGCCGAGCTGGCAGAGTCCTGTGCCCTCCGACGAGGACTCTCCACTGCTGTCCCTGTCTCCACAATCTGCTGATGCTCACTTGTGAGCTGTGATACACCAGGTGACAACTCTACTCACTGAGATGTGAGTGTCTGCGCTGGTGCTGGGTGCGCTTATTGCTGATGACGCTGCATCCTCAGAGGTTGCAGATTCCTCTGAGGAGTCTGGCTGCTCAGGCGCTTCCTGCTGCAGAGTGAGGACGGGGGCTCTCGATGGTCCTGTGGGGGAGTCAAGGAAAAAGTTAGAGATGTGATGCCAAGGTTACATGCACATTGCATTTTGCAGATGATCATAAGTCCATATGATGTAGCTTCAGAATCATTATCAGCGGCTCATGCAATGCCAATGAGAGAGATGGAAAACTATTCTGTCACCAGCTTGCGGGGATGCTCCTGCCTGTCCTTCCGCAACGTCCACATCTCAGTCAGCCCCAGCAACCTCCAGGACGCCTTCCTCCCAGGGGGTGAGCTGGGCTAATGAGGGCGGCCTTCCTCCTGTCCTGGCTCGCTCTCTCCTGTTGTGAGCTCTCTTTTCCTGCAATGAGGGAGACAAGTGGAGGTTGAGTGAGAATGAGGGAGTGAGTGTAGAGATTGCATAGCATTGATACTTAGAAGGAGACAAAGATGGAGTGAGGTTGCAAGACCAAGGGCCCTCCCTGTGTGTTGTCAGTTGTGTTCAAAGCATCAGAGTGAGAGGGAGTGTGAGGGCTACATGGTGGCATAGTTCTGTGAATGTGAGCATAGAGAGAGAGGGAATGGGTAAGGGTGCATGGATGTGAGTGTCTAGTGGGATGTGCAGGAAGAGATTGCTAAAGCTGAGTGCTGGTGAGGAAAGGCAATGGGGATCAGATTGAGGGTGATGGAAACATCATACAGTACTCACTTTTCCAGTGCGAAGAAGGTCATGGAATCTTTTCCTGCACTGCAACCACGTTCTTCGTGTTAGCCCCAAGGAGTTGACTTGACCTGCCACCTCTAGCCACACAGCCTTGGTCTGACTGGGAGGCCTCTTCCTCCCTGAAGGGAAGAGGACCTCCCTGTGGGCCCTAGCACCATCCAATAATGCCTGTAGTGAAGCCTCATCAAATTTGGGCGCAGATCTGGCCCTCCCGCTGGCCGTTCCTCCTGCAGGCTCCTGTGCCATCTTAATGTGGAAGGTTGTAAGCCTGCAGAGGAAGCAAGGCTTGCTGTGAACCTTAAAAGCAGCAGCAATGATGATGTCATATTCTGCGACTTTCTGATTGAAAATACTCAATTGCCAAGGCTTCCCACACGCTGGAAATCAATTGGCCAATTGTGTTAAATTTGCATCAATCTCACAGACCCATTTACAATCGTGTCAGAATCACTAAATTCGGGGAAACTGCCAATTCCCCACACCTGAACGAAAATCGACCCCTTTCCATCTGTTTTCACAAAAGAGAGGGGCAATGCAGTCATTGCATTCAGGGAGGAGTGTGAAATATTGGATTAAATAAACATAGTGAAAGAGGAAGTATTAAATGGCTTAGCAGCTTTGAAAGTGGATAAATCCCCAGGCCCGGATGAAATGTATCCCAGGCTGTTAAGAGAAGCAAAAGAGGAAATAGCAGAGGCTCTGGCCATCATTTTCCAATCCTCTCTGGCTACAGGTGTGGTGCCGGAGGACTGGAGGACTGCTGACGTTGTACCTTTGTTTCCAGTGGGGTTCCACCGGGCTCAGTACTAGGTCCCTTGCTTTTTGTGGTATATATCAATGATTTAGACTTGAATGTAGGGGTATAATTAAGAAGTTTGCCGATGATACAAAAATCGGCTGTGTGGTTGATAATGAAGAAGAAAGCTGTAGACTGCAGGAAGATATCAATAAATTGGTCAGGTGTGCAGAACAGTGGCAAATGGAATTTAATCCAGAGAAGTGTGAGGTAATGCATTTGGGGAGGGCTAACAAGGCAAGGGAATACACATTAAATGGTAGGACACTAAGAAGTGTAGAGGAACAAAGGGACCTTGGAGTGCAGCTCCACAGATCCCTGAAGGTAGCAGGCCAAGTAGATAAGGTGGTTAAGAAGGCATACTTACCTTTATTAGCCGAGGCATAGAAACCACAATACAAGAGCAGGGAGGTTACGCTTGGACTGCATTAAACACTAGTTAGGTCAAAGCTAGAGTACTGCGTGCAGTTCTGGTCACCGCATTACAGGAAAGATATGATTGCACTAGAGAGGGTGCAGAGGAGATTTACAAGGATGTTGCCTGGACTGGAGAATTTTAGCTATGAGGAAGGATTGGCTGGGTTGGGGTTGTTTTCTTTGGAACAGAGGAGTTCTGACCAATAAGATCCTTGAGATGCCCACATGGGGGCTAATTGTTGTCTCCATGGTGCTCTGGAAACACTTTCTTAGGCAGCCCCTCGGAACCGAGGATGACTTGCTTCCACATTAAAAATGAGTTCTCAGGTGACTGATGAGTCCAATGCGGGACCTACAGTCTCTGTCACAGGTGGGGCAGACGGTGGTTGAAGGGGCGGGTGGGTGGGGTGCTTGGGTTGACGTGCGCTCCTTGTGCTGCTTGCACTCGGCTTCCGCTTGCTCCTGGCGAAGAGACTCGAGGTGTTCGGCGCCTTCCTGGATGCTTCTCCTCCACTTTGTGCGGTCTTGGGCCAGGGATTCCCAGGTGTCAGTGGGAATGTTGCACTTTTTCACGGAGGCTTTGAGGGTGTCCTTGAAGCATTTCCTCTGCCCACCTGGGGCTCTCTTGCCGTGTTGGAGCTCCAAGTAGAGCGCTTGTTTTGGGAGTCTCGTATCGGGCATGCGGACGATGTGACCCGTCCATCGGAGCTGATCGAGCGCGGTCAAAGCTTCGATGCTGGGGATGTTGGCCTGAGCGAGAACACTGACGTTGGTGCAACTACCCTGCCAATGGATTTGCAGGATCTTGCGGAGGCAGCATTGGTGGTACCTCTCCAGTGCTTAGAGGTGCCTGCTGTATATGGTCCATGTCTCTGAGGCATACAGGAGGGCGGGTAACACTGCTGCTCTGTAGACCATGAGCTTAGTGCTGGGTTTGTGGTCCTGGTCTTCAAACACTCTCTTCCTCAGGCGACCAAAGGCTGCACTGGCACACTGAAGGTGGTGTTGGACTTCACCATCGACGTCTGCCCTTGTTGACAGTAGGCTCCCGAGGTATGGAAAGTGGTCCACGTTGTCCAAGGCCTTGACGTGGATTTTGATGGTCGGGGGGCAGTACTGTGTGGTGGGGGCAGGCTGGTAGAAGACCTTTGTCTTACGGATGTTTAGTATAAGGCCCATGCTCTCGTACGCTTCGGTGAAGGTGTTGACGATGCTTGGAAAACAGTGACAGGATCGGACAAAGTCAACATGGATTTACAAAAGGTAAATCGTGCTTGACTAATCTACTGGAATTTTTTGAGGATGTAACTGGTAGAATAGATAAGGGAGAACCAGTGGATGTGGTGTGATGTAAAAAGACTACTGAGCGCTTGGCTTGAGTATAAACAAGGCTTTAATCAACTGTTTCAAAACCATGAGATTTCTAGTTACAATCACTAGTTCCTGGTTACAGAAACATCCTGAGCAAGCTGGGCCCATGCCCGAGTATTTATACTCCTTGGACGGCACCACCAGCTGGCCACCCAGTGTTACTTCAGGAGTCATGATAAGATTCATGACATTCTTCCCGCCTGAAAGTTTTTAGAAGTCCGACGACTTCCCTCTAGTGGATTAGACGGACCATGCAGTCTTTCGGATCTTCGCTTGTGGCTGGAAAGCATGTCTCCTCGGACCGTGTCTTGGTCCCTGGGTCGCTTGGTCCGTATTGGTAGATCGACGGGGCCCGTGTCGCCTTGATTGACCTGCAGAAGACTGGGGAGATCGTGACTCCGGGTGCGTGTCCCCACAGGCGCAGAGCTGGTGTCATCTTGTTTGGTAGCCGGGATTGACCAGCGTCCTGGCTTCGGGCGGTCATCCCCTGGGAAGCGCTCGGCTCCCCGAGTTGATCCAGTGGAGTCGCTGGCAGATCCCTTGATGTCCCAGGTAGGGCATCATCCTCAAAGGAGCGCAGAGCGTCGGCATCATTACCATGGGTTCCTCTACCAGTTGGGTCCGTGGGACTGATTGGGCAGGGAGCCAGATCTCGGAGTGAAACAGTGGACTCACGGCCATCAGGGTACCGCACGTGCGCGTATGTGGGATTAACGTCCGTTAGTTCCACCTCGTCGATGTGGGGATCGTTTTTCGAAGATTGGATGAATCTTTGGAGCAGCACGGGGCCGGAAGCTGCCAACCATGACGGTAGGGACATCCCATGAGTGGAACGATGCTGGAGCCTGAAGAATCGCTTGTGAGGAGTGACATTGGTGGACATAGAAAGAAGAGACCTGATGGAATGCAATGCGTCAGGGAGCATAGTTTCCCACTGCTGGTCTGGTAGGTTGCGTGACCTCAGTGCAAGATGAACAGCGTTCCAAATGATAGCGTTGTATCTCTCAACCTGTCTGTTGCCAATGGGATGATACAGTGTCGTTTTACTTGTGGCGATTCCCCGTTGGGAAAGATAACTCTTGAGTTTGCTTGACATGAAGGAGGGACCCCGATCAGAGTGGATGAAATTGGCCGTACCACAAAGGGAAAAGACTTGATCGAGGCATTTGATCACTGTGGAAGTAAGCATATTGGGACAGGGGAAAGCAAAGCGAAAGCGTGAATACTCGTCCACCGTAGTAAGTAAGTAGGTGTTTCGCGTTGAGGAAAGCAATGGCCCTTTAAAGTCAATGCTGAGTCGCTGCATAGGCTGCATAGCGTATATGAGCAAGCCATCCGATGGACGGAAGAATTGCGGTTTTAATTCCGCACAGATTCTACAGGTGGAGCAAGTTCTTTTCACATCTTCCTTAGAAAATGGGAGATTTTTAGATCGCACAAAGTGCAACATACAGGTAATGCCAGGATGGCATAAGTCAGTATGAAGATCCGCTAGAGTCGAAGTTGACATAGAAGAGCAGAATGCATGCGTGAGGGTATCCGGGGCCACATTCTCTTTGCCGGGTCGATAATGTATGGTGTAGCCAAAGACGGCCAATTCCATCCTCCAGAGTTGTATTTTGTTATTCTTGACCTTAGTGTGTTTCCGGTTATCCAGCATAAAGGCCATGGAGCACTGATCGGTTATAAGCGTGAAATGGCGACGAGTGAGAAAATGACTCCATTTACGTACTGCTTCGATGATAGCCGTAGCCTCCTTCTCAACAGGCGGATAATGGAGCTCGCTACCCTGCAAAGTTCTGGACAGAAATGCAACGGGTCGACCACCTTGATTCAAGGTAGCCGAGATCGCCATCTCCGATGCATCGCACTCGACCGTGAAAGGAAGATTTTCTTCAATGGAACGAAGCGTGGCTTTGTCCAGTTGTCGCTTGAGGAGGTTGAAAGCTGAAATAGCCGTTGCCTCCAACAGAAATGACTTTGCATGAAGCAGGGGCTGGACCTTGTCGGAGAAGTGGGGTATCCACTTCGCATAATAGGCGAACATGCCGAGTGCCCGACGAAGAGAGCTGAGATTCGTAGGGGGAGGGAGCTCCTGAAGCGGACGAAGTCGCTCCGGATCCGGTTTGATGACACCATTGCCCACCCAGTAGCCAAGGATGTTGACTGATGGTACTGATTTCACAGATTTGGACTCATTTAAGGTTAAGTTGCGATGACGGAGAATATCAAAACATTTCTGGAGGTTGGCATCATGCTCCTTCTGGTCATGTCCAGCAATGGTGATATTGTCCAGATATGGAAAAGTGTCCGTTAAGTTCTCCTGTTTGACTAGGCTATCCATTGCCCGTTGAAAGACGGCCACCCCATTGGTGACCCCAAATGGAAGGCGACAAAACTGATAAAGCCGACCATTGGCCTCAAAGGCCGTATACTTTTTGTCAGAGTCCTTTAACGGTACTTGATGATATGCACTTTTTAAATCAAAATTTGAAAATACCTTGTAGTTGGCAAGGTTATTGACCATGTCATCGACCATGTCATCGATGCTTGGTAGCGGGTAGGCATCCAGGTTGGTATACTGGTTAATAGTTTGCGAGTAATCGATGCAAAGACGTTTCTTGTGTTGCTTCAGGGCATTTTTAACAACGATGACTTGAGCCCGTCAGGAAGATGTACATGGCTCAATGATACTGTCTGCTAGAAGGCGAGAGATTTCTGCCTCAATAAAGGATCGATTATCGTGGCTGAAACATTGTGATTTAGTGACTATGAGCTTATATCGGGGGGAAAGATTGGAAAACAAGGAGGGCTCGTCGAGCGAAGCCGCCGAAAGCGCACAAAACAGTACTTTGGAAATAGTAAGCTCCAGCTTTGACCCTCCAAACTCGAAAGTGAGTGTTGTTTCTGGAAATCCTGTCCCAGGAGCACATCACTGCATAGGTTTTTGAGCACCCTGAGCCGGGTGGAGAAATAAGTACGGCCATTGAGAATCATTCAACAAGACAAAAGCCGGAAGAGTTGGTGGTCAATGTTGTCAGAGCCATTGCAATTTCCCTGTCCGAGGGGTAAATACGCAGTTTTAACTAACTGACAGCCCACTCACTAATGAAGCTGTCAGAACTGCAGGAGTCGATTAGTGCACTCAAAATGTGTCCATTTACCGAAACCTTCATGGCTGCATGGGACAGACTTTGGGGGAAAACAGTTGTGATAGGAGGAGGGGCAGTTTTACACTTGACAGCTGTAACCTTAGTAGTGGTTCTTGGGGAAGAAGCAGTTTTACAGATTGCAGCTGTAACCTTAGTAGTGGCTCTTGGGGGAGGAGCAGTTTTATAGATAGTAGCTGCAAAACTAACAGGGGCTCTCGACCGGTATACCTTAGAAAAGTGGCCTTTCTTACTAACAGAGGCTCTTGACTGGCATACCTTAGAAAAGTGACCTTTCTTACTGCAATGATTGCAGACTGCGTTACGAGCAGGACAAAATTTCCTACAGTGGAATGCATCTCCACAGAAGAAACACTTCCTTCCAGATTGCCAAGATGCCGCTAGGGCAGGGTCGTCATCAGTGAAGGCTTCTAGGGCACGGTTGTCATCAGCCAGGTGGGAGTCATCATCAGTGAGGGCTTCCGCCCGAGGCCTGTCGAAGGAGTCACTAAAAGTAATAGCAGCAGCCCGTGCACGTGGTGAAAAATAGGTATCTGCATTCCTCTTTGCTAAGTCCAGAGAGCATGCCTGGTCATAGGCAGCCTGTAACTCGAGGGTTTTATTCTCCAGCAGACACTGGCGTATGAAGGGAGACACAATCCCATTAATAAAGGAATCACGAATTAACTCCTCCTGGTACTGCTCAGCTGTGACAGCTTTAAGATTACAATCTTTGCTGAGCCTACAAAGTTTCTGAAGGAATTCATCAAGTGATTCCCCGGGTTGTTGTCGAGTTGTGGCCAGTAGATGCCGAGCAAAAATTTCATTTGGGGACTTAACATATAGTTTGCTGTTGTATTTGGATAGCGGCGTCATAGTCTACACAGTCTTCGATATAGTCAAACACATGAGGGGATACATAATTGGCAAGTATCTCTAACTTATCAGGAACATTTTCACCACACACCCTGAGGAAGTTGCTAAAGGTACGATACCAGTGTTTCCATACCTTAGCAGCTGTAAGTGAATTTGGGTCCAGGACGAGACGGGCGGGTCTGAGTAGTTTCTCCATGATGGATCAATTACTTTGTCTGAGTTCCCTTCTACGGTTTGAGTCATAGCCGTCTGTTCCCAAGACCACTCAGAGTGTGGAGCAGGTTCAGTTGATTAAATTGATGTAAAAAGACTACTGAGCGCTTGGTTTGAGTATAAAACGAGGCTTTAATCAACAGTTTCAAAACCATGAGATTTCTAGTTACAATCACTAGTTCCTGATTACAGAAACATCCTGAGCAAGCTGGGCCCACGCCCGAGTATTTATACTCCTTCGATGGTGCCACCAGCTGGCCGCCCAGTATTACTTCATGAGTCATGATAAGATTCATGACATGGTGTATTTGGACTTTCAGAAGGCTTTCGATAAGGGCCCACATAAGAGATTAGCATGTAAAGTTAAAGCACAAGGGATTGGAGGCAAGGTACTGACTTGGATAGAGAACTGTTTAGCAGACAGGAAGCAAAGAGTTGGAATAAACGGGTCTTTTTCCGAGTGGCAGGCAGTGACTAGTGGGGTACCGCAGGGATCGGTGCTAGGACCCCAGCTATTCACAATATATATTAATGATCTAGACGAGGGAACGAGATGTAATATCTCCAAGTTTGCAGATGACACAAAGCTGGGTGGGCATGAGTGCTGTGAGGAGGATGCCGAGAAACTCCAGTGTGATTTGGACAGGTTGGGTGATTGGGCAGATGCATGGCAGATGCAGTATAATGTGGATAAATGTGAGGTTATCCACTTTGGTGGCAAAAACAGGAAGGCAGATTATTATCTGAACAGCAATAGATTGGGAGAAGGGGAAGTGCAACGAGACCTAGGTGTCCTTGTGCACCAGTCGCTGAAGGTAAGCATGCAGGTGCAGCAGGTGGTTAAGAAGGCAAATGGTATGTTGGCCATCGTAGCGAGAAGGTTCGAGTACAGGAACAAGGATGTCTTGCTGCAGTTGTACAGGGCCTTGGTGAGACCACACCTTGAGTATTGTGTGCAGTTTTGGTAGCCTTATCTGAGGAAGGATGTTCTTGCCATGGAGGGAGTGCGGCAAAGATTCACCAGACTGATTGTGTAGGATTGATTGGGGAATGTCACTCAAAGGGTTGACGGTGGATAGGCAATGGCAAACATTCAAAGACCGCATGGATGAACTACAGAATTTGTTCATCCCAGTTTGGCATAAAAATAAAACAAAAAAGGTGACTCAACCGTGGCTAACAAGGGAAATTAGGGATAGCATAAGATCCAAGGAGAGGACATATAAATTGGCCAGGAAAAGCAGTAAACCTGAGGATTGGGAGCAGTTTAGGATTCAACAAAGGAGGACAAAGGGATTAATTAAGAAGGGGAAAATAGAATATGAGAGTAAGCTTGCAGTGAACATAAAAACTGACTGTAAAAGCTTTTATAGATATGTGAAGAGAAAAAGATTGGTGAAGTCAAGAATAGGTCCCTTGCAGTCAGAATCAGGGGGATTTATAATGGGGAACAAAAAAATGGCAGACCAATTAAATACATATTTTGGTTCTGTCTTCACAAAGGAGGACACAAGTAACCTCCCAGAGATGTCGGGGAACATAGGGTCTGATGAAAGAGAGGAACTGAAAGAAATCAGTATTTGTAGGGAAATGGTGTTAGGGAAATTGATGGAATTGAAGGCCGATAAATCCCCAGGGCCTGATAATCTACATCCTAGAGTACTTAAGGAAGTGGCCCTAGAAATAGTAGATGCATTGCTGATCATCTTCCAACATTTGATAGAATCTGGAATAGTACCCATGGATTGGAGGGTAAGCCTGACATCGGTAGTAGGGAAAATGCTAGAGTCCATTATAAAAGATGTAATAGCAGAGCACTTGGAAAACAGTGACAGGATTGGACACAGTCAACATGGATTTACAAAAGGTAAATCGTGTTTGACTAATCTACTGGAATTTTTTGAGGATGTAACTGGTAAAATAGATAAGGGAGAACCAGTGGATGTGGTGTATTTGGACTTTCAGAAGGCTTTCGATAAGGTCCCGCATAAGAGATTAGCGTGTAAAGTTAAGGCACATGGGATTGGGGGCAAGGTATTGCCTTGGATAGAGAACTGGTTGGCAGACAGAAAGCAAACAGTTGGAATAAACGGGTCTTTTTCCAAGTGGCAGGCAGTGACTAGTGGGGTACCGCAGGGATCGGTCCTTGGACCCCAGCTTTTCACAATATATATTAATGATCTAGACAAGGGAACTAGATGTAATATCTCCAAATTTTCAGACGACACAAAGCTGGGTGGGCATGTGTGCTGTGAGGAGGATGTCGAGAAACTCCAGTATGATTTGGACAGGTTGGGTGATTGAGCAGATGCAGCATAATGTGGATAAATGCAAGGTTATCCACTTTGGTGGCAAAAACAGGAAGGCAGATTATTATCTGTACGGCAATAGATTGGGAGAAGGGGGAAGTGCAACGAGACCTGGGTGTCCTTGTGCACCAGTCGCTGAAGGTAAGCATGCAGGTGCAGCAGGCGGTTAAGAAGGCAAATGGTATGTTGGCCTTCGTAGCGAGAGGGTTTGAGTACAGGAACAAGGATGTCTTGCTGCAGTTGGACAGGGCCTTGGTGAGACCACATCTTGAGTATTGTGTGCAGTTTTGGTCGCCTTATCTGAGGATGGATGTTCTTGCCATGGAAGGAGTTCAGCGAAGATTCACCAGGCTGATACCTGGGATGGCAGGAATGACATATGAGGAGAGATTGGGTCGATTGGGCTTGTACTCGCTGGAGTTTAGAAGAATGAGAGGGGATCTCATTGAAACTTATAAAATTCTGACAGGACTGGACAGACTAGATGCAGGAAGGATGTTCCCGATGGTCGGGGAGTCCAGAAACAGAGGTCATAGTCTAAGGATAAGGGGTAAGCCATTTAGGACAGAAATGAGGAGGAATTTCTTCACCCAGAGAGTGGTGAACCTGTGGAATTCTCTACCACAGAAGGCAGTTGAGGCCAATTCATTAAATACATTCAAGAAGGAGTTGGATATATTTCTTAAGGTTAAAGGGATCAAGGGATATGGGGAGAAGGCAGGGACAAGGTACTGAGTTTGGATGATCAGCCATGATCTCATTGAATGGCGGAGCAGGCTCGAGGGGCCGAATGGCCTACTCCTGCTCCTATCTTGTATGTTTCTATGTTTTGGAGTTCGACCTCCGAGTGAGCGCAGACGCACGCGTCGTCTGCATACTGTAATTTGAGAACAGAGGATGGGACAACCTTGGCTCTGGACTGGAGGCGACGGAGGTTGAACAGTTCCCCGTTTGTTCTGTAAATTAGCCCCACTCCAGCGGGGAGCTTACTGAGGGTGAGATGGAGCATTGCAGCAAGGAAGATCGAGAAGAGCGTTGGTGCGATGACACAGCCTTGTGACACACACAGATGGTGAGTGACAGAACGTTAAATTTGGTGGTGATCAGTCCGGACTGACTTCTGATCATTCTGTGTGCCATAAGATTTTCTCTGGCGTTTGGAGTGAGCGCTGATAGTACACACCTGCAATAGGTGGGAGCTTCATAAATATATGGAAATGAGATAGAAGTGACGTTACATAAGCATTGACATGATTCTGTGTTGTTTCCCTGGGAATTAAACCAGTTCCTATTCAGCTTGGACGTACACAGATGTAAGGCAGTTGTTTTACATGTAAAACATTTAAAGGGCCATGCTGGTCCAAACAGATGCATTCACAACTTCCTTTCCAGGCCCACATGTTAGCTGGCATTGTAAATGGTTCCGTCTCCTCAAGTAGTCCTCCATCCTTTCAAAACATCACCCCACTCCTCAAAAAACCCACCTGTGACCAATGTTCTCCGTATATTAAATTTGGATGCTCGGTCCTTTTAACAGGCTGTACGGCCCACATTGGAAAAGCCGGTACTGGGCAGACAGCAGACAGCTGAGGGAACGTTGCCTGCAACCACTCTGTCCTTGCATACTAACATCCCATCTCCAGCCTCCCTTTCCACTCCAAAGTCCTTAAATCTGTTGTCACCTCCTAAATCCATGGTCATCGTTCCCACAATTCCATGTTTGAACCTCTCCAATTAGATTCCGTCACTGCCACAGCACTGAAATGGCCCTAACCAAAGTCACAACTGACATCCCCTGTGACTGGAACCATGATGCATTTTCCCCCCTCATCCTCCTTGACCTCTCTGCAGCCTTTTATGTGGTTGACCACACTATCTTCTTCCAATGCTTCTTCTCTGTTGTCCAGCTCATTGGAACTGCCCTCACTTGGTTCCACTCTTACCTATCTAAATGGAGTCCACCAAGGGTCAAACCTTGCGCCCCTCCTCTTCCTCATCAACATAGTGCCTCTTGCTGACATCATTCAAAGACTTGGGGTCAGTTTCCACATGTACTCTGATGACACCCAGCTCTACCCCTCCACCACCTCTCTCAGCCCCTCACTAGGTGTGGAGGGAGGTGACCTCACCCTCTTGGTGAGGGATGTCCTGTTCCTCCTCTACCACCTCCATCTGCTCCAGCTTTATGCATCACCCTCTGTGCTGCCCTTGAGCTGACTTTCTTAAATCCTCTGGAATGAATGGTTCTGTGGGGCTGCTTGGCAGAATGAGGCGCAGTAACATGGTGTTAGGTGAACTATTAGATGCTCCTCGGAGAGTCCCACTGCAGCATCGTGTCCCATTCCTGCCAAAACAGAAAGCAGCCACTGTTAGAGGAAACTGAGAATAAGGTAGTATTGAGATGCCCTGGGCAAATAGATGGCATGGTGCTGCAGATGTATGTCAGCTTATGGGAGGATGGAGGATGGATTGTGACGGAAGAATCCTTGTCATGTCAACCCTGCGCTGGTGCAGGGCATCCTGCTTCCCTATCTTCAGCTTTGAATATGCAGGACTCATTCCTCAAATGGGGTAAGGTCTCAGATGGAAGCTTGGCCCCCATCCAGTTGTGATCAGCAACCTTCTGTTGTACGATGCCTTCTCCAAGAAGCAGGAAAAGAAGTGATAATTTGTACATGGAATTTGCCTAACCCCATGTGTGATGGTGGACGCTGAAGACAGAGATGTGCAGTATGTGGATGGTGAGCATGATAAGCGGTCAGTGGGTCGTCCTGGCCATACTTGTGCTGCAGGAAGGAGCGCTGGGCAAGAGAGGTAGTGAAAAGTGTATGGACTATAGGAAGATAAATTGAGAAGGAAGCCAGAGGTAGGAGGTGAGAGAACATACTTCTCCTAAATGTTGGCGAGCAGAGAGAAGAGTTGTCCATGCACCTGCCTACCTTGCCTCCCTCGTGAGTTCATTGTATTTTTTTCCTGCACTGCAACTAGCTTCTTTGCTAGGTGCTGCCGGCATTGGTGGTATCGGCCACCTCCTGCCATGCTTTTCAGCCAACAGCTTTGCTCAGCTTCCAGTCCTGGTAGAGAAATAGGATTTCCCTCATCTTCTGGACTTCCTGATACATTGTTGTCAAAGCAGGGTGCGCTGCTTCTTACTGCAGTGCTGCCAGACATCCCCGTGTTTGCGTGGGTTTCCTCCGGGTGCTCCGGTTTCCTCCCACAGTCCAAAGATGTGCGGTTTAGGTTGATTGGCTATGATAAATTGACCCTTAGTGTTAGGGGATTAAATACGTGGGGTTACGGGGATAGGGTGGGATATGTGTTGGTGTAGGGGTTACGGGGATCAGGTGGGATATGTGTCGGTGCAGGCTCGATGGGCCGAAATAGCCTCTATCTGCACTGTGGGGTTTCTGTGATTCTGTGATAACAGGCCTCTGAGTTTCTGGTGAAACTTAGAAAATAAATATTTAAATTGAATTTGCCACTACAGCTTGTGAAGTCAATTAAATCCCTACTTTCCACTGCCGTAGCATTGCTGATGCCGGTATGAACATGAATGCAGAATGTACATTCTTATGGTTCAGTAGGAAGAGAAATTGAGAAGGAAGCCAGAGGTAGGAGGTGAGAGAACCTTATGTGGTTTTCACCAAAGCAGCATTAATGTTTAGTGCAGGGCGATTCAGCCCACTGAGGTTACCTGCAAGCTGTTTCATTGGCTTTTCTTTTTGCAGGTCACCAAAGCTGGAAAATAACAAGCCCCAGAAAAGATGCTAAATGGAATTTTCCAGCCCTTGTAGGAACATATATCATAGGCACTGCTCATTTCAACAGACAAACTAAATGATGACAAAAGCAAAATACTGCAGATGCTGGAAATCTGAAATAAAAACAGAAAATGCTAGAAATACTCAGCAGTTCAGGCAGCATCTATGGAGAGAGAAACAGAGTTAACGTTTCAGGTCGATGATCCTTCGTCAGAAACTCTGAAAGGTCATCGACCTGAAACGTTAACTCTCTCCACAGATGCTGCCTGATCTGCTGAGTATTTCTAGCAGTTTCTGTTTATATTTTAAACTAAACGATGAAGTATTCTATAACAAGGAAATAATTTTGCACACTTCCAGTATTTGGAATTGGCCAATTTGCAGCAATCTTCCAACTTGTTTGGTGTGTGAAGCCCCATCAGGATTATGATGCCATTGCATGGGCACCATCCAGATGGGCTGATATAGATGAAATCATCGTAGTTGTCTTATCGTGAAGGCACTGCTCAGCAATTTTAAACAAAAAAAAAAGCAGAAAAGGATTGTAACAGTTCTCTAGTAATAAAAGCTGCTGCTGGCAATTCAGCTAGTTTCTGAACTGTTTTTCTCTTATTCTTACAGCATTCCTTTGATACAACAGACAATTCAAGCACTGTGTCAAGTAGAAATGTTTCTGGCTGACTGTCAAATTTGCCCATCACTTGCAGTGGAACGCTCTCCCAACCTTGACTTTCTGTCCTTTTGTTTACAGACACAGATCTACTTTGTTGGCAAACATTTAATTCCTCTGATTTTTGTGGTCTTCCATGACTGATCTTTTTCTGCCACCCTCCTTCAACAAGTACTACCACCTTGTTATTGAGCATATTTTACACTGAACCGTTAAATACTAACCTGTTTTCTTTTGTAGGCTGCTACACAGTACTGACAGGTTTGAGCTGTCTTTCCCATTTTACTATATTAATAGAGATCCTTGAATTAACAGTGCCTCCTAGCTGGATAACAATTTCATCTCACTTATAGATTAGTGTTAATTCTTGTGTCTAACGTCTCAAGAGTTTTGTCTAGAAAATGATTAAAACTGACTGCATTTCTTGAACGAATTCTGAAGCAAGCGTGGGCTTCTATGTCACTTCTTCAGAACCTCTACCAGGTTGTGAAAAACTCTTATTTATACTAGTTACAAACGGCATAACCTCTTATTAGTAAATGCTCATGAAGCAAAGTTCTTTATATGAATTAGCTATTAATTTCAAATGCAGTTACAATGCAATGAAATGTGGGAAGACATTCATGTATTAATTAAATGGTTAATTTATACTCTACCTCTACTTGGAGACTGGGTTTCCCCATGCCATTCCTCTGCCAATAGGGCAGAGAGATCGTAGAATCTTATAGCACAAAGGAAGGCCATTCGGCCCATCGAGCCTGTGTCGGCTCTTTCAAAGTGCTATCCAATTAGTTTTGCTTCCCAAGATGAGCCACTTCCAGGATATCTCTCTGAATCAATTGATCGAGATATGCAAAGAAATATGGGTTGACACATTCTCCAATTATTTTTCCTCTATCCACTGCTTCCATTTTCTAAATTCCCAGACAAAGAAGTCACCAAGTGAGAGACTGAATGGGTACTGTCCACATCCTACCTATCTGTGGTACTGTGCATCAATGTATTTATGCACTCCATCACTAAGGCTGCTCATGTGATGCTTTTAAAAGCAAAAAGTGGTGAACAAATTCAGAGGAAAATTTACATCTTGAAAAACCTGAGGAATAGAATCATATTTATCGCAGATGCCTGATGTCATTGAACAATGCTGTATTCATGCATACGTTCAGTGACACTGTACTAAGCCATCCCATGAGAACCCTTTGAAGATAATGAATCAGAAGTTGGCTCTGCCTCTTGTCTCACTGAAATCAGACACTTCTCCACTGCAGAAAGAATGTTTACCAGTTTGCCAAATTAGTTTAACTTTGAACAGAAGGCATGTACATCTTTCTTTAGCTGAATTCTAAACAGTGTAACAGTCTCACAAAATGCAAAAGTCAAGTAAGATTTTACAATGAAACCCAAAGTTTTTAAAATAAGCAGCCAAAATATTTATATGCCCATTTCGTGATTAAAGGGTCGATTTTCTGCTGCTGACTCAGTGATGACACTTCCATAACTATACCAGGGTGTTTTGCATCATGGGCATGAGAGGGGGCCTTCTGAGTGGTGTAATCCCAAGCACCAGTTGGGCCAAATGCTGGGAATGTGGAGTTCAGGAGGTGTAAATCTGGAGCAGGTTGTTAAAATTGCAGCTACAGCTCCTTAATGAGGCAACTGCACTTTTTGTGTGTGGGGGTGGAGAGTGGAGGGTGGGGGTCAGAGTGGGGGATAGCTGCATACCGGAGGATGATCCTGGAGATAGCAAGGACACATGGAGGAGGAAAGGTGCTTTTTCAATAGTCTCAGAAGTCATGCTGAAGGAGTTCGTTCAAAAGAGGTTTGCCATTTTTGGCTGAGTGCGGCATGCTCCTTATAAGACATCTGTCAGGGCTGAGTGGGAAGTGCTGGTGGAGCAGGTCAATGTGGTGTCTACTGTTAGCAGGTCTTCCTCCCAGATGTAAAAAAAAAGCAACGTCTTGAAGAGGTTTGCAAGATAATTAAATGCTGATGTTTTCCCTTTATAGTGTTCTGCTATGGCAACACATTTTCCTGTCAACTAGCTGCATACTTGTATCATAGAATCATAGAATGCTGCAGCATAGAAGGAGACCATTTGTCCCATCATGCCTGTGTCGGCTCTTTGGTAGAGCTATCCAATTAGTCCCACTCCCCTGCTCTTTCCCTAAAGCCCTCAAATGTTTTCCCCTTCAAGTATTTTTTCGATTCCTGTTTGAAATTTATTATTGAACAAGGTGGATGAATTAGTTGTGGAAATAGAGGTAAACAAGTATGATTTGATTGGGATTACAGAAACGTGGCTGCAGGGTGGGCAAGGCTGGGAACTTAACATCCAGGGATATACAATATTTAGGAAGGATCGGCAAAAAGGTAGGGGAGGTGGGGTAGCATTGCTGGTAAAGGAGGGGATTAATGCAATGGAAAGGAAGGATATTAACTCGGATGAAACGGAATCTGTATGGGTAGAAATGAGAAATAGCAAGGGGAGGAAAACGTTAGTGGGTGTGATATATAGGCCTCCAAATAGTAATATGGAGGTGAGGGAAGGCATAAAAAGGGAAATTAGAGAAGCGTGCGATAAGAGCACAGCTGTCATCATGGGTGACTTTAATTTACATATTGATTGGACTACCCAAATTAGTAAAAATTCTGAGGAGGAGGAATTCCTGGAATGTTTTCGGGACGGTTATCTGGACCAATATGTCGAGGAGCCGACTCGAGATCAGGCCATTCTAGACTGGGTATTGTGCAATGAGAAGGGACTTATCAGCAATCTTCTTGTACGAGGCCCCTTGGGTCAGAGCGATCATAATATGATCGAGCTCTCAGTCGAGATGGAGAGTGAGGAAATTGAATCAGAGACTAAGGTCCAGAACTTAAATAAAGGGAATTACGAGGGTATGAGACGGGAATTGGGTAAGATTGATTGGGTGGTGTTTCTGGGGGGATTGACAGTGGATAGACAATGGCAAGCATTCAAAGATAGAATGGAAGAATTCCAGAACATGTTTATACCGGTTTGGCATAAAAATAAACCTAAAAAGGTGACTCAACCGTGGATAACGAGGGAAATTAGGGACAGCATAAAATCAAAAAAAAGGGCATATCAACTGGCAAAAAAAAGCACCAGACCGGAAGATTGGGGGCAGTACAGGATACAGCAAAAGAGGACAAAGGGATTAATCAGGAAGGGGAAAATAGAATACGAAAGTAAACTTGCAGCAAACATAAAGACAGACTGCAAAAGCTTTTATCGGTATATCAGGAGGAAAAGACTGGTAAAATCCCAAGTCGGTCCCTTGCAGTCCGATTCGGGAGAATATATAATGGAGAATAAGGAAATGGCAGACCAATTAAACTCATACTTTGGTTCTGTATTCACAAAGGAGGACACAAATAACCTCCCAGGAATATCGACAAACATAGGGACTAATGAGAGGGAGGAGCTGACAGAAATTAGTATCTCTAGGGATATGGTGTTGGGTAAGTTGAGGGGACTGAAGGCCGACAAATCCCCAGGGCCTGATAAACTACATCCTAGGGTACTTAAGGAGGTGGCCCTGGAGATAGCAGATGCTCTAAGGATCATCTTCCGGAACTCCATTGACTCGGGAACAGTACCCGTGGATTGGAGGGTAGCTAATGTTACCCCAATATTTAAAAAGGGGGGTAGAGAGAAAGCAGGGAATTATAGACCAGTAAGCCTTACATCGGTTGTGGGCAAAATGCTAGAGTCCATTATTAAGGATAAAATAGCAGAGCACTTGACAAATGGGGAAAGGATCGGACAGAGTCAACATGGATTTACAAAGGGTAAATCGTGTTTGACTAATCTGCTGGAATTTTTTGAGGAAGTAACTGGTAAAATAGATGGGGGAGAGCCAGTGGATGTGGTGTACCTTGACTTCCAGAAAGCCTTCGATAAGGTTCCACACAAAAGATTATCATGCAAAATTAAGGCTCATGGGATTGGGGGCAAAGTATTAACGTGGATAGAGAACTGGCTGGCGGATAGAAAACAGAGAGTTGGAATAAACGGCTCGTTTTCGGAGTGGCAGGCAGTGACCAGCGGGGTGCCGCAAGGATCTGTCCTGGGACCCCAGCTGTTCACAATATATATAAATGATCTGGATCAGGGAATTGGATGCAATATTTCCAAATTCGCTGACGACACTAAACTAGGAGGAGGGGTGGGCTCTGATGAGGATGTCAGGAGGCTACAGTGCGATTTGGACAGGTTGGGGGAATGGGCGGATACGTGGCAGATGCACTATAATGTGGATAAATGCGAGGTTATCCACTTTGGGGGTAAAAACAGGAGGGTGGATTATTATCTAAATGGCAATAGATTGGGAGATGGGGAAGTGCAGAGGGACCTGGGTGTTCTTGTGCACCAGTCACTGAAGGAGAGCATGCAGGTGCAACAGGCGATTAAGAAGGCAAATGGTATGTTGGCCTTCATATCAAGGGGGTTCGAGTATAGGAATATGGATACCTTACTACAGCTGTACAAGGTGCTGGTGAGACCGCATCTGGAGTATTGTGTACAGTTTTGGTCGCCCCATCTGCGGAAGGATGTTCTTGCCATGGAAAGAGTGCAGCGGCGATTCACCAGGCTGATACCTGGAATGGCGGGAATGACCTACGAGGAGAGATTGAATAGTTTGGGCTTGTACTCACTGGAGTTTAGAAGATTGAGAGGGGATCTCATCGAAACATATAAAATTATGGCAGGCCTGGACAGGCTGAATTCAGAGAGAATGTTTCCAATGGCAGGGGAGCACAGAACCAGGGGCCACAGTCTAAAAATAGCAGGCAAATCATTTAAAACAGAGATGAGGAAGAATTTCTTCACTCAAAGAGTGGTGAGCCTGTGGAATTCCCTGCCACAGAGGGCTGTGAAGGCTAATTCAATAAATATTTTCAAGAGAGAATTGGATATATTTCTGAAGGCTAAGGGGATTAAGGGTTACGGAGAAAAGGCGGGGACGGGGTACTGAACTGGTAAGATCAGCTATGATCTCAGACGAAGATCAGCCATGATCTCATTGAATGGCGGAGCAGGCTCGAAGGGCCGAATGGCCTACTCCTGTTCCTATCTCTATGTTTCTATGTTTCTATGAATCTGCTTCCAACATCCATTCAGGCAGTGCATTCCAGATCATAACTCGCTGCATAAAAAATGTCTTCCTCATGGTGCCTCTGGTTCTTTTGCCAATTACATTACATCTGTGTCCTCTGGTTACCGACATTTCTGCTACTGGAAACAGTTTCTACTTATTTACTCTATCAAAACTCTTCATGATTTTGAACCTCTATCAAATCTCCCCTTAACCTTCTCTGCTGTAAGGAGAACAACCCCAGTTTCTGAAGTCTCTCCAAGTAACTGAAGTCTTTCCTCCCTGGTACCCTTCTAGTAAATCTCCCCTACACCCTCTCTAAGGCCTTGACATCCTCCTTAAAGTGTAGTGCCCAGAACTGGCCACAATACTCCAGCTGGGGCCTAACCAGTCTTTTATAAAGGTTTAGCATACTTCCTTGCTTTTGTACTCAATGGCCGAGAAATTCATTTGCCCCTGAAAACGGGTGCGGGGATTGGGATGTGCTGGTAACCCGCGCCCAATCAGAGGACTGCAGTCAGCACGCGAACTCCGTGCTGCCTGTTCATTTCCATGATTGTGGCTTTCGCTGCTAAGTGGCTGAACGCTCAGCAGGAGGCTTAAGTTCATGCGAGACTAGCATCAATTAAAGCTAGCCTGCACAGCTTGAGCAATCCAGTCAGTCCTATTCCCCCACTCTATCCCCAGAGCCCAGCAAGTTTATTTCCCTCAAGTGCCTATCCAGTCTCCCCTTGAAAACATTGAGTGTCTCCGCTTCCACCACTTCTGTTGGCAGAGAATTCCAAATCATCACCACTCGCTGCGTAAGAAAGTTTTTCCTCACGTCCCCCCTGTATCTCTTGCCCAAAACCTTAAATCTGTGTTCTCTAGTCCTTGTACCATCAACTAGTGGGAACAGCCTTTCCCCATCTAGCCTATCCAAACCCGTCATAATCTTGTACACCTCTATCAAATCACCCCTCAACCTCCTTTGCTCTAATGAAAACAAATCCAGCTTCTCCAACCTGTCCTTGTAGCTAAGATCCCCCATCCCCAGAACCATTCTGGTAAGTCTCCTCTGCACCCTCTCAAGGGCTTCACATCCTTCCTAAAGTGTGGTGACCAGAACTGGACGCAATACTCCAGTTGTGGCCTAATCAGCACTTTATAAAGGTTCAGCATAACTTCTCTACTTTTGTACTCAATACCTCTATTTATGAAGCCCAAGATCCCATATGCTTTCTTAACCACTCTCTCAATATGTCATACCACCTTCAGAGACCTATGCACATTAACTCCCAGGTCCCTCTGCCCCTGCACACTCTTTAAAACTGTGCCATTAAGTGTATATTGCCTCTCCCTGTTCCTTCTGCCAAAATGTATCACCTTACACTTCTCTGTATTAAATTCCATTGCCACTTGTCTGCCCATTCCGCTAGCCTTTCTATGTCCTGTTGCAGTCGATTGGTATCATCATCACTGATTGCCACATCCCCAAGTTTGGTGTCATCGGCAAATTTAGAAATTCTACTCTGTATTCCAATATCCCGGTCATTTTATATATATTTTTTAAAAAGCAGCGGCCCCAGCACTGACCCTTGGGGAACACCACTGTCTACCATCCTCCAGATTGAAAAACAGCCATTTACCACAACTCGCTGTTTTCTGTCCTTAAGCCAATTCCTTATCCAAGCTGCCACTGACCCAACTATTCCATGAGCCTCAATTTTGCTAACCAGCCTTCTATGTGGTACTTTGTCAAACGCCTTCCGAAAATCCATGTAGACAACACCCATTGCATTCCCTTCATTAATCCTCTCTGTTACTTCATCAAAAATTCAATTAGATTAGTCAAACATGATCTGCCTTTTACAAATCCATGTTGGCTCTCCTTAATTAGCTTAAACCTCTTCAAGTGCCTGTTAATTTTTTCCTTGATTATTGTTTCTAAAACTTTACTCACCACTGATGTTAAACAGACTGGCCTGTAGTTACTAGGATTGTCCTTACACCCTTTCTTGAACAGTGGTGTCACATTTGCCACTTTCCAATCCTCAGGCACCTCCCCCGCATCTAGGGAAGATTGGAAAATTATGGCAAGCCCTTCTGCTATCTCCTCCCCAATTCCCTTAGCAACCTGGGATGCAAGTCATCTGGACCAGGCGACTTGTCCACTCTAAGCATACCCAGCCTTTCCAGAACATCCTGTCTATCAATTTTCACCTTTTCCACTTCTATCGGTATTTTGTCAGCATCCACCTCCTTAGTAAACACTGATACAAAGTACTCATTGAGTATTCTAGCCTTGCCCTGCGCCTCTAAGCACATATCACCTTCTTTGTCTCTAATAGGTCCCACCCCGCCTCTTATTACCCGCTTACTGTTTACATGCTGGTAGAATATTTTTGGGTTCCCTTTTATGTTAACTGCCATTCTACTCTCATATTCTCTCTTTGCCAATCTTATTTTCATCTTCACTTCCTCTCAACTTATTGTATTTGGTCTGGTTCTCCCTTGAAGAATTCACCTGACATGCATCATACATCTTTTTTTGTTTCATCATCTTCTCTACCTCCCTCGTCCTCCAAGGAGCCCTTGCTTTGGTTCCCTTACCCTTCCCTCTTGTTGGAATGTACCTAGCCTGTACTTGGAACATCTCCTCCTTAAAGATCACCCATTGTTCCATTACAGTTTTTCCTGTCAGTCTTTGGTTCCATTTTACCTTGGCTAGATCCTTTCGCATCCCATCGGTTAGTCCTATTCCAGTTTAGAAGTTCCACTCTAGATTGTTCCATGCTCCTCTCCATTGCTAATCTAAATCTTATGATATGATGATCACTCGTACCCAAGTGTTCTCCCACAGACACTTGGTCGACCTGGCCCACCTCATTCCCCAGCACCTGATCCAGCAATGCCTCCTTCCTAGTTGGGCCAAGAACATATTGATCAAGGAATTCTCCTGAGCACATTTCAGAAATTCCTCCCCCTCCTTTCCCTTTACCCTAGCATTATCCCAATTGATATTTGGGTAATTAAAGTCCCCCAATATCACCACTCTATAGCTCTTGCATATCTCTGCGATTTCCCTGCAGATTTTCTCCTCTACCTCTCTCTCACTATTTGGAGGCCTATAGAATACCCCAATGGCGTGATAATACCCTTTTTGCTCCTCAACTCTAACCAAATGGATTCTGTCCTTGTCCCCTCAAGAACAACCTCACTTTCCAACACTACAATGCCTTCCTTAATCAGCACTGCCACCCCACCTCCCTTTTTTCCTTTCCTATCTTTTCTGAACACCTTATATCCTTGAATATTAAGTGCCCAGTCCTCACCATTTTTAAGCCACATTTCTGTTATTGCCACAACACCATTTTGCCACATGGCTAATTGTGCTTGTAGCTCACCAACCTTATTCACCACACTTTCATGCAGGCTCAACTTGCTGCCACGCATGCTCAGACTGCTGCCATCATGACAGGGTTTCATCAGTGTGGGAAAGGGGCTTGCAGGATGTCACAGCAGTCCAGCAATCTGTCCTCCAACAGATGGCTAGGAATGCCGAGGCGCCACCCCGGGGGAGTAGCAGTGGCTCCGTGGAGCACAAACCTGCTGTTCTCTCTCAGGATAACAACATTCGTCCTCCCACCACCGCCACTCTGCTGTTGCCCGTCAGCAAGACAGCCCATAATGCTGCCGCCCATGCCAAGGTGGTGCAGTCTATAGCCGGGCCTTCTAGGCCCAGAGCTGCTTGAGGTCACCCTGCAAGGCCATCTGCAGTCTCCCCCACTGAAAGTCAGCAGCCTTCCACCGGCCATGCTGCAGCCACTGGCGTAGCACTTCGTAGGAGCGCTAGGCTGGGCAAAGGCACACTGAAGAGAGGCACTAAGGGAATGCACAAGGGTGATTAGTTGACTTTGTTAGGTTATATTGGATGGATTGATGAATAAAGTTGTATTGGAATGTTTCTTTAGTGGTGGCTTTTGTTTCAGCATGGTCAAAGCAGGCGCTGTGATGATCAGCAACAGAGGGAGGGCAAGGTGTGGGATCAATGTTCCCATTTAGTCGTGCAGTGGTCTGAAGGTCCCGCGCAGGCCACTTGCTGGATTTACAATGGGAAAAAGCACGCATACGCAGAAATTTAAATGGGCCACGCAGTCCATTAAAGGGGCCACGCACCCAAAAAAAAATTAGAGGGAAGATTGTGTGGAACTATTGTTGAATGGAGAATTAGGGTTGCATTCACTCATACCGCAGTCTGATGGGTCAATCACAGACAGCCTGGATAGAAAGGGGCTGTCTGGATTGCCTCCTCCCTTCTGCTTCCTCCTCTTCTACTTCCTCCTCCTCCTCTTTCTCCTCCTCCTCCTCAGCTGGTTGCTGTATGCTTGGTGGCAAGGGCTGGGCCCTCATGATGGCGTGGTTGTGGAGCGTGCAGCAGATCACGACGAATCTTGGGACTCACTCTGGTGTGTACTGCAGGGCTCCTTCCAGGCATCGGAAGCATTGTTTATGGATGCCAATGGTCTGCACTATCAGATTCCATGTAGCAGCATGGCTCTCACTGTACACATGCCACCCATGTGTTGTTGGGTTGCGGAGCGGAGTCATGACCCAGGTGGTCAGCGGATAGCCCTTGTCACCCAGTCGCCACCCTCTGGTTTGTCTTGGTGGCTTAAAGACTGAGGGAATAGCGGACTGGCACAGAATGAAAGCATTATGACTTCTGCCAGGATACTGGGCATTCACTATCATAAATTAGACAAGCATGTAGCAAAGGCAGAGTGGTTTTAATGGGGGATTTTAACTTTCATATAGATTGGGATAAGCAGACTAGCACCTGTCAGAAAGGTCGTGAATTTCTTGAGTGTGTCCGGGATAGTTTTCTACAAGAATATGTCCTAGAAGCAACAAGGGGACATGCCATATTAGATTTAGTAATGAGTAATGAGGCAGATTTAGTTAACAGCCTAAAGGTGTGTGAACATTTATCTAATAGCGATCATAACATGATCGAGTTCAATGTAGTTTGAAAGGGAGAAATGCGAAACAGCTACTAAGATTCTAGATTTAGGTAAGGCTGACTTCAACGGGATGAGAAAGAGACTGTCCACAGTAAACTGGGCAAATCTATTAATGGATAAAACAACAGAAGATCAGTGGGAGATGTTCAAAAAATAATTTAATATGATACAGAACCAGTTTATACCCCTGAGGGACAAGAGCTCTAGTTGCCAAAAAAAACTGTGGATGACTAAAGAGGTAAAGGGGCAGCATCAAACTCAAAGAAAAAGCTACAAAAATGAAAAAAATAGCACAGATCTTGGCGAATGGGAAAGATACAAAGAACAGCAAAGGGTCACAAAACAGATAGTAAGAGCGACAAAAAGGGAGTATGAAAAGAAATTTGCAAGGGATATCAAAATCAACACAAAGAATTTTTACAATTATATTAGAAAAAAGAGGGTAGTCGGGAGCAATGTTGGCCCCTTAAAAACTGATATTGGTGATATTGTCAATGATAATAAGGAAATGGTGGACATGTTGAATAATTACTTTGCCTCAGTATTTACAGTAGAGGAAGAGTATAGCATGCCGTAAATGCCTAGGAAACTAATATTGAATCAGGAACAGGGACTCAATAAAATTAATGTAGGTAAAATAACAGTAATGAAGAAAATAATGGCACTAAAGAGTGACAAATCCCCAGGACCAGATGGTTTCCATCCTAGGGTTTTAAAGGAAGTAGGTGAGCACACTGTAGATGCTCTAACTATAATCTTCCAAAGTTCTCTCGATTCAGGAGCCGTTCCTTTAGATTGGAAAATTGCGCATGTCACTCCGCTGTGTAAGAATGGCGAAAGAGGGAAACTAGGGAGTTACAGACCAGTTAGCCGAACATCTGTTGTCGGGAAATTACTAGAGTCTATAATTAAGGATAGGGTGACTAAGTACCTCAAAAATTTTCAGTTCATAAGAGAGAACCAGCATGGTTTTGTTAAAGGTGGGTCATGCCTGACAAACCTGTTTTAATTTTTTAAGGAGGTGACTAAAGTAGTGGACAGGGGAATGTCTATGGATGCTATTTATATGGACTTCTAGAAGGCATTTGATAAAATCCCACATAAGAGACTGTTAACTAAGGTAGAAGCCCATGGAATTGAAGCTGGTTAGGAAATTGGCTGAGCGGCAGGAGACAGAGAGGAGGGCTAATGGGTAGGTACTGTAATTGGCAGGATGTGACTAGAGGTGTCCCACAGGGATCTGTGTTGGGGCCTCAACTATTCACAGTATTTATTAACAACTTAGATGATGGCATAGAAAGCCATATTTCCAAATTTGCCGATGACACAAAGATAGGCGGCATCGTAGGCAGTGACGATGAAAGCATAAAATTACAAAGGGATATCAATAGATTAAGTGATTGGGCAAAACTGTGGCAAATGAATTTCAATGTAGGTAAAGGCGAGGTCATCCTCTTTGAACATAAAAAGGATAGAACAGGGTATTTTCTAAATGGTGAAAAGCTAGAAATAGCAGCGGTCATTGAAATGTCATGAACAGGTACAGAAAGTAATCAGAAAGGCTAATGGAATGCTGGTCTTTATATCTAGAGGACTAGAATACAAGGGGGTAGAAGTTATGCTGCAGCTATATAAAGCCCTTTAGAACACACCTGGAGTACTGTGGACAATTTTGGGCACCACACCTTGGAAAGGATATATTGGCCACGGAGGGAGTGCAGCGTAGATTTACCAGAATGATACCCAGACTCCAAGGGTTAAATTACAAGGAAAGATTACACAAATTAGAGTTGTATTCCCAGAATTTAGAAGATTAAGGGGTGATCTGATCGAAGTTTTCAAGATATTAAGGGGAATAGATAAGGTAGATAGAGAGAATCTATTTCCGCTGGTTGGGGAGTCTAGGATTAGGGGGCATAGTCTAAAAAATAGAGCCAGAGTTTTCAGAAGTGAAATTAGGAAACACTTCTACACATAAAGGGTGGTAGAAAATTGGAACTTTCTTCTGCAAACAGCAATTGATGCTAGATCAATTGTTAATTTTTAATCTGAGATTGATAGATTTTTGTTAACCAAAGGTATTAAGGGATATGGGGCAAAGGCGGGTAAATGGTGTTAGGTCGCAAATCAGCCATGATCTCATTGAATGGCAGAACAGGCTCGAAGGGTTCAATGGCCTACTCCTGTTCCTATGTTCCTATGAAGTGGTGAGCATGGTCGCACACCAACTGCACATTCAACAAGTGATAAACTTTGCGGTTGTGGTACATCTCAGCATTTAGATGCGGTGCCACTTGTGTGCAGTCAATGGCGCCCTGCACTATGGGGAAGCCCGCCATGCTGGCAAAGCCACGTGCACGCTCCACCTGCTTCTTTCTGGTCAGAGAGAAGACAATTAAGTCCCCTCTCCTGGCATAAAGAGTTTCTGTCACCTCTCTTATGCAGTAGTGGACGACGAGATGTTACAGATGTCACCTGCTCCAGCCTGGAAGGATCCCGACGCAAAGAAATTCAGCGCTATGGTCACCTTCACAGACACTGGCAGTGCTGTCCTTGCCTGTGTGCAGCTGCAGGTCTGGTTGCAAGAAGTGGCTGAGTTCTGTGAGCACCGCCTTCGTAAAGCGCAGGTGCATCACACTGCTTCTGGCTCAGGTTGAGGTAAGAGAATTGTTCCCTGAAGACCCTAGGTGGGTAAGGCCTCCTGCTGAGAGCCCTTCTCCCCCATCTCCTCCTCCCTCTGCGAGAAGCTTGTCCTCTTCCTTGCTGCCTCTGCTCCATCTCCCTGTCATGCTGCAGGCCAAGGGGGATAACAACTAGAGCACCCATGACTGGGAGCAAGTGGTCTGACCAGAACCCTTGAAGTCAGAACCAAGGCTTTCTCCACTTGCAGCACCCACTGATGATGCGACTCAGCAACGATGAAGCAACGGCGATATACTTCTAAGTCAGGATGGGGTGTGACTTGGAGGGGAACTTGGAGGTGGTGGTGTTCCCATGCGCCTGCTGCCCTTGTCCTTCTAGGTGGAAGAGGTCTCGGGTTTGGGAGGTACTACTGAAGAAGCCTTGGCGAGTTGCTGCAGTGCATCTTGTAGATGGTACACACTGCAGCCATGGTATGCTGGTGGAGGAGGGAGTGAATGTTTAAGGTGGTGGATGGGGTGCCAATCAAGCGGCTACTTTGTCATGAATGGTGTCGAGCTTCTTGAATGTTGTTGGAGCTGCGCTCATCCAGGCAAGTGGAGAGTATTCCATCACACTCCTGACTTGTGCCTTGTAGATGGTGGAATGGCTTTGGGGAGTCAGGAGGTGAGACACTCGCCACAGAATACCCAGCCTCTGACCTGCTCTTGTTGCCACAGTATTTATGTGGCTGGTCCCGTTAAGATTCTGGTCAATGGTGACCCCCCAGGATATTGATGGTGGGGAATTTGGCAATGGTAATGCCGTTGAATGTCAAGGGGCAGTAGTTAGACGCTCGCTTGTTGGAGATAGTCATTGCCTGGCGCGAATGTTACCTGCCACTTATCAGCCCAAGCTGAATGTCATCCAGGTCTTTCTGCAGGCGGGCATGGACTGCTTCATTATCTGAGGAGTTGTGAATGGAACTGAACACTGTGCAGTCAGCAGCGAACATCCCCACTTCTGACCTTATGATGGAGGGAAGGTCATTGATGAAGCAGCTGAAGATGTTTAGGCCTAGAACACTGCCCTAAGGAACTCCTGCAGCGATGTCCTGGGGCTGTGAAGATTGACCTCCAACCACCACAACCATCTTCCTTTTTGCTAGGTATGACTCCAGCCGGGAGAGTTTTCCCCACCATTCCCATTCCCAAGGGAATACACAATGAAGGGAAAGACCCTAGGCAAGACGGAGGGTCAGAGGGATCTGGGTGTGCAGGTACACAGATCCCTGAAGGCGGCGGAACAGGTGGATAAGGTGGTAAAAAAGGCATATGGGATACTTGCCTTCATTAGCCGAGGCATAGAATATAAGAGCAAGGAGGTTATGATGGAGCTGTATAAAACACTGGTTAGGCCACAGCTGGAATACTGTGTGCAGTTCTGGTCGCCACACTACAGGAAAGATGTGATCGCGTTAGAGAGGGTGCAGAGGAGGTTCACCAGGATGTTACCAGGGCTGGAGCGCTTCAGCTATGAAGAGAGACTGGGCAGATTGGGTTTGTTTTCCTTGGAGCAGAGGAGGCTGAGGGGGGACATGATTGAGGTGTACAAAATTGTGAGGGGCATAGATAGGATGGATGCTGAGGAGCTTTTCCCCTTAGTAGAGGGGTCAATAACTAGGGGGCATAGATTCAAGGTAAAGGGCGGGAGGTTTAGAGGGGATTTGAGAAAGAACTTTTTCCACCCAGAGGGTGGTTGGAGTCTGGAACTCACTGCCTGAAAGGGTTGTGGAGGCAGAAACCCTCACAACATTTAAGAAGCATTTGGATGAGCATTTGAAATGCCATAGCATACAAGGCTACGGGCCAAATGCTGGAATATGGGATTAGATTAGACAGGGCTTGATGGCCGGCATGGACACGATGGGCCGAAGGGCCTCTATCCGTGCTGTATTACTCTATGACTCTATGACTTCAGTTTTACTAGGGACCTTGATGTCACACTCAGTCAAATGCTGTCTTTATGTCAAGGGCAGTCACTTTCACCTCACCTCTGGAATTCATCTCTTTTGTCCATGTTTGGACCAAGGCTGTAATGAGGTCTGGAGCCGAATGGTCTTGATGGAACCCAAACTGGGCATCAGTGAGCAGGTTACTGGTGAGTAAGTGGCACTTGATAGCACTGTCAACGACACCTTCAATCACTTTGCTAATGATTGAGGGTAGACCGATGGGGCGGTAATTGGCCGGATTGGATTTGTCCTGCTTTCTGTGGACAGGACATACCTAGGCAGTTTTCCACATTGTCGGATAGATGCCAGTGTTGTAGCTGTACTGGAACAGCTTGGCTATTGGTGCGGCTAGTTCTGGAGCACAAGTCTTCAGCACGACAGCTGGGATGTTGTCAGGGCCCATAGCCTTTGCTGTATCCAGTGCGCTCAGCTGTTTCTTGATATCACATGGAGTGAATCGAATTGGCTGAAGGCTGGCTTCTGTGGTGATGGGGACCTCAGGAGGAGGCCGATATGGATCATTCACTCGGCACTTCTGGCTGAAGATGGTTGCAAAAGCTTCAGCTTTGTCTTTTGCACTCACATGCTGGGCTCCACCATCATTGAGGATGGGGATATTCATGGCGCTTCCTGCTCCTGTTAGTTGTGTAATTGTCCACCACCATTCACGACTGGATGTGGCAGGACTGCAGAGCTTGGATCTGATCTGTTGATTGTGGGATCGCTTAGCTCTGTCTATAGCCTGCTGCTTCTGCTTTTTAGCATGTTGCAGCTTCCCCTGGTTGGCACCACAATTTTAGGTACGCCTGGTGCTGCTCCTGGCATGCTCTTCTACAATCCTTATTGAACCAAAGGCATTTTAACTGTGGTCTGAGTGGGGAAACGGCAGCAGCTTTCCCTCCAGGTTGGGAGCCAGTAGGAAGGATGAAGAGGCCCTCCACCTAAATGAAAAACTTTCCTTTTACGGTGCCAGGGGGAACAGGAGTACTCCTGTGATCCCACAAGTCACGGCCACCACTGCCCAGGATTGCCTCCAACCATCCAGCGGGATGTGCCTAAAACCTCCTCCCTGCAACTTACCTGGAAGCCAAGAAACTTATGCCCTCTTCCCGCCCAGAACACAGCCTGAAACTTAGGACTGCAAGTGCACTTTGCATTCTTCCCTCCCCCACCATCTAAAACCCGCTTCAGGTTAAAATGAACCCTAGTATTTGGAAACAGGTGATGGACTGGATGTGGGGTTTGAAACTCAGTTTGGAGTCGGGCAGGAAACCAAATCTCTCTCATCTTTCATTTTTTTTATGATGTTGGCAAATAGACTTATTGCACATAATTTATATTCCTGTTTACTAATAAAATGTTTGTGTAGTGATAGCACTGTTTTCTTTTCAGTGGTTGACATTGTCTTTCTCAATCCCTATGAGTGTGCCAATATTTGCAGAGGCCCCCAACACTGACAAGTTTGAAAAACACAGATGTAAACCATCAGTACTCCTTTACCTTAGTTTGTAAAGCTCAAAGTGCTCTCTCCATATCGCAATCCTAATTTGGAAGGATAGTATCTATGATTATACTACTAGGTGTTAAAATGCTGGGTAGCTTTTTAAAAATTCCAACTGTCCACCATTATGCTTTACTAAAATCCCAGTAACTACACTGCATTGGATAATACATTAAATTGCTTCTATTTAGTCTGTATTGTACCATACTCTACATTCTCATTTTATCATTGTACTGTAGGAGTCTCTGCACTCCTAGCAAAGAATCTATAAACTCACTAGTAGTTAACAAACTGAGTTTAATGTACTAAAACTTTACAAAACAAGAATATGCAGGAGAAGCTCTAAACAGGTCTATTCACTATCATTCCACACGAGGACTAACTGGAAACGCCCTCTACCTCTGACGTCATGACATCATCACGTTTCCCGCTGTTGGGACGTCACATGACCCACGTGATGACGTCATCGCGTCAGATTGCGATTTTGTCGATCTAGCTCTGTTTAACCAGAGCCAACATTAAAAGGTAATAAACATGATTAAAGGCAATTGTACAAGTCACTGTGAGAGTCTCTTAGTGGCTTTGCCACATACGCCCCCCCAGAATTGTCTTTAACGAGAAGAGTCAATCGCTGAGGAGGTCGGACAAGCCTGTTGGACCGACTACTAAATTCCCGGAAGCGCCGATCGCCATCGTGGCCGCGGGGGAAGTACCAGGACTGGCGTGCTTGACTCCCGGCGGTCTATTCGACGGTCTGGTAACGAAACTGCACGGTGGGCAGCAGCAGCGGGCCTTCGGGCCGAAATGTGCATGGTAATAACAGTAACCGGTCGTCGGAGGCGCCGTGGTCGGAGCCGGGGCCGGGCTCCTCGTGGCGGGGCGTTGCGCGATGGCGCAGTATTGTTGCCGGACTGCATAAATCTTATCCGCCTCTTCGGCGAGTGCGACGCAGTCTGCGGTTTCTGCTCGGGCGAGGGCTGCCTGGACTTGCGCGGGGAGCTGAGTAAGGAACAGCTCACGAAACAGAAAGCACTGGGGCTCGGACCCCAGGAGGGTCAGCATGTGGCTCATAAGCTCTGAGGGTTTGGAGTCACCTAACCCCGGTAGCGTCAGTAAATGGCGAGCGCGCTCCGCTTTGGTAAGACCAAATACCTGCAGCAATCGTGTCTTGATGGCTACATACTTGTCAGCATTCGGGGGACTCTCCAGAAGGCTGATGATTCTCGACGCCGTCGAGCTATCGAGGGCGGCGACCATGTGGAGATATCTGGTCTGGTCCTGTACGACGTTGCAGAGTTCAAATTGCGCCTCGGCTTGCACAAACCAAGGGGCCGCCTGTTGTTCCCAGAATTGGGGGAGCTTCAAGGCCACTGCATTGGCCTCCATTCCTGGCCCGTGTTCTGTGTTCACCGCGAAAAACGATCGCGAGGATTCGGGGTCACCAATGTAGGTGTCTCTGCACTCCTAGCAAAGAATCTATAAACTCACTAGTAGTTAACAAACTGAGTTTAATGTACTAAAACTTTACAA
Organism: Somniosus microcephalus; assembly: GCF_052327205.1. Classification (NCBI taxonomy): domain Eukaryota; kingdom Metazoa; phylum Chordata; class Chondrichthyes; order Squaliformes; family Somniosidae; genus Somniosus; species Somniosus microcephalus. The sequence goes on from NC_140988.1 coordinate 262,048,282, forward strand.
AACAAGAAAATGCAGGAGAAGCTCTAAACAGGTCTATTCACTATCACTCCACACGAGGACTAACTGGAAACACCCTCTACCTCTGACGTCATGATGTCATCACGTTTCCCGCCGTTGGGACGTCACATGACCCACGTGATGACGTCATCGCGTCAGATCGCGATTTTGTCGCTCTAGCTCTGTTTAACCAGAGCCAACATTAAAAGGTAATAAACATGATTAAAGGCAATTGTACAAGTCACTGTGAGAGTCTCTTAGTGGCTTTGCCACAGTACTGTAATTACTGTGTGCTCATTTTTTGCACTTTGCTAATCTGTACTCTAGTTTGGACTATGTTGTGCAACACTGGAGTTTTATTTTAGCAAAGTGCCCTACTGTACTTATATACTTCTGTATTATACTGCATTATATATTTGCAGTGTCTCATTGCACAGCGCTCCAATTTTGCACTGTATTTTATTGGTCTTGCCTGCAGTCATCTTTGCATTATGCTGTATTATCCTGAACATTGTTTTACTGCTGTAGAATATTACTATTTGGTGCTGTATTGTACTTACTGTAGCACAACATCACTGACTGCACTCTATCATTGCATTGTATTTCTGCACCGTGCTGTATTGCACTGATCTCTATTTTTGCACTGCTCCTTATGACACTGACTGTAATTACACTCCTTGCCAACCACCGCAGTCCGACTCAGCCAGCTGTGCCAATGACCTTTAACCCCCTCATGTGTCACACGTTGGTCCTCCCGCTTGTACTTCCGGTGCGGAAGACGTAAGTTGAAGTTTGCGCATGCGCAGCGGGCAGGATCAGTTTCCGCTCTGGTGCGTGCGGCTCAGGTGAGACGGGGAGAGGCCGGGGTCGGGTTAAGAGAGTGATTCGAGACTGCGATTGCGGGCTTGGGGCATTGGTCCACGAGTGAACTGGCTGCTGGTTGAGGAGGGCCCGAGGGTGCTGGACCCCTACCTGCAATCAGAGCCTGAGGGGAGAAGGGGGTGTGAGCTCAGGCTGGATTGGGGAGGTTTTTTTTTGTTGCTGTGCGGGGTCTGGAATTGCGTTAGATTGAGCCGCCTAAACGTGGGCAGCGTTGGGTCTGTAGATTTCCTTCAAAGATAACCGTTTAGCTTCAACAAGTGCTGCAAAAAATGGTACATATTCCAATTAACAATGCAAACTGGATTGAAACTTCACAGTGGAAAAGCTAATGTTTCGACAGCTGTCCCAAAAATGCAGGTTTTAAGTATAGTGCATGGTAATTTTTGCCATAATAGAATTAGAGCTAGGCCATTTAGAAATGAAATCGGGAAGCATATTTTCATACAAAGGATAGTGGAAATCTGGAACCCTTCCCAAAAGGCTGGACGCTGAGTCAGTTGAAATTTTCAATACTGAGAGTGATAATTTTTTGTTAGGTAAGGGTATCAAGGCTTATGGAACAAAGGCAGGTAAATGGAGATGAAATACGAATCAGCCATGATCTAATTACATGGTGGAGCAGGTTTGAGGAGCTGAATGGTCTACTAATTGATTTGGTACTACCTGAGATCCATTCCAAACAGTTTCTTCAGAAGCAATTGATTGCAGTTCTGAGAATCAGCTTCTGTGGCACACTAGGGCTTATACTGTCAAATTAAACTGCAATATGTGAAAAATTGGAAGCATTCTAGTTTGTAATAGTTTAAAGAGGGCATCAGAGATGCACAGAAGTGTGAACAGATATTTTAACATTTGAATATTCAAGAGTATATACCCCCCCTGCAAAGATTCAGTCTGCACATTGTGCTGGAATTAAAATATTGGCCTAGATTTTGCAATAGGAATAACAGTGAGGCTATCAGTACTAACCGCTATTTATGAAGTAAATTGGACAGCAACTTCCAGTGTCCGTGCATGCGCAGTTAAATGCGGAAATCCGGAAGTTGCTGTCCAATTTGCCCTGCTCTTCCACAAGCTTTGCCACACCGATACCTCACCGATAAATTCAGGATTAAAATACATGAAAGGCATAAAGTTGTAGTACTTACCCACTAGTTAACGACTTAAAATGCAAGAAAAAGCTAGGGCTGGTGCATTCAGGTGTAAGTGAATTTTTAATGGCATGATAAGTCTTAATCACTGCCAAATAACCTCTCTGGCCCAGATAATTTAATATTACAAGTGTGGTGTCTCATTCCTTCAGAATTTAATTATTTGGAGATTTAATAAAATTTAAAATGTTTTTATTTTCTTTGTCTTTTATCGCTCTCCCTCAATTCCATCTTTCTTTCACTCTCTCTTATTTTGCTTTCTGTACATGATTTTACATTGAATTAAGTATTCTAATTTATACTTCCTTGTTCAGACTCTGCGTGTCTCAGTGAGGATTCTTCAATCCTGCTCGGTTGAAGCGACACAGTGTTGTTTGTCCTGTTCACACAGGTCCCAGATCCCCTGTAGAGGGCGCTGCACAGAAAAGGATCTCTTAATAACCGTAAGTTGCCGCTCAAAATCTCATGGAAAGTCTGTAGGCATCTGTAAGCGTAATGAACGGCATGTGCCACTCCTTCGCCGCTGACCACAAAATCTGGGCCATTGTATCCAGTTTTGGGCTTCATACTGTAGGATGGATGTCAAAGTGTACAAAAGAGATTTAAGATGATGATAACAGGGATTAGAGGCTTTAGTTATGAGGTGAGCCGAGAGAAACTGCAGCTCTTTTTATTAGAACAGAGAAGGTTAAGACCAGATCTGAATAAGGGTATTCAGAATTCTGAACGGTTTTGATAGGGTAAAATGATTTCCACTGGTTGGTGAATGGGCAACCAGAGGGCGTAAACTTAAGACCACCAAAAGACTGGAAGGAGAGGTTTGGCGAATGATATATTTTTTTCGAGGTTTGGGCTCCCTTGGTAGAAGCAGAATCCAGAATAGTTTTTAAAAGAGCAATGAATAAATAACTTTAAAAGAAAAACTTTTTAGGTGTGGGAAAAGAGCAGAGGAATGGGTCTAAGTGGGTAGCTCTTTGAGAGATTTGACGTAGGTATCAGGCTAAATTGATCCCTTATGTCTTTCGTGGTCTCCTCAAATAATTACAAAACGTGCACCAACTCCAGCGCTGCTGTGCAAGATTTGAGATTTTCTTAACTTTATAGTTTCTAATATTTTAAAACTTTGGGAATCAACTGTAAAGTTCTTAAGCAGTAATGTTCCTCCCTGTGTTAAAATTGGCTGGATGTGCTGCAGGTGGCTAATTTAAATTAAATTGGGATTTTTTTTTGTTGCCTGAAATAAGTGTGTTGGATATGTGAGGTATTAAAATTGCAATTTTTTTCCAGAATATGTACTTTGATTTAAGCATAAAAATTATATTTTTACCAACCCTGCTTTATGGTTGTGCATACCAGAAGTATCGTGTCAGGTTCCAAGTAACTAAAATTGTTTTAATGTTTATTACACCACAGAGACCATTAAAAGGGAAAGGAAGTGTAAGAAACATTTTCCAACATAAATGTACTGTTAATGTTACTTTTTTATGTGGTTAATAAAATAAACTGAATGTTATAAAAAAATTAATTTGTGAGAAGGCTTGTTAAATTGCCACTATTCAATTTTTTGACTTTCGTTAAGGGGAAGGTGAGTGTGCAGTTTTCTTGCTGTACATTAAAATCATAATTGGCTGCATTTTTAATGGCTTCAGCACAATTTTAGCATAGTGCAAGAAAACTTCAGACTCACTGCTTCATCATTACCATGTTGTCAGCAAACTAAATCAATGGCCGGGCTCTAGGGGAATCGAGGGATATGGAGATAGGGCGGGAAAGTGGAGTTGAGGTCGATGATCAGCCGTGATCTTATTGAATGGCGGAGCAGGCTCGAGGGGCCAAATGGTCGTCTACTGCTCCTAATTCTTATGTTCTTATGGCCAGGCTCCTGACATTTTCAATGAGATAAATATTTACGAATTTTAAAAGTATCACAATTTAATGATATAAGGGAATATGTATCTATTAAGGGGTCCATTTGCCATATATTCGTTTCCCTTTAGGTTCTACAATACCATAGTTACTACACTACATTCGAATCAGAATGAAAAAGAGTTGGCTATATAGTAGACACGGTGTTGCCTTTAAATCGTGCAGGGTTGAGTCCCTGTGCTACCTGAGATTTGAATCTAGCCACGTGTAATGTGTTTTGTCAGTTCTCAAATGGACGGCAGCTGGGTTAACTCTTGGTTGCTGAGCATCTTGCCTCGAGGGAGGGAAGAACTGACACAGGCTGCTATGGCCTCCACATGAGGTGTACTTCAGGGATGCCTCGTGGCAGCTAAACATCTCACCTCATGGGAGGAAAAACTGATGCATGATCTGGCCTCCACTAAGCACATCTCAAAGTCACTATAGCTTATCTCAAGGGGAAAAAAATTGACATGGGCGCTTCACCCAAAAAGCAAGTGCTTTTGTTGGTTGAGCGCAAAGTAGGATTGATAGGAAAGTTGGGGCGATGTAAGCAGCTTGACCTGCAAAGCAAATTAGCTCACTTGTAGTGCATCTTTTTAAAGTAAAATTTGCTTTTCATTTCTTTTTGTAAGTGAAGATACTGCCTTTTTAGATAACCTCATAAAGTTAATTCTATAAGTAGGTATGTGCACATGTACAGAAGAGGGGGTTTTGTAAAAGGAAGGACAGTTGATCTGCATATTCTCTATTCTGAACAAAAGTACAGATTTTTGTAGGACTATGGGGGAAGAGCAGGGGAGTGGGACTAAGTGGATAGCTCTTTCAAACAGCGGGCAAAGGGCCGAATGGCCTCCTTCAGTGCTATATGATTCTATGATTTTTTTTTCCCAAAATAATTGAGCGAAAGTTGAATAGTTACTGTTTTCATTTGTTTAACGTCAATTTTCTTAATTTGGTTATATGCCTGGGTTTTTAGTGTCACTGGATCTGTATAAAATTTAGACTGTGTAAAAGAGTGGGCCTGAATTTGAGGTCGGAGTCATCCCGCGGGGAAAAATGCGATGCCAACCTGGGGAACCTGCAACACAGGACTACATGCATGCTAAAAAGCGGAAGCAGCATGCTAGAGACAGGGCTAAGCAATCTCACAATCAATGGATCAGATCAAAGCTCTGCAGTCCTGCCACATCCAGTCGTGAATAGTGGTGGACGTTTAAACAACTAACAGGAGCAGGAGGCTCCATGAATATCCCCATCCTCAATGATGGTGGAGCCCAGCACGTGAGTGTAAAAGACAAAGTTAAAGCGTTTACAACCACCTTCAACCAGAAGTGCCGAGTGGATGATCCATATCGACCTACTCCCGAGGTCCCCACCACCACAGAAGCCAGTCTTCAGCCAATTCGATTCACTCCACGTGATATCAAGAAACGACTGAGGGCACTGGATACAGCAAAGGCTGTGGGTCCCGACAACATCCCGACTGTCATGCTGAAGACTTGTGCTCTAGAACTAGCCGCGCCTCTAGCCAAGCTGTTTCAGTACAGCTATAACACTGGCATTTATCTGACAATGGAAAACTGCCCAGGTATGTCCTGTCCACAAAAAGCAGGACAAATCCAATCAGGCCAATTACCGCCCCATCAGTCTACTCTCAATCATCAGCAAAGTGATTGAAGGTGTCGTCGACAGTGCTATCAAGTGGCACTTACTCACCAGTACCTGCTCACTGATGCCCAGTTTGGTTTCTGCCAGGACCACTCCGCTCCAGACCTCATTACAGTCTTGGTCCAAACATGGATAAAAGAGCTGAATTCCAGAGGTGAGGTGAGAGTGACTGCCCTTGACATCAAGGCAGCATTTGACCGAGTGTGGCACCAAGGAGCCCTAGTAAACCTGAAGTCAATGGGAATCGGGGGTGGGGGGGGTGTCTCCACTGGCTGGAGTCGTACCTAGCACAAAGGAAGATGGTTATGGTGGTTGGAGGGCAATCACCACAGCCCCAGGACATCGCTGCAGGAGTTTGTCAGGGCAGTGTCCTAGGCCAAACCATCTTCAGTTGCTTCATCAATGACTCTCCCTCCATAAGGTCAAAAATGGAGATATTCACTGATGACTGCAGTGTTCAGTGCCATTGGCAACTCCTCAGATAATGAAGCAGTCCATGCCCGCATGCAGCAAGACCTGGACGACATTCAGGGTGAGGCTGATCAGTGGCAGGTAACATTCGCGCCACACAAGTGCCAGGCAATGACTATCTCCAACAAGCGAGTGTCTAACCACTGCCCCTTGATACTCAACGGCATTACCATTGCCTAATCCCCCACCATCAATATCCTGTGGCTCACCATTGACCAGAAATTTAACTGGACCAGCCACATAAATACTGTGGCAACAAGAGCAGTTCAGAGGCTGGGTATTCTGCAGCAAGTGCCTCACCTCCTGACTCCCCAGTGCCTTTCCACCATCTACAAGGCACAATTAAGGAGTGTGATGGAAAACTCCCCACTTGCCTGGATGAGTGCAGCTCCAACAACACTCAAGAAGCTCGACACCATCCAAGACAAAGCAGCCCGCTTCATTGGCACTCCATCCACCACCTTAAACATTCACTCCCTCCACCATCAGTATACCGTGGCTGCAGTGTGTACCATCTACAAGATGCACTGCCGCAACTTGCCAAGGCTTCTTCAGCAGCACCTCCCAAACCCGTGACCTCTACCAGCTAGAAGGACAAGGGCAGCAAGCGCATGGGAACACCACCACCTCCAAGTTACACACCATCCGGGGGGCCATTCAAGTGGGGGGAGTTAAAAGAAATGTTGTAGGGGATAGTATCGTTAGGGGGATAGATAGAGTTCTTTACAGCCGAGAGCGAGAGTCCCGAAGGCTGTGTTGCCTGCCCGGTGCCAGGGTTAAGGACATCTCCTCTGGACTGGAGAGAAACTTGGAGTGGGAGGGGGAGGATCCAGTTGTCGTGGTCCATGTTAGTACCAACGACATAGATAGGACAAGGAACGAGGTTCTGCTGAGGGAGTTTGAGCTGCTAGGGGCCAAATTAAAAAGCAGAACCACAAGGGTAAGGATTATTACCTGAGCCACGAGCGAATTTGGCTAGGACAAATAAAATTAGAGAGTTAAATGCGTGGCTCAAAGACTGGTGTGGGAGAAATGGGTTTTGCTTCCTGGGACACTGGCACCAGTACTGGGGCAGGAGGGAGCTGTTCCGTTGGGATGGGCTTCACTTGGCCAGTGCTGGGACTAGAGTCCTGGCGGATCATATAACTAGGGCTGTAGAGAGGGCTTTAAACTAACTAGTGGAGGGGAGGTTCCTAGAGAGCAAATAATAAAAATGACAACAGAGAAGGTCATAGACTTAGGTAGCAGTGGGGAAATTAAAAACCAGAGCGTGTCAGGAAAGGGCAGAAGGTATGGAGTAAAAGGTAAAGTAATAAAAAGGGCAAAAGCAGGAACTAAGTGTCACAAAACATCTTTGAAAGTTCTCTATCTGAATGCACGTAGCATTCGTAACAAAATAGACGAGTTAATGGCACAAATAACTACATATGGGTATGATCTTGTGGCCATTACAGAAACATGGCTGCAGGGTGACAATGCCTGGGAATTAAACATACCAGGTTATTTAACGATCAGGAAGGAAGGGGAGGTGGGGTGGCTATGTTAATAAAGGAAGGAATCACTGTAATACAGAGAAATGATATTGGGTCAAAAGATCAGGATAATGAAACAGTTTGGGTGGAGGTAAGGAATAATAAGGGGGAAAAAACACTAGTGGGCGTAGTCTATAGGCCTCCGAACAGTGGCAACTCTGCACGGAGTATCAATCAGGAAATAGTTGAGGCTTGTAATAAGGGAACATCTATAATTATGGGGGGATTTTAACTATCATATTAATTGGACAAATCAAATTGGGCAGGGCAGCCTTGAGGAAGAGTTCATTGAGTGTATTAGGGATGGGTTTCTTGAGCAGTATGTAACTGAACCGACCAGGGGGCAAGCAACCTTAGATCTGGTCCTGTGTAACGAGACGGGATTAATTAAAAATGTCCTAGTAAAGGGCCCCCTTGGAATGAGTGACCATAACATGGTTGAATTCCATATTCAATTAGAGGGTGAGAAGGTTGGATCTCAAACAAGCGTGCTAAGCTTGAATAAAGGAGACTATGAAGGTATGAGAGCGGAATTGAGTAGAGTGGATTGGGAAAATAGATTAAAGGGTAAGACGATACATGATCAGTGGTGTACATTTAAGGAGTTATTTTACAACTTCCAAAAAATATATATTCCACTGAGAAGAAAAGGGTGTAAAAGAAAAGACAGCCATCTGTGGCTAAGTAAAGAAATTAAGGATAGTTTTCGACTAAAAACAAGGGCATATAAGGTAGCCAAATCTAGTGGGAGGATAGAGGATTGGGAAAACTTTAAAAGACAGCAAAAAATAACAAAAAGATTGATTTAAGAAAGGGAAGATAGATTATGAAAGTAAATTAGCAAAAAATATAAAAACAGATAGTAAGAGTTTTTATAGTTATAGAAAAAGGGTGGCTAAAGTAAATGTTGGTCCCTTAGAGGATGAGACCGGGAAATTAATGGTGGGAAATATGGAGATGGCAAAAACACTGAATATTTTATATCAGTCTTTACAGTAGAAGACACTAAGAATATCCCAACACTGGACAAACAGGGGGCTAAAGGGGGGGGAGGAGTTAAACACGATCAAAATCACTAAGGAAGTGGTACTCGGTAAAATAATGGGACTCGAGGCGAATAAATCACCTGGACCTGATGGCTTACATCCTAGGGTCTTGAGGGAAGTGGCGGTAGGGATTGTGGATGCATTGGTAATAATTTTCCAAAACTCCCTGGACTCGGCAAAGGTCCCGGCAGACTGGAAAACTGCTAATGTAACACCCTTATTTAAAAAGGGCAGTAGACAGAAGGCTGGAAACTATAGACCGGTTAGCCTAACATCTGTGGTAGGTAAAATTTTGGAGTCCATTATTAAGGAGACAGTAACAGGACATTTGGATAATCATAATTTAATAGGACAAAGTCAGCATGGTTTTATGAAGGGGAAGTCATGTTTGACAAATTTGCTGGAGTTCTTTGAGGAAGTAACGTATAGGGTGGATAAAGGGGAACCAGTGGACGTAGTGTATTTAGACTTCCAAAAGGCATTTGACAAGGTGCCACACAAAAGATTATTGCTTAAGATAAAAAATCACCGGATTGGGGGTAATATTCTGGCATGGATAGAGGATTGGCTATCTAACAGAAGGCAGAGAGTTGGGATAAATGGTTCATTCTCAGACTGGCAATCAGTAACTAGTGGTGTTCCGCAGGGGTCAGTGCTGGGTCCCCAACTCTTTACAATCTATATTGATGATTTGGAGGAGGGGACCGAGTGTAACATATCAAAATTTGCAGATGATACTAAGATGGGAGGGAAAGTAGTGAGTGAGGAGGACATAAAAAACCTGCAAGGGGACATAGACAGGCTAAGTAAGTGGGCAGAGATTTGGCAGATGGAATACAATACTGGAAAGTGTGAGGTTATGCACTTTGGCAGGAAAAATCGTAGAGCAAGTTATTTTCTTAATGGCAAGAGACTGGAAAGTACTGAAGTACAAAGGGATCTGGGGGTCCTGGTGCACGAAACTCAAAAGGTTAGTATGCAGGTGCAGCAAGTGATTAAGAAGGCCAATGGAATGTTGGCTTTCATTGCTAGGGGGATAGAATATAAAAATAGGGAGGTATTGCTTCAGTTGTACAAGGTATTGGTGAGACCGCACCTGGAATACTGCGTACAGTTTTGGTGTCCATACTTAAGAAAGGACATACTTGCTCTCGAGTCAGTACAAAGAAGGTTCACTCGGTTAATCCCGGGGATGGGCATATGAGGAGAGGTTGAGTAGATTGGGACTGTACTCATTGGAGTTCAGAAGAATGAGAGGCGATCTTATTGAAACATAAAAGATTGTGAAGGGGTTGGATCGGGTGGATGCAAGGAAGATGTTCCCGATGATGGGTGAAACTAGAACTAGGGGGCATAGTCTTAGAATAAGGGGCTGCTCTTTCAAAACTGAGATGAGGAGGAACTACTTCACTCAGAGGGTGGTAGGTCCATGGAATATGCTGCCCCAAAAAGCTGTAGAAGCTACATCATTACATAAATTTAAAACAGAAATAGACAGTTTCCTAGAAGTAAAGGGAATTAAGGGTTACGGGGAGCGGGCAGGAATTTGGACATGAGTCTAGGTTCGGATCGGTCATGGCCCTGTGGGTAGCGGAGCGGGCCCAGGGGCCGTGTAGCCTGATCCTGCTCCTATTTCGTGTGTCTAATTCTGTTAGATTCAGGAGATGGTTCTGTGATAGTGGATTGGCGGTTAGGATCAGATCAGCCATGATCTTATTGAATGGCGGAGCAGGCTCGAGGGGCCGATTGGCCTACTCCTGCTCCTATTTCTTATGTTCTTATCCTGACTTGGAAGTTTATCGCCGTTCCTTCATCGTCGCTGGGTCAAAATCCTGGAACTCCCTCCCTAACAGCACTGGGAGTTTCTTCACCACACGGACTGCAGCGGTTCAAGAAGGTGGCTCACCACCACCTTCTCAAGGGCAACTAGGGATGGGCAATAAATGCTGGCCTTGCCAACGACGCCCACATTCCATGAACGAATTTAAAAAGAAATGCCTCTGATGCGCAAAAAAAATCCGCGCCTACCTTCTGCCTCGGGATCCACGTAGACTCGTGCCCCGTGGCCTCTACATGTAGATATGCGTAGAGGCCCACGTATCCCAGGGGCGCAGGTGGTTCTCAAGCGCCCTGTGATCACGTGGGCCGGCCCGATGAAAGAAGGGGAATCCCCATTCATGCTTACGGGGATTCCGTACGTACAGAATCCCTGTAAGCATGGATGGGGATCTCAAAAAAACACATTTACACCAAGTTTTTAAAAATTACATTTTTAAAATACAATTTAATTAAACATTTAAAACACAAATTTATTTTTTGAAACATAAATTTAAATGTTTTAAAGGGGCTAAAAATAACCGTAACTTATTTTACAGGTGCTTTAATGTTTAAATAATTGAAATTTTAAAATATTTTTTTAATTAAAGTCTTACGCTGGCAAAAGCAGGCCTTACGCCTGCTTTTACTGGGCGTAAGAATGTCACGGGCATTCGCTGGGCCGTTGTAGGGAAATAGCCCAACTCTTCGCCCATGGATGCCCATTTCCCGGGGATGTGTACAATCTGTCAAGGAGATTCTTGACATCACAAGTTCTGGGTTTTCACGCATGCGCTTCACACACGAAAACCCAGAACTTGTGGGGCCCTTATGGGTGCTTATGCACCCGTAGGCACTGGAAAATATGGGCCAATATCTTCAGTTATTTTGAAAAGAAAGGTGAAGATTTACTATTCAGAACATCTTGATTACTGTGTTTGGATCAGCATTGCTCCAGATTTTAGCTATTTGACTGAGTGCAGATGTTGGTGGTGGTTATGAGGATACTGTAGTATTAAGAGATGCCCAGTCAAAGCATTGTCTATTATCAAGATATTATCAAATGATTTGTAGATTAGGTTCACATTACAATTAGCTGAAGGTTGGATAGTTTTCAAAAAAAAATGTTCATGGCATTACTGGCCATTGTAGACATTTGTTTTCAGATTTAGCTGATAAAATCCAACAAAATGAATAAAGCAAAACTAGTCTGTGGTTATTGAAATATCTGTGGTATGGATTTACTGACTTATAAAAGTGTTTGACTAACATTAAGCATCTGAGGTTTCTGAAAAGCTGATCTGCAAAATGTTTAGCTGGTATCCTTTCCATGAAATACTAGTAAAGGAATTCCATATGGAAGGATTAGATTACAGTCCTTGGCAGCAAGACCTTTGAATCTAATAAATATTAATGCATTTTTAGTTTCTTCTGGTAACATCATCTTCACAGATAAGGAAAAGTCATTATCCTAATAATTCAAAAATAGTATAATTATTATTAAACTGCTAAAAATATGGTACTTTTGATTTGTCAATGTGAGGTCCTTAAAAAGACTTAGAAAAAACTGAATAGAACAGATGAACTGAATTTTTCAACTGTCTTGTACTACTGCAAACTAGAATGAATGGCAGGAAGTCCTGTTCTGATTGTGTCTGTTAATCGGGAACTGTTCTTTTTTCACTGTAGTCTATGTAGCAGGCTCTGTCGCTGAAGACTCACATTTATATAGTGCCTTTCACCGCCTTGGGACGTCCCAAAGCGCTTTACAGCTAATTAAATACTTTTGAAATGTAGTCACTGTTGTAATGTAGGGAAACTCGGCAACCAATTTGCACTCAGCAAGGTCTCCCAAACGGCAATGAGATAATGTGTTTTAGTAATGTTGGTTGAGAGCTAAATATTGGCCAGGACACTAACTGGCTGCCAGGAGGTGAATGAGAAATTTGCAATGACATCCCATGATTTTTCCGTTCTGTCTTCGGGGAGAGAATTTCATTCCTGGCACTTCTGAGAGGAGAAACTGGCAATTTTGACTGGAAGGAACACAATTGCATTTCTTGATTGAAAGAGCAAAGGCTTTAAAAAAAAAAAAAATTTAAAACGGAGATATTTAAGCACTTTGAATGGTTTAGCAGGTGTAATGTTGGGCTTTTGAGTAGCGATCCCTATTTTGGGCTGATACTTGCACTTGGCATATCCCCAGCATCAGCAGTGGGGGCAGCAAATAGTGGTCGGCAGGTTTTTCCCACACTACTCTGTGTAGTGCAACTTTGCAAGGAGTAGCATGCTTGAAAATATCCATGGGGTAGATTGTTACAGCATCTTGACTGAGGATAGTGTAGCTGGAGGGAGTATTTCAAGAAGAATGTGCGGGGTGGTGGATAGAGCACTATTGGTATTGACCCTAATGCTTTGTTTTACTTTTACAGGTCTTGGTGTAAACAAAGATGTTGGACATAAGAGGTTGGGCAGAGTACATTGTTGAATGGGCTGCAAAAGACCCTTATGGTTTCCTTTCAACAGTTATCTTGGCACTAACCCCACTGTTCTTGGCAAGTGCAGTATTGTCATGGAAACTGGCAAAAATGATTGAGGTCAGAGATCGAGAGCAGAAGAAGAAACAAAAGCGTCAGGAAAATATTATTAAAGCAAAGCGACCAAAGAAGGATTGAACATGTGACCGGGAAACATTCCCTTGAACTAAAATGCAGCTTGTTTTGCATATTTAACAATTGCTGTTATATTTGACAATAACTTCAAGGATGGCACCATAATTCAGTGACTGCATCATTAGATATGTGCTTCTATCCTCTAATATTTCAAGTTTTGGGTTTTTATGATATCCTTTAATATTTTTCACTAATGCTTTACAGCTAATTTTCTACTCTACTGTTTACTATTTGAAATAAGTGTATACATTCTCATTCGTCATGTACCTATTTCATAAAATCTGTAATCTTGTGACTATGAAGGTGTACTGAGACATTGCACTGAAATCCATATATTGATATTCATCATAAAAATAATGTTTGAAAGTCAATATAAGTTTACTATTTCTGAATTTAAAAATAACCTGTGTAATTTATATCCAATTCTATTTTGCTAAAAACCTGAACTGTTGCTGACTGAATTTCACAGTTGCAAAATAATATGAGGGAAGGGAAAAACGTGAAGTAATTTTCTTCAGTAACATGCTGCGTAGTAAAGCCTTTGAAGGGCATGGCTGCATTTCCAAGTGAAAGTCTTTGGCAAGACTTTTTAAAAGTTTGCTAATAGCCAACGTGATGAAGTAAATTGTGTTACAGTGCATCATTGTATCACTTGCACGTAATGTTATGAAAATGATGCAAGATGCTCTGTTGTCTCAAACAAAATTTTTGCCAAATACTTTTATAGCAGCCACATCAGTGAGAATGGTGATTTAAAAGCCTTTACCTACCCATAGTGCAAATTAAAAAGTGCAAAGAACATTTTAAAACTATGTACAGCAGCTCGAATGTTGTTATTTCAGTCCAGTTTCTAACCCATAAGTCCACACTAATAGTTTCCCCGTGCTTCTAATGGACTTCCCTGGTAATTATGTTAAACAGTACCTTTTGTACCATGCAAATTTCCCTGGGATCTATTCACAGAATCACAGAAACCCCACAGTGCAGATAGAGGCCATTTCGGCCCATCGAGCCTGCACCGGCACACATCCCACCCGATCCCCGTAACCCCTACACCAACACATATCCCACCCTATCCCCGTAACCCCACGTATTTAATCCCCCTAACACTAAGGGTCAATTTATCATAGCCAATCAACCTAACCCGCACATCTTTTGGATGGCATCAGTTGAATGTGGCTGTATTGATCATTATTCTATATCGATGGCAACACTCGTATATTGCTCTACGCCATTGGGCACTGTGCGCTGCAAAAGGGAGGATCCCCACAAGCTCTGAAGATTTTATAAAATCTCTGTTTTGTCATGATTTTGTCGATCGTGGCACCAGGCTGTTGCCTATGATTGATGTGGCTAAGTTACGGAATTATGTCCATCAGTGGATCATTGTTGCATATCCACCTCCATATTTTCATTTCTGTACTTTTTCCTTTTTTAAAAGTTTAAAAATGATTAGAAATTATTTACTGATGGTTGCACTAAATCTGCTTCAGTTTACAAAATGTGCTGGTTAGTTACTGCAGCAGCACAGGCTAGGCCCATGACTTATGCTGTGATTTCTATGATTCTATAGCTGCGGCTGACCGCATAGTGGCATTTGGTAATTAGTTGAGCCTTCATTTCCAGTCTCCATTATCACTCATGAGTTCTTTATTACATCAAAAATAGTTGCACAGCTTGTATATGTTGGTCAGTTATAATATAAGTATATAAGCATAAACTAGTTTCTTGTTTTATCAAAAAAATGCGTAGTAAGTAATAGAAAAAATGCTTTAAACTAGCAGCTTCTCAATCTAGCACTCGTCCCTGAGTACCAGTGAATATACTCGCATAATACAGAAAGAGGTTCTTGAGCTTGTGCTGATATATGCAGGGTTGCATTATATGATTGGGCTCTTTTTATAAAAAAAAAGGAATTAGAGATTTTAGAAGATATCTTGTGTGCTGCATGTAATTGTATAAATATTTTGTTATACAGAGAGAGAGAGACCCGGGTAACTCCAGTGAATTGCACGAGACAATCTGCCCTTCCTCCCCCCCCCCCTCCCCCGCGGTGAATACATTTAAAGTAAAGGTAGTGACATCTGGGTTGGTTCCAATAGTGTCTCGAGCCTTGGAGAAAATGAACAGAATTAGTGTTTTTTTTAGATAACCAGGAACTTTTTGGGGCTAGATGGAAGGATGGACAGCACATACTAATGGTTTTGGGGCTGGGAGAGGAAGGGCAGAGGATGTTTGAGCTGTTGGTTGAGTTGAAAATAATTGGTATCCATTTAAACTAGAAATGGCAGTAAGATTTGGTAAATGTATACAAGCAGCTAGTTATTTGAAGAAGGAAATATTCAAGATAAAAGAATACAAATGTTTGATGGGGATCATTATAAATAGACAAACTAAAGTATACTTGCCCTAATGTAACATAGAAGGAAAGTACTGGAACGTGAGCTTTGTAGGTGGATTGAGGTGTATGTATAATTGACCACCTAGGATGTTTGAAAGGTGGATGAGTTTAATATCAAAGTGGGTAAATACACTATGTGAGATGGTAGTAAACCATACAGATGATGACAATCCCAGGGTTAATCCTTGCATTCTGCTAAATTGGAGATTAATTGCTACAGTGTCTCTCGGCCAGGATTCTAAGCCCTGATTGCTTTCCAGTGAATTGCACTAGACAATTGCATGCATGGCTATCGGGTGAATAACTTGTCAACTTTCTGGTGTCTGCTGGTCATATTTAATCTTTTACCACTTGACAATGCAGCGGAAATAAAAAAAATTCTCAATTTGATAAATACTTTATAAAAAATACCTACAAAAATTTATAACAATGCTTCAGTAAAAATGCACAGGAATTTTTTTTGTAAAGCTAAAAAGCCTTGGACCCTTGGAAGCTCCATTGCGCACAGAGCTTCTTTTGGTAAAGTGAATACCCAATTTAATCCCAGCCTTAGCAGATTTTATGGACTGCAGTGGTTCAAGAACATTCACTACCATCTGCAATTAGGGATGGATAATAAATGCTGGCCTTGTTAGTGATGCCCATCTCCCGAGAATTAATTTTTTAAAAGATGAAAATTGCACATGGCATTGTTTCAATAACCATTTCTCCCATAATTTATTACCAGAAACTGGCAAACAGATTACAGGAAACAAGCCGTTTCCTGCTCTCACCCTAAACTAGACAATTTCATTCACTTTGCCTCCAATTTCCACCCTTCCCTCACCTTCACATGGTCCATCTCTGACTCTTCCCTTCCCTTCCTCGACTTCTCCGTCTCCATCTCTGGGGATAGGTTATTGACCAACATTCACTACAAGCCCACTGACTCCCACAGCTACCTGGACTACACTTCCTCCCACCCCGCCTCCTGTAAGGACTCTATTCCATTCTCCCAGTTTCTCAGTCTCCGCTGCATCTGATCCGACGATGCCAACTTCCACACCAGTGCTTCCGACATGTCTTGCTTTTTCCTCAACCGAGGATTCCCCTCTACCGTGGTTGACACGGCCCTCGATAGTGTCCGTTCTGTCTCCTGCACTTCTGCCCTCCCCCTGCCCCTCCCTCCCAGAACCCCGATAGGCTTCCCCTTGTCCTCACCTTTCACCCCACCAGCCTCCACATTCAACGGATCATCCTCCGCCATTTCCGCCACCTCCAACGTGATCCCACCACCAAACAGATCTTCTCTCCCCCCCCCCCCCCCCCTTTCAACATTCCGTAGGGACTGCTCCCTCCGAGACACCCTAGTCCACTCCTCTTATCACCCCAGCACCCCTTCCCCTTCACCTGGCACCTTCCCGTGCAAGCGCAGGAGATGCAACACCTGCCCTTATACCTCCTTTCCCCCCCTTCCCACTGTCCAGGGTCCCAAACACCCCTTCCAGGTGAAACAGCGATTTACTTGTACTTCTTGCAATCTAGTATACTGTATTCACTGCTCGCAATGTGGTCTCTACATTGGGGAGACCAAACGCAGATTGGGTGACTGCGGAACACCTCCGTTCAGTCCATAAGGGTGACCCCGAGCTTCCGGTCGCCTGTCATTTCAATTCACCGCTCCATTCCCACTCGGACCTCACCGTCTGCGGCCTCTTGCATTGCTCCACGGAAGCTCAGCGTAAGCTCGAGGAACGGCACCTCATCTTCCGATTAGGCACTTTACAGCCTTCCGGACTTGATATCGAGTTCAACAATTTCAGATCATTACTTCGGCCCCTTTTATATTTTTTAACCACACTTTTAGTTTGTGCCTTTTTTTTCTCTCCCACATGGCAGCTGTCTTTCATTCTGCTAGCACATTTCACACTTCATCTAGAGCCATCCTTTGTTTCTTTACCTGTCCTATTACCATCTCATCTCGCCTTGAATATCTCTTAATGGCTCTTCACCTCTCATAGAACTTCCCTTTTGTTCGTTCATCCCCTCCCCCATTTCCCAGCCCCCGAACTTGCTTTTTAATTTGTTTCAGTTCCTGCTTTTTTCTCAGTTCTGAAGAAGGGTTTCGACCTGAAACATTAACTCTGTTTCTCTCTCCACGGATGTTGCCTGGCCTGCTGAGTTTTTCCAGCATTTTCTGTTATTTTGGGTATGGCTCTATTTTCTGCAACTCCTGTGTTACTGGCCTTGGGACTGGAAAATCAACCCTAGGTACTGAAATGCACACAAGAAAAGAAGCCATACTTGATTTTGTGCAAAGTGGAACATTTAAAAATGTTGGAACATTTGAGCATCCAAGGGAAAGTGGCAAGTTGGATCCAAAATTGGTTCAGTGGCAGGGAGCAAACGGTACTGGTCGATGGGTGTTTTTGTGACTGGAAGGCTGTTTCCAGTGGGGTTCCGCAGGGCTCAGTACTAGGTCCCTTGCTTTTTGTGGTATACCTCAGTGATTTAGACTTCAATGTAGGGGGCATGATTAAGAAGTTTGCAGGTAATACAAAAATTGGCCATATGGTTGATAGTGAGAAAGCTGTAGACTGCAGGAAGATATCAATGGACTGGTCAGGTGGGCAGAAAAGTGGCAAATAGAATTCAATCCAGAGAAGTGTGAGGCAATGCATTTGGGGAGGGCTAACAAGGCAAGGGAATACACAATAAATGGTAGGATACTGAGAAGTGTAGCGGGACCTTGGAGTGCATATCCACAGATGTCTGAAGGTAGCAGAACAGGTGGTTAAGCATACGGGATACTTTACTAGTCGAGGTATAGAATATAAGAACAGGGAGGTAATGCTTGAACTGTATAAAACACTAGTTACGCCACAGCTAGAGTATTGCATATAGTTCTGGTCACCACATTACAGGAAAGATGTGATTGCACTAGAGAGGGGACAGGAGATTTACGAGGATAGGGAGTTGAGGTCAAAGATCAGCTATTGAATGGCGGAGCAGGCTCGAAGGGCTGTATGGCCTACTCCTGCTCCTAATTCTTATGTTGCCAGGACTGAAGAATTTTAGCGTTGAGGAAAGATTGGCTAGGCTGGGGTTGTTTTCTTTGGAGTAGAGGAGTCTGAGGAGAGACCTAATTGAGGTGTATAAAATAATGAGGGGCCTAGATAGAGTGGATAGGAAGCACCTATTTCCCTTAGCATAGAGATCAATAATCAGGGGGCATAGATTTAAAGTGGTAGAAGGATTAGAGGGGAGTTGAGAACTTTTTTCACTCAGAGGGTGGTGGGGGTATGGAACTCACTGCCTGAAAGGCTGGTAGAGGCAGAAACCCTCATCGTATTTAAAAAGTACTTGGATATGCATTTGAAGTGCTGTAACCCACAAGACTATGGACCCAGAGCTGGAACGTTGGATTAGGCTGGATAGCTCTTTTTTGGCTGCCACAGACATGATGGGCCGAATGGCCTATGCCATAAATTTCTATGTTTCTAGGATTTTTCTATGATTCTAATGTCCTAGATTTGATACCGCAGCATTGTTAACAGCAAGAGATAATATTTTAATCATATCTAAGAAAAGCTAATTTTTCAGCTGCGGGAGTGAAATGGGAAGTAGTAGTTGGGCAAAGTACCAACCAAAATTGTAATAAAGTATTAATCTCCAGTGCTGTGGATGAAGTAAGTTGTTTGGGGGACTGTCCCCTCACTGAGATACTAACCAGCCATTACATGCTGCAGCTTACATTTCCTGAAGTCCCCAAAAATCCCTTTAGAAATTTTGCATTATACTTGATGTGATCAGGTGAAAGCATCTTTATCAGGAGAAAAAAACCATTTTGTCTGAAAACCAGTTCCAGTCAAATTAATACAGTAATAAAGACCAGCAGCAGCTCAATACTATTGAACCTAATGGAATAAAATTAAAGCATTTTTTGGTTAAGTTTGTGCTTATAGAAAATGGCTACACTTCCATTGTAGCAGTCTAAGCTACATGAGAACTTGAAATTAGTAATGAAATAGCCATTAAAAAAGTGGAGTGTTTGAATATTCATAACACAACAGGAGCAGATGGAATGCATCCAATAATACCTAAGAAAGTGAGGGTAGAAGTAGGAGCAGCTGTGGCTGAAATTTTTCACAGCTCATTAAATTTGATGGTAGTACCAGAAGATTGGGAAATGGCTAATGTTCCATTTTTTAAAAAGCCATGTTCTGGGCAGATTGTAGAGTAAGAAAAATTTGAAATGCATTTAACAAATTCAACATTAATTTATGAAAGCTGGATCATGCTTAACCAAGTTGTTAGAATCTGGTGTAGGTTGATAATGCAACTTTCAGAAGGGATTTTGTAGGATACCTCGAGAGATTTGGGTCTAAAGTGAAAACGCTTTGGAAAAGAAATGCTACTGTACATTGGGAAAATATATTTTAAAAAGGTAACTACAGTATTAGTGGAAGATCTAATAGGACAGCTGTGAGTAATGGAATACTCAAAGATCAGTCTGGAAACTCTACTGTGCATTATAATTTAAATATTTTATTAAAATGGATAATAAGCTGAGAGAAAGTAGAATGGTTTGGTGAAAAGGGATAAAATTAAGGGATCTAGAGAAATTCAACAAGGCTGATGAATTGCTGGCATTTAATATTGAGATATTTAAGGTGATGCATATGATGGTACTGAAAATGACAAAGAGTGATGCAAAATGAAAGATGTAACCTCCTCTAGCCCTACAACTCCTCCAGAACTCTGTTCCTCTGACTCTGGATTCTTATGATTCCCTATCCCTTCATCCACCATTTGTGGCCATATCTTCAGCCATCTAGGCCCCACACTATGTAATTCTCCCCATAAGCATAAATCTTTCTGCCTCTCTTTTAACACCCTCCTTAAAACACATTCTCTGACCAAGCTATTGGTCACTCCTCCTACTATCTCCTTTGGTTTGGTGTTCATTTTTGTCTGATTACGCCTTTGTGAAGCACCTGCCTGGATAACGGTGCTGATGCACCCCCCCCACAGGGCCCAGGAATTTCAGCCCTTTTGCCTGGGTCAGAAGGTAGGATTTGAGCATGTCAGCTAGAGTCTCTTCCCCTCACCCCCTCAGAGCCCAGTGCTGGTGTGGCGACTGCACCCTCCCACCTGTTCCTCAACCTTTGCCACGGACCTCTTAGCTGCTAGAAGGTATATGACTTGCTCTTCAAATTACTCTCATTATGGGAAATGCTTCCTGCTACATAGTCTGACCAGAACCAGGAAACTACTTTGTAGGAAATCATGGTGTCCAGGCTTGTGTTCTATCACTGCATAGCTCATTGCATTTGCACACCAACAGGCTTGACTACCAAGCTGGTGGCATCTGCATCATTTTTACAGTGATAATCTATAAACTGTGGTCAACCATTAAACCTTTCAAAGGATGGCTCTCACATTGAGCTGGTTTCAGGAGGCTACTTTATTTTTAAGCTTAAATTATGCTAACATATCCTTGAAAGTCACATGGGAATGGAATCTTGAATGCGACATGGATGATGATACCGAGGCGAATACTATTTTGCAGGGTCACCAGTTATTCATCTGCAATCAATTAAATGAGTTCTGAGGAAGGTTCATCAACCTGAAACGTTAACTCTGTTTCTCTCTCCACAGATGCTGCCTGACCTGCTGAGTATTTCCAGCATTTTCTGTTTTCTGGTTTATTAAAGTTCTGCACCAGATACTTTAAAAGATTTCAAACTTATATTTATTCAATTGTGCCAAAATCAACATTGAACAAGGCTCTAATATAACATAGAAAAGTCAAGGATAAGAAAAGGCCATTTATCCCATCAAAGTTCATCTTTTTAATACCCCAACTCTCCCATTACAGCATCCAGCTGCATTTTGAACATCTATAACTTTTTAGCCTCCATTACATTAAACAACAGATTATTCCAAATATTTATCTCTTGGACTAAAGTAGTTCTTACTAATAGCTCTTTAAATTTATTTTTCACTATTAAATTTCTATCCTCTGCTCTTCAAATTGAAATAGGAAAAGTAATGCTCTAGGTTTACCTTGTATGCGTGCTTGACTATTCAATCATTCTAGTAACATATCTACGGTTGTTTATCAACGTGTTTTTCATTTAAAAATGGAATAAAAACTCTATTTTGGCCTCCCTCCAGAATAGTCACTAGATACTGTTAGTACTGTGTCTCCAACCTGATTAACATCATGAACAGGGCACTTAAAAAATAATAATAGGATTGGGCAGAGTCAACACGAATTTATGAAAGGGAAATTGTGTTTGACAAATCTGTTAGAGTCTTTTGAGGTTATAACTAGCAGAATAGATAAGAGGGAACCAGTGGATGTGATATATTTGGATTTTCAGAAGGCATTCGATAAGGTGCCACACAAGAGGTTATTAAACAAAATTATGGCTCATGGAATTGAGGGTAATATACTAGCATGGTCTGAGGATTGGTGAATGGACAGAAAAGAGAGTAGGAACAAATGGGTCATTTTCGGGTTGGCAGGCTGTAACTAGTGGGGTACCGCAAGGATCAGTGCTTGGGCCTCAGCTATTCACTATCTACATCAATGATTTGGATGAGGGGACCAAATGTAATAAATCCAAGTTTGCTGATGATACAAAGTTGGGTGGGAATGTAAGTTGTGAGGAGGATGCAAGGAGGCTTCAAGGGAATATAGACAGGCTAAGTGAGTTGCCAAGAACATGGCAAATGGAATATAATATGGAGAAATATGAAGTTATCCACTTTGGTAGGAAAAATAGAAAAGCAGAGTATTTTTTAAGTTGTGCGAGATTGGGAAATCTTGGTGTTCAGAGGGACCTGGGTGTCCTTGTACACGAATCACTGAAATTTAACATGCAGGTATAGCAAGCAATTAGGAAAGCAAATGGTATGTTGGCCTTTATTACAAGGGGATTTGAGTATAAGAGTAAAGATGTCTTACTGCAATTATATAGGGCCCTGGTGAGACCACACCTGGAGTGTTGTGTACAGCTTTGGTCTCCTTACCTAAGGAAGGATATACTTGCCATAGAGGGAGTGTAATAAAGGTTCACCAGACTGATTCTTGGGATGGGGGGTTTGTCCTATGGGGAGAGATTGAGTAGACATGGCCGATATTCTCTAGAGTTTAGAAGAATGAGAGGTGATCTCATTGAAACATACAAAATTCTTACAGGGCTTGACAGGGTAGATGAAGGGAGGATGTTTCCCGTGGCTGGGGAGTCTAGAACCAGGGGTCACAGTCTCAGAATAAGGGGTTGGCCATTTAGGACTGAGATGAGGAGAAATGTCTTCACTCAGAGCGTGGTGACTCTTTGGAATTCTCTACCCCAGAGGGCTGAGTATATTCAAGACAGATTGATAGATTTTTGAATATTAAGGGAATGAAGGGATATGGGATAGTGCAGGAAAGTGGAGTTGGGTTGACGATCAGCCATGATCTTACTGTATGGCGGAGCAGGCCTGAAGGGCCAAATGACCACCTACTGCTCCTATTTCTTTTGTTAAGATAATGGCTATAGAATTCTGACATCTCAGGACTCAGTACTTCACTTTAATGTAACTCTCTAATTTCCATTTTATGCTGAACTGCAGCCGGTCAGGTTTAGGAACAACGGCTCCTAATGCCAAGAATATAACAAAGCATAGAAGGAGAAGACGTCATTCATCCCATCAAGCTCATTCCTTCCCCAGGTTAAATATAATCTACCTTATCATGGACTCTATTTATTTAATTGAATGGAAAGCTCTTTACAATGTTTCTCTGATCCCTAAATTTAGTCAAGAAAATCTCATCAATAGGTTTTACACTAACACCATCATTATTTACTTCCACACATAATTATATATTGTAGGCATATTGAGGGGGCACTTTAAAAAAAAGATGCAAGTTAGTCATGTATAATTATTTCTTTTAAAAAAAATATTGACACAGCTGTTGACATTGTTGGATATATAAGCCCCAAATTTGCGATACTCCACTGTTACAATCATTTTGAGTGTGCCCAAATTGAAGAGCATCACAAACCGTGCAGTCAAAAGACCAGAGGAATCTGGCACTGCTGGCCAGTGTCAGCATCTTGCGGTGGACGAGTTACGAAAATGTGATTCTATGGCAAACTTCATGATTAGGTGAGTTCTGTCGCACTGTTCTCCTTGCCCAGCCTGCTGAAATTGAATTCTGAACGCTTGCCTTTTAGAAGAACCTTTGCCATTCAGTTGCATTTAGCTCTCTGCATTAGTTTGTTTTGCTGTGGAAGGTGCCATCATCTCATAGAATCATAGAATAGTTACAGCACAGAAGAAGGCCATTTGGCCTGTCAAGCCTGTGCCGGCTCTCTGCAAGAGCATTTCAGCTAGTCCCACTCCCCTGCCCTTTCCCCATAGCCCTGCAAAATTTTTTTGTTCAGGTACTTATCCAATTCCCTTTTGAAAGCCATGATTGAATCTGCCTCCACCACCCTCTCAGCTAGTGCATTCTAGATCATAACCACTCGCTGCGCAAAAAAGTTTTTCCTCATGTCGCCTTTGGATCTTCTGCCACCTTAAATCTGTGTCCTCTGGTTCTTGATCCTTCCGTCATTGAGAACAGTTTCTCTCCATCTACTCTGTCTCAACCCCTCATGATTTTGAACACCTCTATCAAATCTCCTCTCAATCTTCTCTGCTCTAAGGAGAACAATCTCAGCTTCTCCAATCTAACCATGTAGCTGAAGCCCCTCAGCCCTGAAACCATTCTTGTAACATAGAAACATAGAAGGTAGGAGCAGGAGTAGGATATTCGGCCCTTGAGCCTGCTCCACCATTCAATGCGATCATGGCTGATCATCCAAATTCAGTACCCTGTCCCTGCTTTCTCCCCATATCCCTTGATCCCTTTAGCCTTAAGAAATATATCCAACTCCTTCTTGAATATATTTAATGAATTGGCCTCTACTGCCTTCTGTTGTAGAGAATTCCACAGGTTCACCACTCTCTGGGTGAAGAAATTCCTCCTCATCTCTGACCTAAATGGCTTACCCCTTATCCTTAGACTGTGACCCCTGGTTCTGGACTCCCCGACCATCGGGAACATCCTTCCTGCATCTAGTCCTGTTAGAATTTTATAAGTTTCAATGAGATCCCCTCTCATTCTTCTAAACTCCAGCGAGTACAAGCCCAATCGACCCAATCTCTCCTCATACGTCATTCCTGCCATCCCAGGTATCAGCCTGGTGAATCTTCGCTGCACTCCTTCCATGGCAAGAACATCCTTCCTCAGATAAGGTGACCAAAACTGCACACAATACTCAAGGTGTGGTCTCACCAAGGCCCTGTACAACTGCAGCAAGACATCCTTGTTCCTGTACTCAAACCCTCTCGCTACGAAGGCCAACATATCATTTGCCTTCTTAACCGCCTGCTGCACCTGCATGCTTACCTTCAGCAACTGGTGCACAAGGACGCCCAGGTCTCGTTGCACTTCCCCTTCTCCCAATCTATTGCCATTCAGACAATAATCTGCCTTCTTGTTTTTGACACCATTTATCCACGTTGTATTGCATCTGCCATGCTTCTGCCCAATCACCCAACCTGTCCAAATCATACTGGAGTTTCTCGGCATTTCCCTCACAGCACACACGCCCACCCAGCTTTGTGTCGTCTGCAAATTTGCAGATATTACATCTAATTCCCTCGTCCAGATCATTAATATATATTGTGAACAGCTGGGGCCCAAGGACCGATCCCTGCGGTACCACACTAGTCACTGCCTGCCACTTGGAAAAAGACCCGTTTATTCCAACTCTTTGCTTTCTGTCTGCCAACCAGTTCTCTATCCAAGTCAATACCTTGCCCCCAATCCCATGTGCCTTAACTTTACACGCTAATCTCTTATGCGGGAGCTTATCGAAAGCCTTCTGAAAGTCCAATTACACCACAGCCACTGGTTCTCCCTTATCTATTTTACCAGTTACATCCTCAAAAAATTCCAGTAGATTAGTCAAGCACGATTTACCTTTTGTAAATCCATGTTGACTTTGTCCGATCCGGTCACTGTTTACCAAGTTGTAGGATTTGCAAAATTTCCACATTCTCCCAAGGTTATTAATAAAAGGGACCCTATGGACAATTTAAAAAGGGTACCCAAAAGATGGCGTCCGCACCTCGTGACCAAAAGCCTGTACAATTTTAAAAGCCTGAACTCTGCAGCTCAGAACAAGCAGCTTTGGGAAATCGAAACTTAAAATGCATTTCTGTGAAAAGGACTTTTGTGTTTGGAGGGCCAGGCAGCTAAGCAAACAATTGAATATGCATTTTCGTTAAATTGGAACAGATCAACCCAGTTAGGCCTAAACAGGAGGCCATTAGTTTATCCGCATAAATAATCGGAAACAACTTAAGGAAGCCATCGAGGCTGGACAGGCCAATTAAAATGCATTAATGACAATACAGCCCGGACATCAGGCCATTAGGTGCGATAAACAGCCATCTAAAAACAGTTATTTTAGATTGGTACAATCATTTAAAACAACCCACCAAAATTGAAACAATGGACTAACCTGATTTGGCACGCAGATAAGGGGCCATCGAAAAGAGTATAACTGTAGGCCCTTAGTAGCAATCTCGCTCTGCTGGCTCTCTCCTCCTGACTCTGACCTCTCATCTGGTCTTGGGCTACTGCTGCTCGCACTCGAGCCCTGGCCTCGTGGTGGGTTCTCTTCTTGCTCCCCGCATTAAGTTGCAACCAAGGACATCCATACCAATAGCAGGGGAGGGGAACGAGACCTGAGTCCAAAGTCACCCAGGACACCCGGGCCATGAGAGAGGGCAGAGGAATCGAGGTGAGACAAACTGAGACGAAGAGTAAGGTAGACCCGACAAGAGCAGAGAAGGGCAGCAGAAGACGTATTAATTAAAACCCGAGCGCCGAGTTATAAGCTGACGCCAGGGGAAGAAAGTATCTGAGGACAGTGAGACTAAGCTGGTTGGGCGAACCCCGCAATTAAGCTGGCAAGCCCCTTGTTGAACACTGTAACGCAGGTGTCCACGCCACAATGAATATACTGGCGTTTGACGCTTGGGTAGTAAAATCTAAACAGTGAAGACTGTTAATCGTCTCATTGACGCAACATTACTACCGACGACTGCCCGAGGGAGAAGAAGAAGAGAACCCGTCGTGACGAGACGACGACGGCAGCTGAGGAGAAGAAAGGTGTGTAGCAGCAGCAGCTCTAGCACCGCGCCCTGAGACCACGTGGCGACGGAGTACCCCAAAGGACAGCAGCCCAGACCTCAAAAATCACAATTGCTAAAACAACAAGTTTTGCTTTGGATTGGTGAGCATGAATTCCTGGCCCCTCATAGCTTAATTTAGTTAGGTATAGGGGTGGGATAAGGATAAGGGGTTTGTTAAAGTAATTGTTTTTCCCTCGATGTGCCGTGTGTTCCCCATTCCCTGTATAAGTATAGTTGTAGTGTTACATGCCTGTAATTGTGTTCTCTACCAGTAATTTTTCTCATAAGACTGTGTTTTCGTTCCTGTTTTAATAAAACCTTGGTTTTCTTACACCGAACCACCTGTCTACTCGAGTCTTTCTGTATCGCCGCCTGTACCTAAGTCCGGTGTCTGGAACCCAGGGTCGTGGGAGTGATTCGAACCGCTCACCAACAGTCAGGGGCATAACTGACTGGGCGCATGCGCCAACCACACGCCACCCCCCTTACAGAAAATGGTGACCATGGCAGGACACTGGCAACAGGGTTGCGATACAGTAGACAATGGTTCGGATGAGCAAACCATGATGGAGGAAAGGATTTCTGATTATGTGTTTAGCAAGGTGAATATCACTAAGAAGTGGATCACCACTCTGTTAAGGGCTGGGCGTCTGGTAGATGCAGCAGCTAAGTGGACAGAGGGAAAGGAACACAAGAAGTCCTTAGAGAAGGCAGTTTGGCTGATGTGTTTTAAAAAGCAGGTCCAGCTGTTGGACAGGCTCGTTGTAGCACAGGCAGTCGAGTTAAGGGAGTCAGCCCTGGAGATCCAGGATAAGGCTCTAGCAGGGGAGAAGTTATTGGTAGCTTTGCAGGCCTTGAATCAGGAGAGGGTGCATTTAATGGGAGAACACAAGGCCCAGTTGGAATACCTACAGTGCCAGGTCACCGAGGCCAAGGGAAATGAGTTAAGGTTGCGGGAGAAGAACGCCCGCTTGGCAAGGCAGATTAGGGAACAGGAAGAGAAAGTACAGGAGGTAAAGGCCGCTTACAAGCTAGCGAGCGAGCAGGGGTTTGAGGAGGCAGACCACGGCCCCTGTAAAGAGCGGATAGAAAATCTGAGCCGGGTCCTCCGGAAGGCAAAAGGCATGGTATGCCTCATAAGCCCAAAGGCAGGTCAGGCGGATTTTATGGGGAATGAGGGGAGGACAGTTCCAACATCACCGGTAGTGCCCAGGGACGACCCGGTTGAGGGAGAGGAGATCTCACGATCACCACCCGTAGCGCCAAGTTTCAGTGAGGTTTGGCAGCAAGGGGGGGGTGGAGCCAGAGGTGGAGGCGGAGGTGGAGCAACCCCCGCCAGAGAGGTCGGAACCGGGACCGATGTGCCCAGTGTTGTATCGGTACCTTTTTACCTAGACACAATTAGAACTCAGAACTCAGAGATTCAAACATGAAGTGCTTTATTCGAAGGGAAAGGGAAGTTCTGGAGAGTTCCGAACAAAGAGAGCTAAACTTAACCAAGAGAACACCCAACCATTTATCTGCTGTGACAGCGCCACCACAGGTGGGAGAAGAACACACAATACATAACATATTCCTCCCCTCTTAAATGGAAGGTCCACATTATTCCTCAACAGGTAAGTTACTTTCAATGCACTCAACTAACCTAGGGTAGAGGTAGACTGCCTCAACCCCTGACTTTACCCTGGGGTTTATTCTGCCCCAGTCTTGTGGGTAAGTCGCTAAGCCTACAGATCCAAGCGTCTTGGAGGCCGCCGCTCTCTGACAGGAGACCGGCGGTCATCGCTGGCTTCCACAGCAGTAGGCATTGACACAGGCCTAGATGGAGAAGGTGCCTGTGTCAGTCGAAAGTCAGGAGTTTGTACAGGTGGAACAGTCTCTTTGACTTCCTGTGTTGGAGAAGAGCACTGTGGCAAAGGATGCTGGTTTGCGGTATCATCCGGAAACAGTTCAGGCCAACCAGCTGTTAGAGCCTCTGTGGCTGTCTCTGCTCCTAGCAACAGTTGATCTGTGTGTCTTCTCCAGACGACGTCCTCAGCAGTCTCAACCGTGTAAGACACAGGGCCCGTCTGCGCCAACACCGTAGCAGGAACCCATTTCGGTCCAGTGTTGTAGTTTCGAGCTAGGACATGCTCTCCCGGATGAAACCGTCTCTCCTTGGCTCTTTTCTCTCTCTTTTCAACTTGAGCTTGTTGTTGACGATGAACAACCTGCTCTTCCCTTGGAGGTTTGAGTAAGTCAAAACTTGTCCGCAACTGCCTCTTCATCATGAGCGAAGCGGGGGAAGTTTTAGTTGTGGCATGCGGCTCGTTCCTGTAGGACAACAGGAAGCTGTTCAGACGTTGGTGGATTGAGCCCTGACCTTGCGATGCCTTCAAGGCGTGCTTCAAAGTTTGCACAAACCTTTCTGCCTGGCCGTTAGTAGAGGGATGATAGGGCGCAGACCTGATGTGCTGGACACCATTCACATGCAGGAAGGTTGCAAACTCCTGTGATACAAATTGTGGACCGTTGTCACTTACGAGTTGTTCTGGTGAGCCATAACGGCTGAACATCTCACCAAGTTTCTCAATTGTTTTCTCTGCCGTGGTAGACCTCATCACAGCGACCTCCGGCCACTTGCTACGAGCGTCCACAACCACCATAAACATCTTCTCTTCAAAAGGACCGGCGAAGTCCACATGTACTCGCTGCCACACTTCTGCAGACCAATCCCAGGGGTGTAGGGTTGCCAGCTGTGGAACATTCCGGACCCTTTGACATGGGGAACATGTTTTGGCTTTCTCCTCAATATTCCCATCGAGACCTGGCCACCAGAAGTAGCTTCTTGCCATTTCCTTCATCCGAACCATCCCACTGTGGCCTGTATGAAGTTGTTGCAGTATAGGTTCCCTCAGAGGTGGCGGAATGATGACACGGCGTCTCCAAAGAAGACAACCTGCCCGGACGGAGAGCTCATTTCTTTTTGAAACGTAAGGTTTCAAACTAGGAGAATCTCCTATAGCTCTCCCTCGAATGACATCGTCCATTACCTCAGACAGGACTGGATCGTTGCGGGTGTACCTTCGCACCTGAACTGCAGTGACAGGTGCTCCCTCCACTTGTCTAAAGTAGAAGATGTCTATCTGACGAGGCTCTGGGGGAGTAGCAGGCAAGGGTAGCCTCGAGAGACCGTCTGCATTGCCGTGCAAGTCTGATTTGCGATATTTGATGTCGTATGTGTGTCCTGACAACAATAAAGCCCACCTTTGCATCCTGCTTGCAGCAAGAGACGGAATTCCGGTGTGGGGCCAGAAGATTGAAGTCAATGGACGGTGGTCCGTCAGGAGTGTGAACCTTCTCCCAAACAGGTACTGATGAAATTTTCGAATTCCAAAAACGATTCCCAAGGCCTCGCGCTTGATCTGCGCATAGTTACTCTTGGCCTTGTTCAAGGTGCCTGATGCGAAGGCAATAGGTTTCTCTTCACCCGAAGGCATGATGTGGGATATGACTGCTCCCACACCATATGGTGATGCATCACATGCTAGCTGCACGGGTAGCTTTGGGTCGAAGTGTGTTAGGACCTCCGATTTCAGCAATGCTTTCTTTGCTTGGGCGAAAGCTTCGTTGCACAGTTCAGTCCATTTCCATGTTTTGCCTTGACATAGCAACTGATGTAATGGCTTCAGCAATGTTGCTAAGTCTGGAATAAACTTCCCATAGTAGTTAAGTAGCCCCAGAAATGAACGTAACTGGCTCACATTCTGGGGTGCTGGGGCCTCCACAATCACCTTGACCTTTGACGGTGCCTTATGCAGGCCAGTAGCGTTAATCACATGCCCCAGGTACTCAACTGAAGATGGAAAGAATTCACATTTGTCCTTACGAACTCTGAGTCCGTACTCTTTCAGTCGTTGTAGTGTCGCATCCAAGTTCAGAAGATGATCCTCCTCATTTGTCCCAGTGACAAGGATGTCGTCTAGGTAGCACTGGACTCCTGGCAGTCCACTCAAAATCTGATCCATTGCCCTTTGGAATAGAGCAGGGGCCGACGTAATTCCAAACGGAAGGCAGCAGTACCTGTATAGCCCCTTGTGTGTCATAATTGTCAGCAGCTCCTTTGATTTGTCATCGACATGCATTTGTAGATAAGCCTGGCATAAGTCTATTTTGCTGAACTTTTGCCCTCTGGCCAGGCCCGTAAAAAGATCATCAATGAGGGGAAGAGGGTACTGTTCCGCAGACAGCACCGGGTTAATAGTCACTTTAAAATCCCTGCAGATTCGAAACGATCCATCCTTTTTCAGGACAGGAACAATGGGTGTGGCCCATTTGCTCACGCTCACAGGCTCCAGGACTCCATTCTCGACTAAGGCCTCCAAGTTAGCCTCAACTTTTGGCCTAATTGCATAGGGTACAGGTCGGGCTTTGTGAAACTTCGGCTTGCTGTCAGGTTTAATGTCCAGTCTCACGCTGATCTTTTTCATGCTCCCAAGTTCCCCATTGAAGAGTTCTGCATGTTTGTTTAACACTGCAGTCAGACCTGACTCCCCTTTTGACATCATGCGGACTGCAGGCCAGTCCAGTGTGATTTTCTCTAGCCATGCACATCCCAGTAGTGATGGGTAATTTCCCTTTACCACATATAGTGGCAGTTTTGCAGTCTGTCCATTCAATTTAACTGTCACCTCAATGGCGCCTCTCATGGCCACAGGTTCGCCGGTATCCGTCTTTAGCACAATGTTTGTTGGCTGAAGGGTAAGATGCTTTAGCATTTTGTTGTAGACAGTGTCTGAAACAAGGGACACAGCCGCGCCTGTGTCCACCTCCATCCGCGCTGATTGTCCCTCCACCAGTGGTGACACCCAGTAGCCATTTGAACCACCTGCAACCGTCAGTATGTGCACCTCTCCCTCCTCAGAGGTGTCGCTCCACTCTGTTTTGCTTGTTCCATCATACTGCACTGAATGAACACTCTTTTTCCTCTCTTGTCCAAATACAGACATTTTGCTTCCATGCTTCCCAGCTCTGTCTGTTCTTTTTTTACCTCTACAGGCGCGTTCAATGTGACCCTTTTTGCCACAATTTCGGCATTCCAGCTCTGTACACCAGCAGTCATTAGCGCGATGGCCCGTTTTCCCACAACGGTAACATGTGCCGTTCCGCGCACCTTTAGGCTCAGACGACACCTTGTGAACTCTCCCTGTTAAACTCAACTGGTGAGCCTCCTTTTCCGCCATCTCCATGGAAACACTAACTTCAATGGCCTTTTCAAGAGTAAGGTTGTCCTCAGTAAGAAGGCGCTTCTGTGTGGCTGCACTTTGCAGACCACACACAAGTCTGTCTCTAATGGTGTCATTCAGCACCTCCTTGAACTGGCAGTGTTCCGACAACCTTTTTAAAGCAGCAATAAACATCGTCACTGATTCCCCATCCTCTTGATTCCGTTTGTGAAATCTAAATCTCTCAGCAATAACCAGAGGTTTTGGTGAAAAATGTGCTCCAAGAATTTTCACTAGTTGCTTATATGTTTTAGTTCCTGGCTTATCTGGCTGCACAAGGCTGTGAAGTAAATTGAATGTCTTTGGCCCCATTACACTCAAAAAGGTAGGCACGACCTTTTCGTTTGCCACCGCATTCGCCAAGACAAAATAGTCAAAACGTTCCGTATAAGCGCTCCATTGCTCCACATTTTCATCAAAATCACCGATGTTTCCTAATATAGTAGCCATCTCACGTTTCAAATTTAAATTTCTGTTTACTCACTGCACCCGTAACGTACGCAGATTCATCCGCTCCTCGTCGCCACTTTGTTGTGTCGGTACCTTTTTACCTAGACACAATTAGAACTCAGAACTCAGAGATTCAAACATGAAGTGCTTTATTCGAAGGGAAAGGGAAGTTCTGGAGAGTTCTGAACAAAGAGAGCTAAACTTAACCAAGAGAACACCCAACCATTTATCTGCTGTGACAGCGCCACCACAGGTGGGAGGAGAACACACAACACATAACACCCAGCACAGCATCGGAGGTTCGGCCCACCCGTCAATGGCGACAATGAGGGACCCCTCCAAAACCAGTTCGTATTACCCTTTAACACCCAACAGCTTAGGGCTATGGTCAACCATATCCCGAAGCTGTCTGAAAAGGGAGACCCCTCGGTCCACTTCAGGGACATAGAGCAGGCAGCCAGTGTCAACGACTGCGATGGCGCTGAGCAGGCCAAGATGCTGCTATTCTCCCTGGAGAGTAGTCTCCTCCAATCACTTTCTGACGAGTGTAGGAGGGGGCAGAGCGGGTATGAGGAGCTCAAAGATGTGGTTCTGGAGGCCATGGGGATGAATGAGGGAAGTCCTTTCTCCCGTGTGGAGAAGACAGTCCAGCTCGCAGGGGAAACCCCGCAGGCTTTCGCGGACCGGTTATGGCCGGTGTACCAGAGGGCCTGTCCAGGGGCGCCGAACCAAGGGTTCCTGAACGGGGATCCCCATGCCCATTGGCTCCGTTGCCTGGTGGCGAACAGCTTGTCACAGGTCCGGGCCAAGGCAGAAGTCTGGTT
The DNA here is from genome assembly GCF_052327205.1 of Somniosus microcephalus. Classification (NCBI taxonomy): domain Eukaryota; kingdom Metazoa; phylum Chordata; class Chondrichthyes; order Squaliformes; family Somniosidae; genus Somniosus; species Somniosus microcephalus. The sequence continues at coordinate 262,081,592 of NC_140988.1, forward strand.
CGACCCCAAAAATCCCCAGACCACCAAGCTTACAGTGATCAGGCAGCTAACGCTAGCCTGTAAAAACGGTAGGGGAACCGATGCACACCCACCCAAGGGGAAGATGCATGAGGTAAAACCCAGACCGGGTAGGAAATATTGGCATCAGGAAGGGAGTAACCCCCCCAACACAAAGACAAACTGTTACGGGTGCGGGAAGGATGGTCACTGGCGGAAGGAGTGCAAAAACCTTTGGAAAGATAACAAGGGAAAGAATTCCACAGCCCCAGCCCAAAAGGCGGGGGTAGGAATCCCTCCCGCAGAGGTCAAGTCACTTTTGGACACCATGAGGTCCTTATTGACCGGCCAGGGGAGTGTAGCAGCCGCTACTGGTGCTCTTACCCCATCCGCCCCATCCAACCCACAGCCGTGACTAGAGCCAGCGCAGCCTGTTTACCTGTGTTCTCTCCGGTACAATGAATGGAAAAGACCCCTTTTGGAGATGGAGGTAGAAAAGGTGATGGGGACCTATCTGTTGGACACGGGGGCATCATGCACCGTGGTCTACTCAGCTAACCCCACCACCTCGCCTCTCTCCAGCAGGGTCCCATACAGTCTATCGGGGTTCACGGGTAAAGAACAGGCTGGCTCATTTTCCATCCCGCTCGCCATTCGGTTAGGACCGCTCCGCTCCAAGTGGACCTGTGTCCTGATGAAATGGGAAGTGGAGGGTGGAAGAGAGGTCCTGGGGGCTGACTTTATTGTAGGCCACGGGATCCTAGTGGATTTGAGGAATCATTGCCTTTGGGGGGCAGATAAAGTAAAGAACGGAGAGGTGGTAGTAATCCCGGGTAAGGAAGGGAAGGGGACCCTGTGCACCATGAAGCCCAAAGAGGATTATAACCTCGAGCTTATGGTCAGCAACACCCCACAGGAGTTCCAGGCATTTGTGCAGGCCCACCTGGCCAGATTTGCCACACACAAACATGACTGCGGGAGGATCAACGGGTTTGAGGTCAGTGTAGACGGGGACCCCATGGCCCGACCACAGAAACAGTATAACTTCCCCAGGGAAGCAGAGCCAGACATGGAAGCAGCCATGTCCTCGTTAGTACAGCAGGGAGTTCTGAGGCCGATAGCCACCCACGTAAACTCTCCATTGTGGCCGGTTAGAAAGCCAGACAATTCCTGGAGGGCCACGGTGGACTATCGGGTGCTCAATAGTAACATCACAGCCTGTGCACCCACGGTAGCAGCAGTTGCCGACCTGATAGGAAGTATTCCAGCATCCGCGACCACTTTCACGGTGCTGGATATTTCCAACGGGTTTTGGTCCATCCCCGTAAGGAGGGAGGATCAGTACAAGTTTGCCTTTACGTTTAAAGGGCAACAGTACACGTGGAACTGCTTGCTGCAGGGCTTCCACAACAGCACCAGCATTTTCCATCAGTGTATGGCGAACAGTCTAAAGGATTTTAGCCAGCCCAGACAGTTGGTCCAATATGTGGATGACCTGCTCCTGTTCACTGATTCGAAAGAGGAGCATGGCCCACTATTGGCCGAACTGCTGGAGCTGCTCGGGCAAAAGGGTTTTAAGGTTAACCCCAAGAAAGCGCAGATCGACCAGCAGGAGGTGAAATTCCTAGGTCTGACCGTCCGCGCTGGAGAAAGGGCCATAGATAAGGTTAGGAGGGAGGCGGTACAAGAGTTACCGGTCCCCAACACAGTAACGGGTGTGAGGTCATTTCTAGGGCTGACTGGGTACTGTAGAGACTTTATTGAGGACTATGCAGCCACCGCAGCCCCTCTGCTCCAAATCCTACACAAGGGAGTGGAGTGGCTTTGGGACGAGGGTTGCCAGGCAGCATTTGTCAGGCTCAAAAGGGACTTGCAGACCGCACCAGCTCTAGGGGCCATAGATGGGAGGAAAGAGTTTTTCCTGGAGGTAGCAGCCAGTGGGGACAGCCTGAGTGCTGTGCTGCTCCAAGAGCGGCACAGCAGGCTGAGGCCGGTAGTCTACTCCTCCCGGATACTCACGGATGTGGAGAGGAGCTACTCCAACTGTGAGCGGCTGTAAGGGGTTTTAGATCGCAGAGGTTTCTCTCTCTTGAGGCCTCTCTCTCTTGCACAGTAAAACCTTGAGTGGTTCGACCCACTCGCCCTTTAGATTCTATACTCTGGACTTTGGGGCAGGAACTACAATGTAGAGAAAACTCTTGTAGACCAAGTTTTATTGCATATGGAAAATTAAATCAAATGCAAGCAGATAAGAGAGTACATGGGAGGGAAAAAGCACAAACAAATCATAACGACACAATATTAACTAAGGCAAATACAGGCATCTTATACTCTACAAAGATCATCATGAAATAAGGAAACACACGGAACATCGAGGGACAACAACTCATGTTAATTGTACCCTTAAGTCCACCCCCTTAAACCTATCTAGATCTGATTGTGAAGGGCCAGAAACATGCTCACCAATCCAACTAGGAAGTGCTAGGTTTTGAAAGCAAGTCTGTGTTTTGATCCCTTCAGGCGCCCCGTCTCCACGTGGATCGTGGAACCCCTGTGAGCTGCGCCACACCTCTCTCCTGAGGTGGGGGTCGGGGCGGCTGGACACCGGCGGGCCTGGATGTCGGCGGGGTCGAGGATAGTCGGCTCGACCCTGGTCAGAGGAGCCTTGGGCTGGTCTCCATATAGGTTCCTTCAGTTTTCGTCTCTTCCCGAGCCGGAGTGGCTGGAAGGTTTCTTCTCTCGGGGTTTTATTTTTTGTGTTTCTCCTCCCAAGTTGGGTCGATGGCCTCTTGTTTCGGCAACGGCCCGGGGATGGTCGATGCTCTCTCGATGTTTTTCCCCGGGGCGGGACGCCAGCTTCCAACGGCCTTCTTGATGTTGGCTTAATTCTTCTTCCTCCTCCGATGGTGGAGAGGAGTTTGCTAATCTTCTCCCGAAGCGACTCCTCTTCACCCACTGCCACTTGGTCGTGTGTCTCTGAGTGTAGCTGTGTCTCCAACTGTGTCCAACTGTAACTGTCCAACTCCGACTCCTCCAATTATACCTTTTCTTCAGAGGCTTCCACTTCCCGCCCAAAATCAGGTTAGTCTTTGTTTAACTTTTGGCGGGCTGGGAGCACAGCGAGGTAGTTATTATATTTTAAAATGTTTTAGGTGGCCGGTAAAGGCCCATCTCTGGTCTGGAATTACCTTCATTGTTTTTAATGTCCTGCTGATCTCGTTATCTAGTCCTGGGTGCTGTTCTCATGAATATGAAATTGTCCCCTTTTGTCTGGGTCAACATTTAGATGGCCTCTGTCTCCAGGCCGATCTTGACTGGATCTGCATCTAATCCATATGTATATGTGTGGGTCTGGTTTCGTTCTCTCAGAAACGGCTTCCAGAACTTACTGTGGGTTGAATCCACAAAGCTGCCTGAGGATTCGCAGGAACCATTTTAAAATGTTCCAATAAGCCGGTCACATGGTATGGCAGCCATTTTGTATGCCCCTTTTTCTGGGCTTCTTTTAAAAAACAGTCTTTAAAATCATGGCCTCTTCTGCCATTTGACCCTTCTTAATGTAAAGTCCAATTTTGCGAATCCTACACGGCACCTCTTGGCCACACATCGGGCTGTGAAAAGATCGTTGATCTTCACGGGCACCTCTCCCATCACTCTCCTCACCCATCACACACCCACCCAGATGTTTTTGGACGGGAGGATCAAGGATGGAACAGTGAGCAGTGCCCGCATTGCCCGCTGGACCTTGCTCCTCTCACAGATGGATCTTAGAGTGAAGGGTCTCTGCGAGCCAAAGCTCGCAGCCAACCTGGTTTATCCCGGAACAGCCCACCGGTGTTCCATCGAAGGGGTTTGGGAAGTGAACATAGGTTTACGGGCCAGGATACATCCCACGGGCCACGAGATCTATGTAGACAGTTCCAGCACGGTATCTGCTGGCGAGCGTCTCACGGGGTGTGGAGTTTACGAGCCAGCGGCGAACATTGCCCTGGCGATTAAGCTCCCCGGCACCGTGAGCACCCAGCAGGCTGAACTGTCCACGGTGGTGTATGTCGTTACCCCGAAATCTTCCCCACCCCCTACACGACTTGCTCGGACAGCATGTTAACGTGCAATTTGTGTACGGAGTACCTGGCCATCTGGTCCCGCCGCGGATACACCTCCGCCGACGGGAGACCCCTCACAGTAAAAGCCCTGCTGGAAAAGATCCTGGCCACAGTGGGGGAGGAAGGGGAGGTTTTCATCCACAAGGTGAAGGCCCATTCCTCCACAGAACCCTGCAGTCAAGGCAACCAGCAGGCTGACATGCTCGCCAAGGAGGGTGCCCGTACCGGCACTTTCTGGGACCCATTTGGGTCCAGACCCATGGCGGCGGTCAGAGGTAGGGATGGGACCCAAGGGAGTGCAGGGGTAGCGTTAGCCCCGGACCTTAAGATGGTTCAAGCCCAAGACCCCGTCCTCAAGGCAGTCCTCAGTGCAGTGACTGAGGGAAAAAGGGTAGAGGGTCCGTATGGCACAGCAATCCTCTCCGTAAAAGAGGGCATGCTGTTCCGGGGGAAACAGTGGGTTGTGCCGCAGCAGCACTGGAGGGAATTCCTTCAACTGGCCCATGAGAGTCCAGGAGCGGGACACCCCGGGCCTGAGACCACCTGGCAGCGGGTGGAACAGGCAGGATGGTGGCCAGGACTCAGGGAAGATGTCCGCGAGTTCTATGCAGGCTGTCTTGTGTGCGCTGCGAATAACCCCGACCCCCACAAAAGGAAGGTACCTATGGGACACATCAGGAGGGTAGAGGGACCATGGCAGTCGATACAAGTCGACTACATCGGGCCCCTGCCCACCACCCAGGGAGGCTATAAGTACTGCCTAGTCCTGGTGGAATGGTTCACCAAATGGGTAGCGGCCTTCCCCTGCAGAACAGCCACAGCTCTGGGTACTGCCAGGATCCTGGTCCGGGAAGTGTTCTCGCGGTGGGGACTACCACAGTATGTGGAGTCCGACCAAGGGAGTCACTTCACCGGACAGGTGATGCAGAACACCCTTATGCTGCTAGGCATTGAGGGGAAATGGCACATGGCCCACAACCCGCAGTCATCAGGGATTGTGGAAAGAATGAATCGGACCCTGAAAGAAAGGTTGAGGAAGGAGACGGTGGACTCGCCCCGTAAATGGGCCGAGGTCCTACCGTTGGTTCTGATGGGGATCCGGGCCAGCCAGTCGAAAAGCACGAGGTACTCCCCGTACGAGCTGATGACCGGCAGGGCTATGCCGACCCCCACCCATGTACTAGCCCCGGTGCTCACGGAGGGTCAGCTCAGGGAGGTAAACCGGGACAGGTTCGCCCGAAACCTCTTTGAGCACCTTAAGCAGGTCCATGAGCAGGCAGCTGGGAACATGGGAAGGCAGCATCGGAGTAACCAATTGCTGCTCGAACCCCGAAAGCACCACGAGTGGGAGGTAGGAGATCTGGTCATGGTGAGGAACTATGCCCGAGTAGGAAGTTTGGAACCATTGTACATGGGGCCCTACAGTATTGTAGAGAAAGCTAGCCCCATGGTATACGCCGTTAAGATGCCCCGGCATACCAGATGGTTTCATATCAACCAGTGCAAACTGTTTAAACCTGAAAGGGGAAAACAGCCAGTTGGGGTAAGGTCTGAGGATAGAGATCCTCAGCCTGCAGCAGGAGCGAGTTCACAGACTGCACAGGCAGGCACTGTGGCTTGCTTAAAGGGAGGGGCCATCCTGCCCATCGATTGGGACACTCCCCCACTCTTCTGGGATCTAGAGGAGGAGGGACCCGATTGTGAAGACCCCGCCCCGGACCCAGTTTTGGGACCTGGGGGCGCAGACTCTCAGCCTGTAGCAACAGGCTGCAGAGAGTTACCTGCCCCTAGCCCAGGTTCGGGAGAGGCCAAGCCTAAAGAAGAAGATCCCCGGCCAGCGGCAGTGGCTAGCCCACAGGCCGCACCGGAGGGGACAGCGGTCCGGGTTAAAGGCCCATCGGCCAAGAAAGCCCCACCCGCCAAAGTCCCTAGAAGGTCCCCACGGACGCCCCAGCCGAGAAAGCCATGGTCACCAGCTCCCCAGTTTAAAGGGACAGCCTCCCGAGTCAGGGGGAAGTCAAAGGACAGAGGTCCCCAGCTAGTCGCCGTGGGCGGCGAGGGACCAACAGTGAAGGACGGTGCGGTCACGCCGGGGGAAACGGTGTGCCGCAGTCCAACCAGGAATTAGCCTGGCCGCCCAGAGATGGGCGGCGGATGTATATAGGTTAGGTAATGTAAGTTTATATTGTTAAGGTGCTGGGTAGTTTTAGATTGAGTAAGTAATCTGCTTAGAGTGTATGTATTTGGGTCAAGGTCGCGAGACCCGACCATGCTTCACCCAAGCCAGAGAATCTCTTGGGGACCTGGCTGTATGTTTTGTATCTGTTACAGGAAGACTGTCGGGATGAAGGGGATCATAATCCTACTCGCCCTGATGGGACTGAGCCGGGGAAAGCGGGGCGATGTAGAAGACTCCTACATCTACGGGTGCTCGGGAGATAGAGTGCCTATAGCGACCGACGGAAGTGGTGAACGGGAGATGGAGGAGACCGCCGTCTACGTCCACGAGGGAAGGTGGCCAGGATAGCTGGGGTCCAATTTGTCTCAGTACTCCAGCCAAACCGGATTCACGTACGGGGAGGCCTCCCTCCTGTGCCCCAGGGTACGGGTCGTTACCACGAGGGTCAGCGTCACCGTAGGAAAGCGTATATGCCTAACATGCAAGGGACACATTCCTCTGGATAGGTGGTCGTGGCTCAGGAAGCTGAGCAAAGATATGAGAAACCGCGCAGTTGAGTGGGAACGGTTGGGGAACAATACCCACCAGACGATTACAGGGACTCACGGAGGATTAAGTGTGTGTTGGGACAAGTGGTGGGAACCGGATCAAGGGATTTATATCTGTATGTGGGGGTCAGAGAGAGTCTGCCCCACAGACATATCCATTATTTTCCACCGGCAGTGGCAAGATGCCGGGGAGGGGATGAAGTGGGATACCAGCCGGAAGGTGTGCGCAGTCCCATTCTCCCCGATCCCAGTCAATGCCACTGAGCTTGTAACCCGCCCCCGTAAGCCCCTGCCCATGGCGCCGGCAGCAAGGTTACCCAGGGAAGGGTGCCCCACCACCACCAAGGGACCAGGGAATGGGCTGGTACTAGTACCTACGGATCAGGTGCTGTACCAGGGGGTACACTATGCGGTAGCCTCCGTGATTTTAAATCTCACCGAGGTACATTTGCCGGAGTGGTGTCCCAAAGTAACAGAGCAGCTATACCAGGCCCTATTGAAGGACATGTTCAGGAAGTTTTATGAGTTCGATTTCGCCAATGTCGACAAAACCGAACTGTACACCACACACCAAGAGTTTTTGGGTAATGCAGGGAGACAAAGAAGGGGAGTATGGAATGATGTTTTTACTGCATTTAATACTGGGTCCTCTGTCATCAACAGTTTGGATGCCATAGAGCTGCAGACCCAGATAAACGGTTTAAAAACACAGTTAAGGAAGATATTAATGGATGAGAACAAGGTAGTGGGCTCGGAGTTGCATGAGGACCAGGCTATGATGGTCCATTTAAAGGAGATCATAGCAGAGTTGGAGAAGCACGCAAAGACGGTAAATGCCCTCATAAGGGAGGACAGAAATGCTTCTGACCAGGCTGTGCAGAATGAGGTGTGCGTGCTATACAGGGCGTGGTTACTGGGTGAGGGCCACAGTAATCTGGAGGATTTAAAACAGGGTTTAGTCCCCTCCTGGATCAGCAACAAACACCTCGCAGCCCTCCACCCATTTGAGAATGCATTAAGCCCGTGCCAACTCCGGCTAGCGTCCGAAGCCTACCCAGTCCCAGTGGATTGTGGACGGTCCAACCACACAATCATGGGAGTAGTAGTTAGGATGCCGGTCATGGGTAGGACAGCCCGACCCACGCCAGTATACAGGGTAGAGAACATTGGAGTCATTCAAGGGGGTGCACACATTCGTTTCACAGCGGTCCCACCTTACATCATAAAGTGGGAGCACACTATGACAGGTACTGACCTCTCAGGGTGCCGGAGCCGGGGAGCACACAAATCCCTGTGTCCCCAGCACTTGAATGCCTATTCAAAACTGCAGTGCGGGTTCAGAGCTGCTGGCACAAAGCCTATAAATTGTACCATGGAGGCAATGGCACAAGACCATGTTCCCCCACAGGTAGGAGGTGGGACATATTGTGTCACCACCGGCGCGTCCCACTACCAGCATGGACAGCATAGCTGTTGTCCGGTTAGTGATAGCAGTTTCTGTTTTAAACCCGAGGCAGAAGTTCAAGTGGCCCAGGAGCGAATTGTCCCCATTCCTGAACCCTCCACTGTTCACCTCACTGTGAAGGAGAATTTGACCAATTTGCAGAAGTACGTAGCGCATTTTGGCTATGAAATTCCCCCTCTCCCTGAACACCTTACCAAAATACTCAAAGCCGTTATAGTTTCGCAGAAACATTTTTACACTCTAGAGCAGAAAACAGTAGAGATAGGGACTAAGATATTGGATATTGTGATTCCATCCTGGTGGGACATTTTCAATAACATAGAGGTCCCTTCGTGGATCAGACTGGCTTCCCACATTCTCGTGGTTTGCCAGTTAGGGATAGTGTCATATCTAGTCTGCATCCAGTGCAAGGGAAAAGGTCAGTTGTTAGAGTTCCAAAACCAGAAGATCTGGAAGGAACACTATGTGAAGGTGGAGGGAGATACGCCTGTTTGAGTTTTTTTCCTTGTATTTTTGATTAAAGATTGTTGTTTTTTTTGTTTGTTTTTAATAAAGATTCTTGCGATGAATTTTTAATAAAGATGTATGTGTACCAAGTGGTGCAGGGGTGTTGGACGCCTCCATGCTTGGATGTGTGTGAAAAACTGTAATTATTCTATGTATGCTTATGTACACTACATTTTTGCAGAATGGGAAGTGCATGTGTCGGGGGTATATTAGATAGGTAATTACAGGGGAAGGTTGACTATGGAGGGTCAGAAAATTTAGCTCACCTTGTAAGAATGATACTTCAAGCAAGTTTTAGTATCACGGGGGGAGTATAGGATTCGCAAAATTTCCACATTCTCCCAAGGTTATTAATAAAAGGGACCCTATGGACAATTTAAAAAGGGTAGCCAAAAGATGGCGTCTGCACCTCATGAGCAAAAGCCTGTACGATTTTAAAAGCCTGAACTCTGCAGCTCAGAACAAGCAGCTTTGGGAAATCGAAACTTAAAATGCATTTCTGTGAAAAGGACTTTTGTGTTTGGAGGGCCAGACAGCTAAGCAAACAATTGAATATGCATTTTTGTTAAATTGGAACAGATCAACCCAGTTAGGCCTAAACAGGAGGCCATTAGTTTGTCCGCATAAATAATCGGAAACAGCTTACGGAAGCCATCGAGGCTGGACAGGCCGATTAGAATGCATTAATGACAATACAGCCCGGACATCAGGCCATTAGGTGCGATAAATGGTTATTTTAGATTGGTACAATCATTTAAAACAGCCCGCCAAAATTGAAACAATGGACTAACCTGATTTGGCGCGCAGTTAAGGGGCCATCGAAAAGCGTATAACTGTAGGCCCTTAGTAGCAATCTCGCTCTGCTGGCTCTCTTCTCCTGACTCTGACCTCTCGTCTGGTCTTGGGCTATCACCGCTCACACTCGAGCCCTGGCCTCGTGGCGGGTTCTCTTCTCGCTCCCCGCATTAAGTTGCAACCAAGGACATCCATACCAATAGCAGGGGAGGGGAATGAGACCCAAGTCCAAAGTCACCCAGGACACCCGAACCACGAGAGAGGGCAGAGGAAACGAGTTGAGACGAACCGAGACGAAGAGCAAGGTAGACCCGACAAGAGCAGAGAAGGGCAGCAGAAGACGTATTAATTAAAACCCGAGCGCCGAGTTATAAGCTGACGCTCAGGGAAGAAAGTATCTGAGGACAGTGAGTCTAAGTTGGTGGGGCGAACCCCGCAATTAAGCTGGCAAGCCCCTTGTTGAACACTGTAACGCAGGTGTCCACGCCACAATGAATATACTGGCGTTTGATGCTTGGGTAGAAACATCTAAACAGTGAAGACTGTTAATCGTCTCATTGACGCAACGTTACCACCGCCGACCGCCCGAGGGAGAAGAAGAAGAGAACCCACCATGACGAGACGATGACAGCAGCTGAGGAGAAGAAAGGTGTGTCGCAGCAGCAGCTCCAGCACCATGCCCTGAGACCACGTGGTGACGGAGTACCCCAAAGGACAGCAGCCCAGACCTCAAAAATTTCGATTGCTAAAACAACAAGTTTTGCTTTGGATTGGTGAGCATGAATTCCTGGCCCCTCATAGCTTAATCTAATTAGGTATAGGGGTGGGATAAGGATAAGGGGCTTGTTAAAGTAATTGTTTTTCCCTCGATGTGCCGTGTGTTCCCCATTCCCTGTATAAGTATAGTTGCAGTGTTACATGCCTGTAATTGTGTTCTCTACCAGTAATTTTTCTCATAAGACTGTGTTTTCGTTCCTGTTTTAATAAAATCTTGGTTTTCTTACACCGAACCACATGTCTACTCGAGTCTTTCTGTATCGCCGCCTGTACCTAAGTCCGGTGTCTGGAACCCAGGGTCGTGGGAGTGATTCAAACCACTCACCAACAGTCAGGGGCATAACTGACTGGGCGCACGCGCCACCCGCCACCCCCTACAAAGTGCTCTGCTATTACATCTTTTATAATGGACTCTAGTATTTTCCCCACTACCGATGTCAGGCTTAATTCCCCGTTTTCTCTCTATCACCATTTTTGAACAGTGGGATAACATTAGCTACCCTCCAATCCATGGGTACTGTTCCAGAGTCTATCGATTTTTGGAAGATGACCAGCAATGCGTCCTTTATTTCTTAAGTACCCTAGGATGTAGATTATCAGGCCCTGGGGATTTATCGGCCTTCAATCCCGTCAATTTCTCTAACGCCATTTCCCTACAAATACTGATTTCTATCAGTTCCTCCCTTTCATTAGACTCCATTTTCCCCGACATCTCTGGGAGGTTATTTGTGTCCTCCTTTGTGAAGACAGAACCAAAGTATGTATTTAATTGGTCTGCCATTTCTTTGTTCCCCATTATAAATTCCCCTGATTCTGACTGCAAGGGACCTACGCTTGACTTCACCAATCTTTTTCTCTTCACATATCTATAAAAGCTTTTACAGTCAGTTTTTATGTTCCCTGAAATCTTACTCTCATACTCTATTTTCCCCCTCTTAATTAATCCCTTTGTCCTCCTTTGTTGAATCCTAAACTGCTCCCAATCCTCAGGTTTACTCCTTTTTCTGGCCAATTTATATAAGTTAAAAGAAATGTTGTAGTGGTAGGGGATAGTATCGTTAGGGGGATAGATAGAGTTCTTTGCAGCTGAGAGCGAGAGTCCCGAAGGCTGTGTTGCCTACCCGGTGCCAGGGTTAAGGACATCTCCTCTGGGCTGGAGAGAAACTTGGAGTGGGAGGGGGAGGATCCAGTTGTCGTGGTCCATGTTGGTACCAACGACATAGATAGGACAAGGAAGGAGGTTCTGCTGAGGGAGTTTGAGCAGCTAGGCGCCAAATTAAAAAGCAGAACCACAAGGGTAATAATCTCTGGATTATTACCTGAGCCACGAGCGAATTTGGCTAGGACAAATAAAATTAGAGAGTTAAATGCGTGGCTCAAAGACTGGTGTGGGAGAAATGGGTTTTGCTTCCTGGGACACTGGCACCAGTACTGGGGCAGGAGGGAGCTGTTCCGTCGGGACGGGCTTCACTTGGCCAGTGCTGGGACTAGAGTCCTGGCGGATCATATAACTAGGGCTGTAGAGAGGGCTTTAAACTAACTAGTTGGGGGGAGGTTCCTAGAGAGCAAATAATAAAAATGACAACAGAGAAGGTCATAAACTTAGGTAGCAGTGGGGAAATTAAAAACCAGAGCGTGTCAGGAAGGGGCGGAAGGTATGGGGTAAAAGGTAAAGTAATAAAAAGGGCAAAAGCAGGAACTAAGTGTTACAAAACATCTTTGAAAGTTGTCTATCTGAATGCACGTAGCATTCGTAACAAAATAGACGAGTTAATGGCACAAATAACTACATATGGGTACGATCTTGTGGCCATTACAGAAACATGGCTGCAGGGTGACAATGCCTGGGAATTAAACATACCAGGTTATTTAACGATCAGGAAGGACAGGCAGGAAGGAAGGGGAGGTGGGGTGGCTATGTTAATAAAGGAAGGAATCACTGTAATACAGAGAAATGATATTGGGTCAAAAGATCTGGATAATGAAACAGTTTGGGTGGAGGTAAGGAATAATAAGGGGAAAAAAACATTAGTGGGCGTAGTCTATAGGCCGCTGAACAGTGGCAACTCTGTTGGACGGAGTATCAATCAGGAAATAGTTGAGGCTTGTAATAAGGGAACATCTATAATTATGGGGGATTTTAACTATCATATTAATTGGACAAATCAAATTGGGCAGGGCTGCCTTGAGGATGAGTTCATTGAGTGTATTAGGGATGGGTTTCTTGAGCTGTATGTAACTGAACTGACCAGGGGGCAAGCAACCTTAGATCTGGTCCTGTGTAACGAGACGGGATTAATTAAAAATGTCCTAGTAAAGGATCCCCTTGGAATGAGTGACCATAACATGGTTGAATTCCATATTCAATTAGAGGGTGAGAAGGTTGGATCTCAAACAAGCGTGCTAAGCTTGAATAAAGGAGACTATGAAGGTATGAGAGCGGAATTGAGTAGAGTGGATTGGGAAAATAGATTAAAGGGTAAGACAATACATGATCAGTGGTGTACATTTAAGGAGTTATTTTACAACTTCCAAAAAATATATATTCCACTGAGAAGAAAAGGGTGTAAAAGAAAAGACAGACATCCGTGGTTAAGTAAAGAAATTAAGGATAGTATTCGACTAAAAACAAGGGCATAGAAGGTAGCCAAATCTAGTGGGAGGATAGAGGATTGGGAAAACTTTAAAAGACAGCAAAAAATAACAAAAAGATTGATTAAGAAAGGGAAGATAGATTATGAAAGTAAATTAGCAAAAAATATAAAAACTGATAGTAAGAGTTTTTATAGTTATATAAAAAGAAAAAGGGTGGCTAAAGTAAATGTTGGTCCCTTAGAGGATGAGACCGGGAAATTAATGGTGGGAAATATGGAGATGACAAAAACACTGAATGAATATTTTACATCAGTCTTTACAGTAGAAGACACTAAGAATATCCCAACACTGGACAAACAGGGGGCTAAAGGGGGGGGAGGAGCTAAACACGATCAAAATCACTAAGGAAGTGGTACTCGGTAAAATAATGGGACTCAAGGCAGATAAATCACCTGGACCTGATGGCTTACATCCTAGGGTCTTGAGGGAAGTGGCGGTAGGGATTGTGGATGCATTGGTAATAATTTTCCAAAACTCCCTGGACTCGGCAAAGGTCCCGGCAGACTGGAAAACTGCTAATGTAACACCCTTATTTAAAAAGGGCAGTAGACAGAAGGCTGGAAACTATAGACCGGTTAGCCTAACATCTGTGGTAGGTAAAATTTTGGAGTCCATTATTAAGGAGACAGTAACAGGACATTTGGATAATCATAATTTAATAGGACAAAGTCAGCATGGTTTTATGAAGGGGAAGTCATGTTTGACAAATTTGCTGGAGTTCTTTGAGGAAGTAACGTATAGGGTGGATAAAGGGGAACCAGTGGACGTAGTGTATTTAGACTTCCAAAAGGCATTTGACAAGGTGCCACACAAAAGATTATTGCTTAAGATAAAAAATCACAGGATTGGGGGTAATATTCTGGCATGGATAGAGGATTGGCTATCTAACAGAAGGCAGAGAGTTGGGATAAATGGTTCATTCTCAGACTGGCAATCAGTAACTAGTCGTGTTCCGCAGGGGTCAGTGCTGGGTCCCCAACTCTTTACAATCTATATTAACGATTTGGAGCAGGGGACCGAGTGTAACATATCAAAGTTTGCAGATGATACTAAGATGGGAGGGAAAGTAGTGAGTGAGGAGGACATAAAAAACCTGCAAGGGGACATAGACAGGCTAAGTAAGTGGGCAGAGATTTGGCAGATGGAATACAATACTGGAAAGTGTGAGGTTATGCTCTTTGGCAGGAAAAATAGCAGAGCAAGTTATTATCTTAATGGCAAGAAACTGGAAAGTACTGAAGTACAAAGGGATCTGGGGGTCCTGGTGCACGAAACTCAAAAGGTTAGTATACAGGTGCAGCAAGTGATCAAGAAGGCCAATGGAATGTTGGCTTTCATTGCTAGGGGGATAGAATATAAAAATAGGGAGGTATTGCTTCAGTTGTACAAGGTATTGGTGAGACCGCACCTGGAATACTGCATACAGTTTTGGTGTCCATACTTAAGAAAGGACATACTTGCTCTCGAGTCAGTACAAAGAAGGTTCACTCGGTTAATCCCGGGGATGAGGGGTTGGACATATGAGGAGAGGTTGAGTAGATTGGGACTCTACTCATTGGAGTTCAGAAGAATGAGAGGCGATCTTATTGAAACATATAAGATTGTGAAGGGGTTGGATCGGGTGGATGCGGGGAAGATGTTCCCGATGATGGGTGAAACTAGAACTAGGGGGCATAGTCTTAGAATAAGGGGCTGCTCTTTCAAAACTGAGATGAGGAGGAACTACTTCACTCAGAGGGTGGTAGGTCCATGGAATATGCTGCCCCAAAAAGCTGTAGAAGCTACATCATTACATAAATTTAAAACAGAAATAGACAGTTTCCTAGAAGTAAAGGGAATTAAAGGTTACGGGGAGCGGGCAGGAAATTGGACATGAGTCTAGGTTCGGATCGGTCATGGCCCTGTGGGTAGCGGAGCGGGCCCAGGGGCCGTGTAGCCTGATCCTGCTCCTATTTCGTGTGTCTAATTCTGTTAGATTCAGGAGATGGTTCTGGGATAGTGGATTGGCGGTTAGGATCAGATCAGCCATGATCTTATTGAATGGCGGAGCAGGCTCGAGGGGCCGATTGGCCTACTCCTGCTCCTATTTCTTATGTTCTTATGTTCTTATGTCCTCTCCTTGGATCTTATGCTATCTCTAATTTCCCTTGTTAGCCACGGTTGAGTCACCTTTTTTGTTTTATTTTTATGCCAAACTGGGATGAACAAATTCTGTAGTTCATCCATGCAATCTTTGAATGTTTGCCATTGCCTATCCACCGTCAACCCTTTGAGTGACATTCCCCAATCAATCCTACCCAACTCGCGCCTCACACCATTGTAGTTTCCTTTATTTAAATTCAGGACCCTAGTTTCTGAGTCAAATACTTCACTCTCCATCTTAATGAAGAATTCTATCATATTATGATCGCTCCGACCCAAGGGGCCTCGCACAACAAGATTGCTAATTACAGGAAACTTTCTGGTATCCAGCACTGACGGGACCGAGCTGGTGCCGTACCATCAAAACTGCCATAGAAACCAGCGCTAATGTTAAAACATACGGAGCTTTTGAGCTCCGTGTGAATCAACAAATCCTGTTGCTTAGCAACAGCTTCAAAACAGTCGGCCGCAGCTTAAAAGCATCTCTGTAGCTAAGCAACAGCTTCAGCTAGACCTTGCAGAGCCTGACTGGAAAAAAAAAGCAACGAGAAGTAAAAAAACTTATAGGAAACGGCTCCTGAATTTTGCCAGTAGATAGAGCTTTCCAGACATTTAACCTCCGGTTAAACAAAAGTTTCCTGTAATCCTTTCTCATTACATAATACCCAGTCTAAGATGGCCTGATCTCTAGTTGGTTCCTCGACATATTGGCCCAGGAAACCATCCCATATACACTCCAGGAATTCATCCTCCACAGTATTGTTACTAATTTGGTTAGCCCAATCTATCTGTAGATTAAAGTCACCCATGATAACTGCTGTGTCCTTATTGGACGCTTCTCTAATTTCCCATTTAATGCCATCCCCGACCACCGCTTTACTGTTTGGAGGTCTATATACCACTCCCACTAACATTTTCTGCCCCTTGGTATTTCTCAGTTCTACCCATACAGATTCCACATCATCAGAGCTAATATCCTTCCTTACAATTGTGTTAATCCCCTCTTTAACCAGCAATGCTACCCCACCTCCTTTTCCTTTTTGCCTACCTTTCCTGAATAGTGAATACCCCTGGATGTTGAGTTCCCAGCCTTAGCCACCCTGGAGCCATGTTTCCGTAATCCCAATCATATCATATTCGTTTACCTCTATTTGCGCAGCCAATTCATCCACCTTATTACCTTGTAAATCTTTTCTGCACCCTCTCCAATGTTTTCACATCCTTTCTAAAGTGTGGTGCCCAGAATTGGACACAATACTCCAGTTGAGGCCGAACCAGTGTTTTATAAAGGTTCAGTATATCTTCCTTGCTTTTGTACTCTATGCCTCCACTTATAAAGCCCAAGATCCCGTATGCTTTTTTAACCGCTTTCTCAACCTGCCCTGCCACCTTCAATGATTTGTGCACATATACCCCCAGGTCTCTCTATTCCTGCACCACCCTTTAGAATCGTACCTGTGCTGCCTTCCTTTCGGAATTTATGTTAGTTTTCCAGTTAATTCAGGGGTTTGAGTAATTTGGGTCGATTTCCATTGTGTGCCGCCACCTAGTGGATATTTGGTACCTAGCAAGTGCAGTAAAGTGCAGTAATTATTACCAATGCATCCACAATCCCTACCGCCACTTCCCTCAAGACCCTAGGATGTAAGCCATCAGGTCCAGGTGATTTATCTGCCTTGAGTCCCATTATTTTACCGAGTACCACTTCCTTTGTGATTTTGATCGTGTTTAGCTCCTCCCCCCCTTTAGCCCCCTGTTTGTCCAGTGTTGGGATATTCTTAGTGTCTTCTACTGTAAAGACTGATGTAAAATATTCATTCAGTGTTTTTGCCATCTCCATATTTCCCACCATTAATTTCCCGGTCTCATCCTCTAAGGGACCAACATTTACTTTAGCCACCCTTTTTCTTTTTATATAACTATAAAAACTCTTACTATCTGTTTTTATATTTTTTGCTAATTTACTTTCATAATCTATCTTCCCTTTCTTAATCAATCTTTTTGTTGTTTTTTGCTGCCTTTTAAAATTTTCCCAATCCTCTATCCTCCCACTAGATTTGGCTACCTTATATGCCCTTGTTTTTATTCGAATACTATCCTTAATTTCTTTACTTAGCCACGGATGGCTGTCTTTTCTTTTACACCCTTTTCTTCTCAGTGGAATATATATTTTTTGGAAGTTGTAAAATAACTCCTTAAATGTACACCACTGATCATGTATTGTCTTACCCTTTAATCTATTTTCCCAATCCACTCTACTCAATTCCGCTCTCATACCTTCATAGTCTCCTTTATTCAAGCTTAGCACACTTGTTTGAGATCCAACCTTCTCACCCTCTAATTGAATATGGAATTCAACCATGTTATGGTCACTCATTCCAAGGGGATCCTTTACTAGGACATTTTTAATTAATCCTGTCTCGTTACACAGGACCAGATCTAAGGTTGCTTGCCCCCTGGTCGGTTCAGTTACATACTGCTCAAGAAACCCATCCCTAATACACTCAATGAACTCATCCTCAAGGCAGCCCTGCCCAATTTGATTTGTCCAATTAATATGATAGTTAAAATCCCCCATAATTATAGATGTTCCCTTATTACAAGCCTCAACTATTTCCTGATTGATACTCCGTCCAACGTAGTTGCAACTGTTCGGAGGCCTATAGACTACGCCCACTAGTGTTTTTTTCCCCTTATTATTCCTTACCTCCACCCAAACTGTTTCATTTTCCTGATCTTTTGACCCAATATCATTTCTCTGTATTACAGTGATTCCTTCCTTTATTAACATAGCCACCCCACCTCCCCTTCCTTCCTGCCTGTCCTTCCTGATCGTTAAATAACCTGGTATGTTTAATTCCCAGGCATTGTCACCCTGCAGCCATGTTTCTGTAATGGCCACAAGATCATACCCATATGTAATTATTTGTGCCATTAACTCATCTATTTTGTTGCGAATGCTACATGCATTCAGATAGAGAACTTTCAAAGATGTTTTGTGACACTTAGTTCCTGCTTTTGCCCTTTTTATTACTTTACCTTTTACTCCAGGTATCTCGACGCAGAACCAGCTACTCACCACAGTAACAAAGCCTGTTTTCGGAGACACTGAGCTTAAAAGAGAAGAAACAAGTAAGACTTACCTGCAGAGACCTCCACAGCACTTGGCCAATCCAGCCAAGCAGTCCTCACCCGAGCCACAAGGTGCACAAGACCTCGCTAGATACCTCATCCGCCGAGAATTGTTAAGTTCAGGTCTTCTAGAATTTGATGACTGTCCTGAAAATTATTGGTGATGGAAAGCATCCTTCCTGAGTACCACCAAGGACTTGAATCTGTCAGCCAGAGAAGAACTAGATTTGATGACAAAGTGGCTCGGAGCTGAGTCGTCAGAACAGGCGAAGAGAATTCGCTCAGCGCACGTCCGCAATCCCACAGCAGGCCTCAACCTGGTTTGGCAACGTCTCGAAGACTGTTATGGGACACCAGAAGTCATTGAACATGCACTGCTTAAGAAGATTGAGGACTTTCCAAAGCTAACCAACAAAGATAATGTCGAGCTTCGAGAACTGGGTGACATTCTCCTCGAACTGGAGTGTGCTAAGGGAGAAGGTTACCTGATAGGCCTCTCGTATTTGGATACAGCTCGTGGGGTAAACCCAATAGTGGAAAAGCTCCCCTACAACCTTCAAGAGAAATGGATAGCTAAGGGATCCAAGTACAAAGAGGACTACGGAGTGGTATTTCCCCCCTTCTCTCTCTTCTCCAGGTTCGTCCAACAACAGGCAAAGGTGAGGAATGATCCAAGTTTCACTTTCTCCACCTCCAGCAGTTACGCTCCTTCGAGAACAGAGAAACCCACAAAGTACAGCAACAAAGCCTCTGTGAGCGTGCACAAAACAGATGTTCCAGCCGAACCCTCAGTCAACCAATCCAGTTCTGCTGGGAATAAAGTGGATGACCCAGATCGTCAGTGTCCAATACACAAGAAGCCGCACCCACTCAAAAAGTGTCGAAGCTTTAGAGGCAAGCCTATTGATGAGCGCAAATCATACCTGAAAGAGAATCGCATCTGCTTCAGGTGTTGTGGGTCGACTATGCACATGGCAAAAGACTGCAAGGCGACAATCAAGTGCTTCGAGTGCAACACATCGCAGCCCTGCATCCAGGTCCTCCTCCTTCGACCACCGAGAGAGCCACGGTGGACAAAGAGGATAGCGGGGAGCAAAGCGAAAGCGCATCTTCTTCAGACACCTCCAAGTGTACAGAGGTTTGTGTAAATGCAAGCAGCCCACGCTCATGCTCCAAAATCTGCTTGGTTAAAGCATATCCTGCAGGGAGAAAGGAGAAGGCAATCAAGATGTACGCAGTGCTTGATGAGCAAAGTAACAAGTCTCTAGCGAAGACAGAATTCTTCAATCTCTTTGAAGTCAAGGCCAGCGCAGCTCCATACACGCTAAAAACCTGTTCAGGGACAACAGAGACTATGGGTAGGAGAGTTGGCAACTTCATGATCGAGTCCATGGATGGGAAACTACAGCTTCCCCTCCCCACCTTAATTGAGTGTGACATGATGCCAGATGATAGGACGGAAATTCCCTCCCCAGAGGTCGCACACCATCAGCCCCACCTACAGCCAGTTGCCAACAAGATTCCAGCTGTGGACCCGGACGCTCCAATCTTCCTGCTCTTGGGAAGAGACATCTTAAGGGTGCACAAGGTGCGTGAGTAAATCAACGGGCCCCACAATGCTCCTTATGCGCAGCGGCTTGACCTGGGATGGGTCCTCGTGGGTGGAGTTTGCCTGGGAACAGTCCACAAACCAGCGGATGTCAGTGTCTATAAAGCAAACGTGTTGCACAACGGTCGCACATCCTGTCTCAGCCCATGCCCAAACAGGATCCAGGTAAAGGAAGACTACGATGGCATGACGCAGCATCATAGGTCAACCTCCTCTGCCTGTGAGGAAGAGGCAGGCCTCACTGTGAGCACAGACAGCCTAGGATGCTCAGTGTTTGAAAGGTCCAAGGATGATGACAAGCCAGCACTATCCATGGATGACAAAGCTTTCCTAACCATCAGTGCCCTGAGGAGGTTTTTCTCAATCCGTGGTCCAGCTAAACTTCTCCGCTCCGACAGAGGGACTAACTTTGTGGGTGTCTGTAAGGAGTTGGGCATCCACACAGACGATGCAACGGTAAGAAGCTACCTCCAAAAGAAAGGATGCACGTGGGTGTTTAACCCCCCGCATTCATCCCACATGGGTGGTTAATGGGAGAGGCTCATCGGTGTTGCCAGGCGTATTCTGGATGCTATGCTGCTTCGGACGGGACCCACTCGTCTCACACACGACGTCTTGAGCACTCTCATGGCTGAAGTCATGGCGATCATGAATGCAAGACCCCTGGTGCCGGTGTCCACCGACCCAGATATGCCTGCAGTCCTCACCCCAGCGATGCTCCTGACTCAAAAGATGAGTGCTACTTCAGCCCCCTCTGGAAACTTCGACATGGCTGAGCTGCACGGGAAGCAGTGGAAGCAAGTCCAGTGTCTTGCAGACACTGTTTGGAAGAGATGGAGAGGAGAGGATTTGTCCACCCTACAGAGCCGTAGGAAATGGACAGAAGACAAGCCAAATGTCAAAGTGGGAGATGTTGTCTTGCTGAAAGACAGCCAAGCACACAGAAATGAATGGCCAGTGGGACTGGTTGTCAAAACTCTGCCGAGTAGGGACAAGAGGGTCCGCAAGGTGGAGGTGAAGATAGTCAAAGAGGGTACTGTCAAAGTGTTTCTGAGGCCAGTCTCAGAGATCATAGTCCTCCTTTCTGAAGAAACCTAGAGAAAGGATTCTGAGTATGTTTGCAGCCAAAGGAGTAATTTGGGTTGATTTCCATTGTGTGCCGCCACCTAGTGGATATTTGGTACCTAGCAAGTGCAGTAAAGCGCAGTAAAGTGCAGTGAAGTAAACTACTGTATATCACAGACCTGCAGCCACACATGGTCTGGGAAGTTATATTCTTGTCACGCTCCAGCCTTGGACATGCATATCAGTTATGTGCTTATATACTAATGCGTGCTTCCATTTCTGTATTGTATTTCAGTTCCACTATAAGAATCTTTCAGTAAAGTTTACAAGAAATGTCAAGCCTTGTGATTTTTATGGGAAGATATCAAGTTGTTAGCTACCTGTCTAGCTCTGCATAGGAACGTGCTGCAAGGGCAGAATAGTACCCTTTAGTTCATATTGCCTCTCAATATGAACAGCACTAGCAAACACCCCCGCGAAGATATTGGTCCCGGCTCTGTTGAGGTGCAATCCGTCTGGCCGGTACAGGTCCCAATGTCCCACCTCGTCCACAATGTCCCAATCTTAACATTGTTTACAACACTTTCCTATAATATTGCTGATTGATGCTGCAAAACAACTTGTTGCAAACAAAGTGGTGAGGATGAGAATTTCTTTGAGGATTCTATTGATCTTCATGATTTAGATGAGTTCATAAGGTAGACATCAAATGCATGTGCAACCAGGCTTTATGGCAACTACTCTAGCACCTGTATTTACAGACCTAACAGAGATTCATCTGGACATTTCGGAGGGACCTGACATCAGCACTGCTGTTTCACAGGAGAGGCTGTCATTCTGCTCCAGGCTGACCTGTAGACAACTTCTTGAATAGGGGTGTCTCATCCTGTAGCTGTGAAGGTTACCATAGCATTGCATTTTTAATAGGAACATAGGAATTGCTATCTGAAAAAAGACCAAGGTCCATCTAGTTCTCCTTCGACCAGCTTGGTAGTCACATGATACAATAATAATGGAGTTGTTGACTAATCAATCTCTGTTAATTAGTCTACAGCTGACCCAGACATAGGAACAGAAATCGGTCATTGAGGCCCTCGAGTCTGTTCCGCCATTCAGTGAGATCATGGCTGAACAACCCCAGCTTCTCCCGTCTATCAACGTAACTGAAATCTCTCATTTACGGAAGAGTTTTCCAAAATTTTACTGCGCTTTGCTTGTAGCAGTGTTTCCTAACTTCACTCCTGAAAGATCTGGCTCTAATTTTTAGGCTCTGTCCCCTAGTCCTAGGCTCCCCAACCAGCGGAAATAGTTTCTCTCTATCTACCCTATCAGTTCCACTTAATACCTTGAAAACTTCAATTAAATCACCCCTTAACCTTCTAAATTCCTGAGAATACAACCCTACTTTGTGTAATCTCGCCTCGCAATTTAACCCTTGGATTCCAGGTATCGTTCTGGTAAATCTATGCTGCACTCCCTCCAAGGCCAATATATCATTCCTAAGGTGTGGTGCCCAGAACTGAACACAGTATAGAATCATAAAATGGTTACAGCATGGAAGAAGGCCATTCGGCCCGTCAAGCCCGTGCCGACTCTCAGCTAATCCCATCCCCCTGCCCTTTCCCCGTAGATCTGCAATTTTTTTCTTTCAGGTACTTATCCAATTTCCTTTTGAAAGATAAGATTGAGTCTGCCTCCACCACCCTTTCAGGCAGTGCATTCCAGATCTTAATCACTCGCTGTGTAAAAAGGTTTTTTCTTACGTCGCCTTTGGTTCTTTTGCCAATCACCTTAAATCTGTGTCCTCTGGTTCTCAACTCCTCCGTCAATGGGAACAGTTTCTCTCTATTTACTCTGTCCAGACCCTCATGATTTTGAACACCTCTATCAAATCTCCTCTCAATCTTCCCTGCTCCAAGGAAAACAACCCCAGCTTCTCCAGTCTATCCACATAACTGAAGTCCCTCATTCCTGGAATCATTCTCGTAAATCTTTTCTGCTCCCTCTCTAAGGCCTTCACATCCTTCCTAAAGTGTGGTGCCCAGAATTGGACACAGTACTCCAGTTGGGGCTGAACCAGTGTTTTATAAAGGTACATCATAACTTCCTTGCTTTTGTAATCTATGCCTCTATTTATGAAGCCCAGGATCCCATAAGCCTTTTTAACTGCTTTCTCAACCTGCCCTGCCACCTTCAACGATTTGTGCACATATAGCCCCAGGTCTCTCTTTACGTGCACCCCCTTTAGGACTGTACCATTTAGTTTATATGTCCTCTCCTCATTCTTTCTACCAAAATGTATCACATCACACTTTTCTGCATTAAATTTCATCTGCCACGTGTCCACCCATTTCACCAGCCTGAAGTCTATCACTATCCTCCTCATTGTTCACTATACTTCCAAGTTTTGTGTCATCTGCAAATTTTGAAATTGTGCCCTGTACACCCACATCCAAGTCATTAATATATATTAGGAAAAGCAGTGGTCCTAGAACTGACCCCTGGGGAACACCACTGTATACCTTCCTCCAGTCCAAAAAACAACCATTCACCACTACTCTGTTTCCTGTCACTTAGCCAATTTCGTATCCATGCTGCCACTGTTCCTTTATCCATGGGCTTCACCTTTGCTGGCAAGCCTATTATGTGGCACTTTGTCGAACATCTTTTGGAAATCCATGTACACTACGTCAACCCCATTACATCATCAACCCTCTCTGTTACCTCATCAAAAAACTCAATGAAGTTGGTTAAACATGATTTGCCTTCAACAAATCCATGCTGGCTTTCCTTAATTAATCCACACTTGTCCAAGTGACTGTTAATTTTGTCCCTGATTACTGTTTCTAAAAACTTCCCCACTACCGAGGTTAAACTGACTGGCCTGTATTTGCTGGGTTTATCTTTACACCCTTTTGGAACAATGGTGTTGTAGGAATGTCTAGTTCCTATCAAGAGACTGAGGTCAACTCAGGCGATCAAACAAACGATGTTTAATGTAAAACTAATTGAGTTTAACAAACAGTTGCAAGAGAACTACGAATACAGGTCTAGTCAGTTCGGAGGCTCCACGAGGACTGCTTGGGCGGTCCCATGGCTGGCGTCATGACGTCATCACATTTTTCCCACCGGTGGGGGATCATGTGATGAACGGCGTGATGTCATCGCATTTGCCCGCGCTCGTAAAGGGACCGCGCTCTGTACATGCAAACAGTATATACAAAGGTACAGACTCAGGCTGTAGCTAA
Organism: Somniosus microcephalus; assembly: GCF_052327205.1. NCBI lineage: Eukaryota > Metazoa > Chordata > Chondrichthyes > Squaliformes > Somniosidae > Somniosus > Somniosus microcephalus. The sequence goes on from NC_140988.1 coordinate 262,105,817, forward strand.
CATATTGTTAAAGGGAATTATATATATTTGATCGGAGTCCCTTAGTGGCTCCGCCACATGCGCCCCCCCCAGAATTGTCTTTAACAGAAAAAGTGAAACGGCAAGGAGGCCTGACAAGCCTGTCAGAGCAACTTCTGTACAGTTGGAGTGGAAGCTGCTGGACAGCGGGCGGGCGGGCTGGCGGGCGGTTGCGCTTGATCTGGCACGGCGACTGTGGGCGGTCAGCCACGTTTTGGCGGCTGTGCGGTCTCGACCGGGCGGTCAAGGTCCAAGTGTGCCGGCTTCAACCGGTCAACCGAAATGTGGTCCAGTTTACCTCCGATATCCACCGAGAAAGTTTTGTCTCCCGGCTCTATCACGCGGAAAGGACCAGTGTAAGGGGCCTTGAGCGGATCCCGATGAGCGTCGTGGCGGATGAACACATATTCGGCGTTCTTCAGCTCTGCTGGGACGTGGGAGCTCTGAAAGCCGTGATGCGACGTTGGTACTGGTGCAAAACACCTGGCTGTCTCCTGGTGGCTGATGAGTTGATTGGATGCGGACCATGGCTCTGTTGGAGTCGGAAGGAAATCCCCTGGTACGCGTAGCGGCTGGCCATAGACAAGCTCTGCCGAGGACGAGCGAAGATCTTCCTTGGGTGCCGTGCGAAGACCCAACAGGACCCATGGTAGCCTGTCCACCCATCCAGCACCTTGGAGGCTGGCCCTCAGTGCGGCTTTGAGCAACCTGTGAAACCGATCGCACAGGCCGTTCGCCTGTGGATGGTAGGCTGTGGTGCAATGTAGCTTGATGCCGAGCCCCTGAGCCACTGCGTTCCAGAGCTCAGAGGAAAATTGCGGTCCACGATCAGAAGAGATGTCCGCCGGTACCCCGAAACGGGCGACCCAAGAGGAGATGAATGCCCTGGCTACGTCTGCCGAAGTGGTGGATGACAAGGGAACTGCCTCTGGCCATCTAGAGGTGTGGTCTACCATCGTAAGGATATGTGTAAACCCATGAGAAGGTGGAAGTGGCCCCACCAGGTCCACATTCACGTGATCGAACCGTCGCTCCGGAACAGCGAAGGTGGCCAATGGAGCTTTGACGTGACGCTGCACCTTGGCCTTTTGGCAGACCACGCAGATGTTGGCCCAGTCGCGGACATCCATATGCATGCCCCGCCAAACGAAGTTCGACGACATCAGCCTTTGCGAGGCCTTCATGCCAGGGTGTGACAACCCGTGTATGGCGTCAAACACTTTTCGGCGCCAGGCGACCGGCACGATAGGGCGAGGATCTCCTACAGAGATGTCACAAAGTAGCGTGGTGCCTGCGGCGTGGAATTTGACGTCGGCCGCTTGGAGGCTAGAGGGGCTGGTTCGGTAAGCTTGCACCTCTGGGTCCGAGGCTTGATCCGCAGCCATGAGGGCATAGTCAATGCCGAGCTGGACTGCCTGAATGGTCGCGCGGGAGAGGCAATCCGCCACCAGGTTGTCTTTACCGGCCACGTGCTGAATATCAGTAGTGAACTCAGAGATAAACGTTAACTGACGTTGTTGTCGGGCTGACCACGGTTCAGCAGCCTTGACCATAGCGAACGTTAGTGGCTTATGGTCTACAAAAGCAGTGAAAGGACGTCCTTCCAGCAAGAACCGGAAATGGCGGATGGCCAGAAAAAGAGCCAGCAACTCCCGGTCGAAGGTACTGTACTTCCGCTCGTTTCGCCGTAGTTGATGGCTGAAGAACGCCAGCAGTTGCCATGTTCCATTTACCCACTGTTCCTGCACTGCGCCGATGGCGTAGTCTGACGCGTTGGTGGTGAGGGCAATGGTGGCACCTGGCAGCGGGTGCACCAGCATGGTCGCGTTGGCGAGGGCGTTTTTTGTGTCAACGAACGCCCGGTCCATGTCGACCGTCCAGCTTACCGGATCCTTGCCAGACTTGCCCTTGAGGGCCTCGTACAGGGGCTGCATGAGCAGAGCTGCCTTAGGCACGAAGCGGAGGTAAAAATTTACCATCCCGAGGAACTCCTGCAGGGCCTTGATGGTCTGCGGGCGCGGAAAGGATGTCACCGCCTCTACCTTTGCTTGCAAAGGCACCGCTCCCTCCGATGTGATGCGATGTCCCAGGAAATCAATGTGGGGCAGACCAAACTGACACTTGGCCGGGTTGAGAATCAGGCCGTGTTGGCTGAGGCGACGAAAGAGGGTGCGTAGGTGCGCGATGTGTTCCTCCTTATTTCGACTGGCCACGAGGATGTCGTCTAAATAGATGAAAAGGAACTTGAGGTCCCGCAGCACGGAGTCCATGAGGCGCTGGAAGGCCTAGGCAGCGTTCTTCAACCCAAAAGGCATCCTCAAAATTCAAAAAGACCGAATGGGGTGATGACTGCGGTCTTCTGCACGTCCTGCGGGTGTACCGGGACCTGGTGGTAGCCTTGGACCAGATCCACCTTGGAAAACACAGTGTTCCCAGCCAAATGGGCAGAGAAATCCTGAATGTGGGGGATCGGGTATCGATCAGGAGTGGTAGCGTCGTTAAGTCGCCGATAGTTGCCGCATGGCTGCCATCCGCCGCCAGGTTTCGGTACTATGTGGAGAGGCGAAGACCAGGGACTATTGGACCAGCGAATAATCCCCAGGCGTTCCATCATAGCGAACTCCGCCTTCGCGACCGCCAGTTTGCTGGGTTCGAGGCGCCGGGCCTGCGCGTGGACCGGGGAGCCGGTGGTAGTGATGTGGTGTTCCACACCATGCTTCGTGGCCGTAGAGGAGAACGTAGGTCTGGAAATTCACTGAGCAGGCGAGCAAACTCGTCCAGAGTTGGGAAAGCGCAGGGGATGGTGCGCGACATGGTGGTACCACGGTGGCAAGGAATGGAGTGAAACGTGGCTGCGTTGATCAGCCGTCGGTTCCGCACATCGACCAGGAGGCCGTTGGCGCACAAAAAATCTGCGCCGAGGATGGCTTGTGAAACCCTGGCCGTAACAAATTCCCAAACAAATCGCTGGCTGCCGAAGCACACCTGGACCCGCCGTTTGCCGAAGGTCTGGATAGCTCCGCCATTAGCCGCTTCGTGTGAGAGGCCGTGCCTCCCAGCTTGAACATCAATAGCGGATGCGGGTATAATGCTGCACTGTGCACCGGTGTCACATAGGAATCGCCAACCAGAGATGGAATCGGTGATGAACAACAGCTTGCCAGAATTTCCGATTGCCATTGCAGCCGCGGGGCACCCGTCAGACCCGTTCTTCTTTTGCTGGTGTTGCAGTTGTGTTTTTTTGGGAGAGTAGCTGCAGGGAGGGCGGCAACATCTGGCTTTTGCGCCAAACTGCGCGTGGTAGGAGCACAGCCCCAAAGTTTGAGGAGCTGGGGTGGCATCTGTGGGGGATGGGCGCCTCGTGGCAGCGCAGTACTGCTGCGTCACTGCGAAAATCTTGTCCACTTCGGCAGCAAGCGCTGCGCAGTCTGTGACTTTGGACCTGGCCAGGGCAGCTTGTACTTGCTCCGGTAACTGACTGAGGAAGAGCTCCCTAAAGAGGAAGCATTCTGGTTCAGAGCCAAGGAGCGTGAGCATTTGGCTCATGAGCTCAGACGGCTTGGAGTCTCCGAGGCTGGGCATAGCGAGCAGTCAGCGGGCGCGCTCCGACTTCATGAGCCCGAAGACCTGTAACAACCGCGCTGTTGAGGCTGCCGCGGAACACGAATGGAGGCCGAACCGATCTGAGGAACACATGGCTTTTTATTACATTCTCTTGAGAGATGGCTGCCCCAGCTCTTCTCTCTGCTAAACCCGAAAACAGAATGAGGGCGACGCCCGCGCTTTTGTGTACACACTGAGGGCGACACCCGCTCCTTTGTCATGCCTTAAAGGCAGCGTGCTTCTTAAAGGCAAGGTGCCCGATTTATTGTCCACGGACGGAAAAGTGGATTGCGCCCGTTTAGGTGGCGATCCGCCACAGCGCCTTGATTGTTTCATACTTGCGGTCGTCCGGGGGGTTCTCAAGCAGGCTGACGATCCACGACACGGTGGAGCTGTCGAGTGCGGAGACCACGTAAAAATATCGGGTCTGATCCGCAATTATGTTCTGTAATGCAAACTGGGCTTCGACCTGGATGAACCACACGGTCACTTGTTGCTCCCAGAATTGCAGCAGCTTCAATGCAACGGCATTTGTTTCCATGCTTCGTTCCTTCTGCGAAAACCGTTCGCAAAAGTCGGGGTCAACAATGTAGGAATGCCTAGTTCCTATCAAGAGACTGAGGTCGACTCAGGCGATCAAACAAATGCTGTTTAATGTAAAACTAATTGAGTTTAACAAACAGTTGCAAGAGAGCCAGTAGATGTGGTGTACCTGGACTTCCAAAAGGCCTTCGATAAGGTCCCACATAAAAGATTAGCATGGAAAATTGAGGCTCATGGGATAAAGGGGAAAGTTTTGGCGTGGATAGGGAACTGGCTGTCAGATAGAAAACAGAGAGTTGGAATAAACGGCTCATTTTCTGAATGGCAGGCAGTAACAAGTGGGGTACCACAGGGATCTGTCCTGGGCCCCCAGCTGTTCACAATTTACATTAATGACCTGGATCAGGGAGTCGGATGCAGCATTTCCAAATTTGCAGACGACACTAAACTAGGAGGGGGGGTGGGCTCAGAGGAAGAGACCAGGAAGCTCCAGAGCGATTTGGACAGACTGGGCGATTGGGCGGATAAATGGCAGATGCACTATAATGTGGACAAGTGCGAAGTTATCCACCTTGGGTGCAGGAACGGGAGGGCAAATTATTATTTAAATGGCAATAGATTGGGAGAGGGGGAAGTACAGAGAGACCTGGGTGTTCTTGTACACCAGTCACTGAAGGCGAGCATGCAGGTGCAACAGGCGGTCAAGAAGGCAAACGGTATGCTGGCCTTCATAGCAAAAGGGTTAGAATACAGGAACAGGGATACCTTGCTGCAGCTGTACAGGGCACTGGTGAGACCACACCTCGAGTACTGTGTACAGTTTTGGTCGCCTCATCTGAGGAAGGATGTTCTTGCCATGGAGGGGGTGCAGCGGCGATTCACCAGGCTGATACCAGGAATGGCGGGAATGACCTATGAGGAGAGACTATGTAGTTTAGGGATGTACACACTGGAGTTTAGAAGATTGAGAGGGGACCTCATAGAAGTGTATAAAATTCTGACAGGTCTAGACAGACTGGATGCAGAAGGAATGTTTCCCTTGGCGGGTGAGAACAGAACTAGAGGACATAATTTAAGGATAAGGGCTAAACCATTTAGGACAGAGATGAGGGGGAATTTCTTCACTCAGAGAGTGGTGAACCTGTGGAACTCATTGCCACAGAGGGCAGTGTACGCCAGCTCATTAAATATATTTAAGAGGGAATTAGATATATTTCTACGGGCAAAAGGGGTTAAGGGTTACGGAGAGAAGGCGGGGACGGGATACTGAATTAAAGGATCAGCCATGATCTCATCGAATGGCGGAGCAGGCACGAAGGGCCGAATGGCCTACTCCTGCTCCTATCTTCTATGTATCTATGTATCTATGTAACTATGAATACAGGTCTAGTCAGTTCGGAGGCTCCACGAGGACTGCTTGGGCGGTCCCGTGGCTGGTCTCATGACGTCATCACGTTTTTCCCGCCGGTGGGGGATCACGTGATGAACGGCGTGACGTCATCGCGTTTGCCCGCGCTCTTAAAGGGACCGCGCTCTGTACATGCAAACAGTATATACAAAGATACAGACTCAGGCTGTAGCTAACATATTGTTAAATGGAATTATATATATTTGATCGGAGTCCCTTAGTGGCTCCGCCACAGTGTAACATTTGCAATTCTCCAGTCCTCTGGCACCACCCCTGTATCTATGGAGGATTGGAATATTATGGCCAGTACCTCCGCGATTTCCGCCCTCAATTCCCTCAGCATCTTAGGATGCATCCCATCTACTCCTGGTGATTTATCTACTTTAAGTACAGCCAGCCTTTCTAATACCTCTTCTTTATCAATTTTTATCCTATCAAGTGTCTCCACTACCTCCTCCTTCACTATGTCTATGGCAGCATCCTCTTCCTTGGTGAACACAGATGCAAGGTATTCATTTAGTACCTCAGCCATACCCTCTGCCTCCATGCGTAGGTCTCCTTTTTGGTCCCTAATCGGCCCCACTCCTCCTCTTACTACCCTTTTACTATTTATATGCCTATAGAAGACTTTTGGATTATTTTTTATGTTGGCTGCCATTCTATTCTCATACCCTCTCTTTGCCCCTCTTATTTTCTTTTTCACTTCTCCTCTGGCCTTTCTATAGATAGCCTGATTCTCAGATGTATTTACAACTTGACATCTGTCATACGCACTCTTTTTCTGCTTCATCATATTCTCTATCTGTTTCATCATCCAGGGAGCCCTGCCTTTCCCCCGAGTGGGAATGTATCTCAACTGTACCTGAACTATTTCCTCTTTAAAGGCAGCCCATTGTTCCATTGCAGTTTTGCCTGCCAATCTCTGATTCCAATTTACCTGGGCCAGATCCATTCTCATCCCACTGAAATTGGCTGTCCTCCAGTTAATCATTTTTACTCCCTGTCCTTTTCCATAGCTAATCTAAACCTTATGATACTATGATCACTGTTCCCTAAATGTTCACCTACTGACACTTGCTCCACTTGACCTACCTCATTCCCCTGAACCAGATCCAGTAATGCCTCCTCCCTCATCGAGCTGGAAACATACTGATCAAGAAAGTTCTCCTGAACACACTTCAGAAATTCTTCCCCTTCTCTGCCCTTTACACTATTACGATTCAGGTCTATATTAGGATAATTGAAGTACTCCAGGTATGGTCTAACAAGGGCTTTGTATAGCTGTAGAATAACTTCTACCCCCTTGTATTCTAGTCCTCTAGATATAAAGTCCAGCATACATGAGATGAGGAAACCCCCCAGTGAGGGAGAGCTTTGGGAACCATATGCCCAAAGTCAACTGTTCGTCCCAAGAATGCTACTAGATTCTTTCAAGCCTTTTTTTATTAATCATTCCTGGGCTATGGGAAGGTCAGCATTTATTGCCCATCCCTAATTGCTCTTGAGAAGGTGGTGGTGAGCTGCCTTCTTGAACTGCTGCAGTCCGTGTGGTGAAGGTACTGCAACAGTGCTGTTAGGGAGGGAGTTCCAGGATTTTTGACCTAGCGATAATGAAGGAACAGCGATATTTTTCCAAGACAGGATGGTGTGTGACTTGGAGGGGAACTTGGAGGTGATGGTATTCCCACGTGCCTGCTGCCCTTGTCCTTCGAGGTGGTAGAGGTCGCGGGTTTGGGAGGTGCTGCCGAAGAAGCCTTGGCAAGTTGCTGCAGTGCATCTTGTAGATGGTACACACTGCTGCCACAGTGCGCCAGTGGTGGAGGGAGTGAATGTTTAAGGCGGTGGATGGGGTGCCAATCAAGCGGGCTGCTTTGTCCTGGATGATGTCGAGTTTCTTGAATGTTGTTGGAGTTGCACTCGTCCAGGCAAGTGGAGAGTATTCCATCACACTCCTGACTTGTGCCTTGTAGATGGTGGAAAGGCTTTGGAAGTCAGGAGGTGAGACACTCGCCGCAGAACACCCCACTCTGACACGTCCAGTTAAGTTTCTGGTCAATGGTGACCCCCAGGATATTGATAGTAGGGGATTCGGCGATGGTAATACAGTTGAATGTCAAGGGGTGGTGGTTAGCCTCTCTTTTGTTGGAGATAGTCATTGCTTGGCACTTGTGTGACGCGAATATTACTTGCCACTTCTCAGCCCCAGCCTAAATGTCATCCAGGTCTTGCTGCAACAGGCACGGACTGCTTCATTATGAGGAGTTGCAATCATCAGCGAACATCCCCACTTCTGACCTTATGATGGAGGGAAGGTCATTGATAAAGCAGCTGAAGATGCTTGAACTTAGGACACTGCCCTGAGGGACTCCTGCAGCGATGTCCTGTGGCTGAGATGATTGGCCTCCTACAACCACAGCCATCTTCCTTTGTGCTTGGTATGACTCAAGCCATACTACTGCTAGATCAGTCATGTGCAGTTCATAGATGTATCAAGTGATAGATGTTATGTTTTCTAGGGACAACACATTCATCATTTTTCTTTTGCAAAGGAACCAGCAAGTGGACAGAGCACAGAACTTTCACCAGGTGGCAGGATTCCTAAGAGTACAAGGCATGGTTGGTGGCATCCATGTGGGTATCCGGGTTCTGTCAGAAACATCATGTTGCAAGTAAATGCTCATTATCCAGGATACATCCATGGTGCCTATATTATTCAACAGTCAATGATGCCCACATTATTTGAAGGCTGAAATAGATTGGGTGGATGGTTGCTTGGAGACCAGGACTATTTCTACAGGCCTGATTGATCACTTCACTGAAAAAAATAAGTAGCAGTAGATCAGAAATTCAACGAGACACAGGCCTGAACCAGAATTAATGTGGTATGCTCAAGTAAATCTTCCCCTGCTGGAGTGCTCAGGCAGTGTGCTTCTCTGTAGCCTTGCAAAGATTTCCAAATTAATTATTGTCCACTGCATCTTACATAATTTTGCTATTCTGAAAGGAGTCATCATGCAGAAGAATGAAGAAGAGACCCGTCCAGGAGCAGAAGAGGAGTAGCAAGTGCAGAAAGCAGAGTTGCAGCCTGAAAGATTGGTGCAGCAGGCACTCATTAATAACTACTTCCAGTAATTCCCAGAACCAGCTCATGCACAAGTATTACAGATGAATGAAACACCACATGGTGTTCCAGAAACAACATATTACACATTTCCATCTATTGTAGCTTAAGTGCCATCTCACACCATCCTATTATCAACTGGAACCTTACCATGGCTCTTTCCAATAGGAGTCCACACTGAGGAGGAATAAAGAGCTCCAAAATTATTAGATGACATTTACAGAACAATGTGCTTCTACTGCCTACCACTGTGCTTCCCCTCGGTAATTCTATAAGGTGCTTTTCCAGTGCCTGCTCTGCTACAACATAGAAATGCTGCTTGAGCGACAGGACCAGATGTAATGGCAGGCTGCTGTTGGCCAATGCAAGCTTCAGGCGGGGGGAGGGGGGTTGCCTTGCACCTCTGGTTGCAGGGTCATAAGGTGGCCCTGCTACAGCTGGTAGTTCATTTGAGAAGGTAGAGCTACCAACATCTGGCACTTCTTCAATATTCGAAGGAGCATGTTGGATTGGACAAATATACAATCACTCTGAGAAGAATTTATTTTACCATGCCTAGCAGACACCCCTGCAGAATCTGTGATTTGTGTGAGAGCAGACTGTAAGTTATTGCCCATCTTCACAGCTCTCTTGAGCCTATTCCACAGCTTGTCAAATCCAGCAGGGACAAATTCCTGCAAATTGGAGCCAATGGTTTTTAAAGTCTCATAAGAGAAACCATGTCTGCGTATGGTCCCTCAGTTTTCTGGGGTTCCATTGCAATTGTCTGTGACATAGCCACTTGCTCCATTGTACACTGCAGTTGTGAAAATCTTTCTCATGTCGTTGAAGATAAGTTGGAGGTGCTCTCTTGTACATACACCAAAAACCTTTGCAGGGTATTCAGCACCATCTCAAAGGATGTTATGAAGGCCTTTTGTCCTCTTCTAAAGGCAGATCCAGTAAGGTACCAATCACTTGCTTATGCAGCTGAAGAATACCTCAGGTTAAAACATGGGCGATTGCTATCTGTTCTCCTGCTGCTACCTCCACTTGCTCCTCTTCACTTGTGATTTGTGATTTTCCTGATTCTCCTTCCTCAACCTATCTAATACCCTGGGGTGCTTGGTTTAGTGATGACATATGCAGCAGATGGAGTGCCTCGTGCAACCCACTGCGAAGTGCTGTGTTTTTGGCTGCTACCAGCTGGTTCTGCCACATCTTGGGAAAAGCCTATAGAAGGAGAAAAGGAAGAATGTTACCATGGTTTCAGGATGGAATGCCTTGTAACAGAAGTACAATGCCAATATATATGTGCCGTTCTATTTTTGTGCATTGTATGCTTCCATATCACTCAGTGAGAGAGTGAGCAAGAGTAATGATGGGTGAACTGGATATTTGCTGGGTGGGGGTAGCACTCTTTTTCAGACTCTTCCTCCCCATCTTATTCCATGGACATGGCGTTAAATATGCCAAGGGCAATCTTCTCATTTGTTGCTTCAACTATGGTTCCCCCCACCACCGCCCGCCCCCCCCACCACCCCCCAGCCCCACCTGCGCATGAGCAGCCTTTTCTTGGAAGCACAGACAAGAGAGCCAGATATTAGAAATTGGCAGAGCAGCCAGACAGCGAGCCCTGCAGCTAGTGTATATCCTTGCTTGCATGTGTGTTATCCAATGCAGCATGAATGTAGATTCAGGTGAGAGTTTAGGGAAAACCTTTGAACATTTAGATGTCACAGTACAAGATAATTGTGTGCTGTGCAAAAAATTTCTGCAACTGTAAGGTAAAGGAAACAGCTTGTTTGGATGCTCCCTGAGGATGCTGCAACTCACAATTAGTATTCCTACAATGTGTATTAGATCTCTATTAATAAAGTATACAAAAGTATGTACACTTATTTTGTTTACAGTTTGCCCCACATTGCCCCTTGCCTGTATTGCAGATTTCACCAAAATTTGTTCCCAAATTTGACAGAACCACTTCCTTTGAAAAGCAAGCAGCAGCTGTTTAAGAATGACTGCCTCACTGAAAATCCACCCCCAGCTTCCCAGTCTAGCTCCCAGCATCTGTTTTCCAGGCATTGGGAGTTTATTGCAATTACAGGGAAGGCTAGCCATACAGTCAGTCCTCCTTGATACCAGTGTGCCCGTGGCAAAAACTGCCAATTTCTCATTTACAGGGCTATTAAATTTAGTGCAATGTGAAACAGCAATTCTAGAAAATCAAGGATGACCAATGATGAAGCTTACTGATAAGTGAAATTCAAAAATATAAAAGTGGACACATGTAAATACTTAATCTCAGGAGTAGTGATATAAATGTAATGTTGGACGAACACTTTGTCCTGGTCCCCATTTTTTAGATATAAAAATATAAAATGCCACTTGTACAGTTTTATGACTGCAGACATGGTTTGCTTTATGATGTGCTTTTCACTATGCCACAGCTGAGTGAAACTACAACTAATGAAAGTCCTGAGATGCATAATGTAACTGGTATCTTAGCATCTATGAAAGATCTTACTGGATATATCACTTGGGTAATTTAAAAAAATATCTAAACCCATCTAAAGAAGGAAGCACAGTGATCACTGAGGTACAGCTGTATCATCAGCAACAAACAACTCCAAATGTATAGTCAGGGGACATGACCAGTGCATGAAATTAATACCCTTTTGAAACATTCAAAAATCATGCTACATTAGTTCTAAGAAATTGAAGACTGACTGACTATAGATTGTCCCCAGGTTCATTGCAGTACAATTTCTCCAGGAATGAGAAAAGGCTATTTAGTACATTCAATTTGTTTCCCATACTCTCATTAACTACTAGACAGCTGTCCTTGTTACATTTAGCGCCCTGTTGTTACACCACCCAATATAAAAAATACAATAATGAAGGTGCAAACAATCTGAAGTCCATCATTATTCTGAATGACCTTGAGGTGTTGGCAAACAGATTGCCCAACACCATTAGGAAGAGCCTGGATGCTTTTTGTGAAATAATTGGCAGGTCTATAAAGCAAACTGAAAAATATTGATAGTGTAATGTGTGAACGGCAATAACTATTGCAGAGATAAAAAAAATAGATTGGTTTAAAGCACAGAGCAAATGTTAAAATGTTACACAGACACCCTTCTTTCAATCAGAAGAATAATTCTTGAATACTTTGGGAGTGAATTTCTTCGGGCTTCTCCTGCTCATCCATTCTTTGTGCCATTTTCTCCAGGGTTTCTGTGGCTCTTCCGCCAAAATTATGATGGATGAGCAGGAGAACCAACGCAGAAATTCACCCCAATCTCTCCAGCATTCTGTTGAGGCTTTAGGGTTCCATTTGTATACATGAGTGGAGGTGTAACATGTTTGAAGGTTGAATTTAATTTGCCCTGCTTTTAATTAGGTGCGGGTGGAAACCAAATTTACCTTGCAAATCAATTCTCATTGGATAGGGTTCGACTGAGAACATTCTTTCAGGGTATCTCTGTGTTCATAATGTCTGGACATGTGGAAATAAGGATTGCATATGTATGAGAAACTAGCTGGACTGCACAATTAGAGGGATGTGAGGAAGATTTCTACATCTGTGGGTGGTTGGATACTTTGGTTCAGATGATTTTATCAGGTAGGAGGTGTTTGATTTGCAGATAATAGAAGACGGTTTTCTTTCTGAACTGGAGTTTAACTCGGAGAGTATCAGTGGATTCACTGGCTCTGTTGTTAATCGCCTTTGAAGGTTTTTGTTATGCCAGGACTGGAAATTCCCATGTGGGGTGCCAGTGGTATGTCCAGATTGCACCAAAAGGCAATGCCACCGACAGGCCTCTGGGTATATGAAAGTGGCAGCCTACAACTTGCCATATTTGCAAGGTGATCCAGGCAAGCATCCTTCTCTCAAAAGCAGGACTCATGAAGTATCGATCCTAGGCTGTTCAGCCAAGTGTCTATATCTCCTGCTCCGCCAGCAATGTCTTCCTCCTTATGCTCCACCTCCAATTGCATCCTCCTGCATCACCTTGTAAACTCCCTTCTGGATCACTGTCTAATGTTGCTCTGGGTGGATGTTTGTACGAGGAACAGAGTGATTGATGGCGTGGCCACTTAAGTGCTAGAAACAGAGGGGCCCAGAATGGGATGCTGAGGGGCAGTGTTCACATTTGACTTTCAAAGGAAGGAATGACAGGATGGTTTGTTGAGGAGATGATGTGAGGTACAATGGGATGACAGAGAAGGGAAGCAGAATCTCATGATGAAGCTGTTAATTCCCATCTCTGATTCTCTCTATCACCTAACTCCACAGGAGCTCTAAAGCTTCCTCCCTGTATGGGGCAAGAGGGCCAAGGCTGAGGCATTCATCACCAGTTGCCAGTCTCTCTCTGTTGTTATGGGTAGTTTTCTCCTTTAAAAATATCATGAAATGCAGTCAAACCCAAGTGTCAGCATGCAGCACATAATGGGGTTCATTACATGTGTGTGAATCAACCAATTACATAACGTGAGACTTTTGGTAGCGTGCATGCATCTAAGGCTTTTAAACATTTTGCCACAGTTAGTTGTGCAGTTGACACTTACTGCCCTGGCCACAGCTCTTGGGGGACTTTGCTGTTTGTCCCAAGCAGGGCTTCCCTCCTCTACCTCACTTGATCCAGCAACACTTTCATCTGAGAATCTGAAGATTCTCTGCTCTTTTGGAAAACTAACAAGCCATTTTTTTAACAAATCTTCAGCTTCTGCTCCCAAGCCTGTTTTTAGTGCACCCATCCCTTTAAGCTACAACGCTTTACCCCAATTGGATGAGCTCCGAATGAGAAGCATTTACTGTAGTGTATGTGCTTTAAGTCAGAACTACTTTTTACAGCTCCTGTATACTGTAGTACCGGCAGTGACCACACCGGTATATAAGCTGTGCGCATGCCTCTGTACCCCAGTCTAGAGATTACCCTCCTCCAGTAAAGACCAGTTATTTGTTTATGTACAGCATCCGTGTAATTATTTATCCACTGAACCACGAATCTAACAGTGGCGACGAGTGTTGATGTGAATCTACCTGCAACATTAAAAAAAAAAATAGTCGAGTCCGGGAACACAGGCGTCGACCGCGAGCAACCGCCCAGCAGTCAGGCAGAGATCCAACTTCGCTGGGGAGGCTGTGGAGAGCCGGGCTTGGTTCCCCAGTGACAATGAGCAGTAAGAGACCGACGACAGGTCCAGAGCAGACCCTTCCCGAGCAGCGGCGGCTGGAGCCGACCGACGGCAGAGAGAGAGAGCCGGGCAGCGTCGACGGGGTAAGAAAGAGGGTGAAGAGAGCAGGGCACAGCCGGGGGTTGATCACCGAGCGGCGTCGAGGAAAAATACTGCAAACCGGAGAGAGAGAGGGTAAGAAACAGCCGGGTTCTAGACTGAGCGGCGTCGACAAATATCAAGAGAAGAACGTGCAGAGCACAGCCAGGGATCACGGGCTGATCAGGGTCCGCGGGGCGAAGCAAGGGGAGACGCCATTGAGCCACGGAGCAGCAGGGAGAGCGCGGGAGGCACCATTGAGCCGCGGAGAAGGAAAAGCGCGGGAGATGCCATTTTACGAAGCCGCAGCGGAGAAGACGGGCGAGCGCGGGAAGGAAGGAAAACGCGGGAGACGCAATTTTGTGCCAGCGGAGAAGAAGGGGAAGCGCGGGAGGCGCCATTGGTGATAGTTAATGCACAACCAAGGATGCCGAAGAGTGGCAGTATCTCTACGGTCGACAATGAAGTCGAAGATTGGGCGACATATGTGGAACGTATTGAGGTGTACTGCAGGGCGAATGAAGTGCCAGATGCTAATAAAGCACTGGTTCTGTTAAATTCCATGGGTGCAAAAACTTATGGGTTACTGCGAAATCTAATAACCCCAGAGAAGCCGGTAAACAAGAATTTTGAAAGCATAGTAGAAATCCTACAGGACCACTTAAACCCCACACCACTGCTGATAGCAGAACGATTTAAGTTCCATAAAAGGAACCAACACAAAGACGAAAGCAATGCTGAGTACCTAACGGAACTGCGCAAGCTATCGAAATACTGCCAGTTTGGAGCGGGACTAGCAGACACATTAAGGGACAAGTTTGTGTGTGGGCTACAAAGTGAAGGAACCCAGAAACGGCCTCTATCAAAAAAGGACCTTACGCTGGACAGAGCTTTCAGTATGGCAGTATCACACAAAGCAGCCACAAGTGGCGCTGCAGAGATACAACGAAGACCGCAAGAATATGGCACCAACGAAATGACCTATGGAACAGGGAAGTGCTATCGCTGCGGCTGAACAACACATGACCAGAAAGATTGTTGGTTCAAGGACCAAGTGTGCAGACAGTGTGGGAAAGCAGGACACATAGCAAGAGTCTGCAGGTCTGGGAAGAAAACCAACAGTAAGAAATCTCCACAGGAGAAGTACAAAAAGGTACACCAGGTGATGGACAGTGGTTCAGACGAATAGAAAAGTGACACAGACTCCGGAAGCAAGGAGCTGGGTTGTCTGAAACTACATAATGTAACCGAAATGGAGGATCACCAGCCTATCTGGGTTACACTCAAGATAGACGGAGTCCAAGTGGAAATGGAATTGGACACAGGGTCAGCTCTAACAGTCATAAATCAAAGAGACTACAAGCGGCTATTTTCACACATACCCTTGAAAGCTACAGAGATTGTCTTGAAGACGTATACGGGGCAAAACGTCTACCCCAAAGGAAAAATAAGGGTGAAAGTGACATATAAAGGTCAGGAAATACCTAAAATGGATATGTATGTATTGCCAAATGGAGGACCACCACTGCTAGGACGTGAATGGATCCAGAAGATACATTTAGATTGGCATTCCATACAGGCACTGAAGGTGGAGGCCAAAAAGGATGATGACGTCACACCTGGACGACTGTCAAAAATGCTAACTGACGCAAAAGAAGTGTTCCAGGAGGGACTAGGAATACTAAAAGGAATAACAGCAACAATTAAAATAGAGGATAAAGCAAGCCCAAAGTTTCTGAAGGCCAGACCAGTGCCTTATGCGATCAGACCAGCGGTTGAAGCAGAGCTGGAAGGGTTGGAACGTTCAGGAGTACTGTCCAAAGTGGACTGGAGCGAGTGGGCTACACCCATCATTCCTGTAATGAAGAGGTCGTTGAGTAATACGCCTGGGGAACCAAAGAAGGTCCGCATCTGTGGGGATTTTAAGGTGACAGTGAACCCAGTCCTTCACACGGTGCAATATCCGCTTCCACGAATTGAGGATATTTTCGCCTCGCTATCTGGTGGTAAATGCTTCACCAAAATTGATCTAGCCCAGGCGTACTTGCAAATGGAGGTGGAAGAAGCTTCGAAACATTACCTTACGATCAAAACCCATAAAGGTCTCTATCAATACAACCGGCTGGTGTTTGGAGAAGCCTCGGCTCCGGCTATCTGGCAAAGGGCAATGGATCAGGTCCTGCAAGGGATTCCAGGGATCCAGTGTTATTTGGACGACATCTTGGTCACGGGCGAAAATGACGGTGATCACCTCGCTAACTTGGAGAAGGTGCTCGCCAGATTAAAGGAATATGGGCTACGAGCTAATCGCCACAAGTGCGAGCTTTTCCAGAAACAGATCTCGTATTGCGGCCACGTCATCGATGAAGAGGGGTTACATAAGTTCCCTGACAAGATAGAGGCAGTAGTCAAGGCTCCAGCACCGGAAAATGTGTCACAACTGAGGTCGTTCCTCAGGCTGGTAAACTATTACCACAAGTTCTTACCAAATTTGTCTACGGTATTACACCTGCTGAACACCCTACTGCAAACAGGGGTACCATGGAAGTGGGATGACGAACGTAGACGAGCTTTCCAGAAGTGTAAAGAATTGATCACATCAAAAGAGGTGTTGGCCCATTTCAACCCAGCACTACCAATTCGTTTGGCATGTGATGCTTCACCCTACGGCATTGGAGCGGTGCTGTCGCACAAATTCCCAGATGGGTTGGAGAGGCCAGTAGCCTTTGCGTCTCGGTCACTAACCTCAGCCGAGCGCAACTACGCCCAGATTGACAGGGAGGCCCTCAGCCTAGTATGGGGAGTAAAACATTCAACCACTATCTGCATGGACAGAAGTTCACCTTGCTGACTGACCACCAACCACTTGTCTCCATCTTTAATCCTAAGAAGGGCATGCCAGTAATGACTGCACAGCGGTTACAAAGATGGTCCCTGTTTCTAGGGGCGAATCAATATGAAATAGAATATAAAGGCACGAGACAGCATGGGAATGCTGATGGGCTATCGCGCCTGCCACTGTCTACTGTGGAGGAAGCACCAGCAGTGGACCCTATCGAGATATTTTATTCGTCGATAATTGAACGATTGCCAGTAACAAACGCGGATATAGAGAAGGAGGCCCGCAATGATCCAACGCTGTCACGGGTATATGAATTGACGGTGAGGGGATGGCCAACACATGGCGACTCACTGTTGCCAGCATTCTCATCCAGAAGAGAACAGCTGTCAGTATGCCAGGGGACAGTGATGTGTGGATCCAGAGTGGTGATTCCACCCAAGTTAAGGGAGAGAGTGCTAAATGAGCTACATGAAGGTCATCTGGGGGGAGTGAAAATGAAAAGCCTAGCTAGGGCTTATGTGTGGTGGCCGGGAATCGATCAACAAATCGAAGACCTAACTAAGAGCTGCTTAGGATGCCAGAAGGTCCAAAATGCACCACCACATGCCCCTCTACACCCATGGGAGTGGCCCTCCTCTCCATGGCAACGGGTGCACATTGATTTCGCTGGTCCATTCATGGACTCAATGTTCTTAATAGCAGTGGATGCTCATTCAAAGTGGCCTGAGGTGATAAAAATGTCTTCAACCACTACAGAGAAAACGATTGCAGTCCTACGGACCATATTTGCCAGAAACGGGTTGCCAGAGCAGATCTGCTCTGATAATGGACCACAGTTTGTGTCCGACGAGTTCCAAAAATTCATGAAAAGGAATGGGGTAAGGCATTACACATCCGCCCCGTATCATCCAGCCACCAATGGATTGGCTGAGAGGTTCGTACAAACCTTTAAGAAGGTGATAAAGGCCATGTGCGACGAGGAAATTCCACTACAGCATAAGATGGACAATTTCTTATTAGCCTACCAAAACACGACACATGCAGTTACCAACCAGACCCCGGCCATGATGTTCTTTAACCGAAGGTTGAGATCTCGTCTGGACTTGCTCAGACCAAATGTGCGAAGAAATGTTGAGGGCAAACAATTCCAGCACATCAACGAGAAGCCGACAAGGAGCTTCAATGTAGGGCAACCAGTCTTGGCCCGGGACTATCGAACAGAGAAGTGGCAACCCGGAACGATATGTACAAGGCAGGGGCCATTAATGTACACAGTGGATGTCGGGGAGAACATTGTGAGACGCCACGTCGATCAGATCTTAGCATCACAGGAATGCGTCAACTCCATGTCTCGAGTACTTGGGGATGAACCCGACATACCGGTAGTATCTACTTCAGACCCAGTAGCAGTGGAACCCGATGAACTACCCAATGAAAGGGGGTCAGAATCGCCTCTGCACCAAGAACAAGAACCTCCGGAAAGGCGCTATCCCGAAAGGGTCAGGAAGCCACCCCAAAGACTGAATCTATAAATGGACTTTTGTTATTGAATGTACATGTAAAAATGTAATTGTTATTTGAATATTAAGGGGGTATTATTAATCTAAAAAGGGAGGAATTGTAGTGTATGTGCTTTAAGTCAGAACTACTTTTTACAGCTCCTGTATACTGTAGTACCGGCAGTGACCACACCGGTATATAAGCTGTGCGCATGCCTCTGTACCCCAGTCTGGAGATTACCTTCCTCCAGTAAAGACCTGTTATTTGTTTATGTACAGCATCTGTGTAATTATTTATCCACTGAACCACGGATCTAACATTTACAATGCCTGGAACACACTCTCAATGCTACATATAAGCTGACTTTGGAACAATGGTAGGGTCAGATTTTCTGACGGGGCTGCTATGCCTAAACTGTCCCAAATCGAGTTCCCAATTTTTTGCCCACCGTCAACAGCTAGCCAGAAAATCAACACCTCCATATCGGCTTGAGAGAGACAAGCACTGACATACCTGGCTCTGGAAATTTACAGAGCTATAATGATGAAGCCAAAAAAGATCCAACATACATCAACATCAGTACAATAGGCAACCCGAACAGTGAAAAGCAATACCAGTTCTCAGAACAGTCTCCTGGGCCATCTGTAAGTTCCTAAATAAAGCTCACTGCTTATTACATAATAACTCTGCTTTATGTACACTGAACCACATATACGGTACACTACTACATGTGTAGCGTACATTATAAGGTACATTTTGGGAGGTCGTGCTGCCAGCAGGACCTTGTACATGGCCAGCGTGTATTGGAAAATCACATGCAGTGCACTCACAATTTTTCAAAATGCACAGGGCCTTGCAAAATTTATATTCTAATAAATATTATTATATATATGAATGTATAACTGACTTGTAATTGAGAACAATACAATCAAAAAAATAAAATACTGTCTTTTCAGTTCTGGGAGCTGGGCTTGAATCAAACTCACATGGATGAGATGAAAGTTTCTTCTGGCTGTGTGAATCCTAAGTTAAATTTATTTGACCAGTCTCAATCCGGCTATTAGCAGTCACAATCTCGTTACACAAAACTGTCCAGCTGGGCTGGAGGGGATTTTCTGAGATTGCGGTTAAGGCACATTACTGAGATAATGTAGAGAGCTTCACTCTTTGTTTAGTGAGTGCTATATTTAAGCTGGGAGTGATTTATCTCAACACTACGAAAATTGTAGAAAATGTCATCTTCTCAGTACTGACATTCCTCACCATCAGCAGGTAACCATTAGAAAAAAAGAGAACTGAGAACCCAAAAGAAATCCAGAGCTAAATGCATAAACTGCTTTAATTATACATGTAAGCCTAATTTTATTTGTTTTTCAAACTGTAAGTCACGTGGAAATGCAATCAGATCATTGCAGTTCAGACTGCAGAAGTGGTCATGCATCTGAAGAATGATTAGGGTAACTGTTTCAAACTGCATAAGTCAGCTGGATTAATGTAAATACCTGGCAATGCCTGTGACAATATTTGTAATATTGCAAAGTATACTCAGCAAGCACTTACACTGTGACAGTTTAATATGTTAAAGCCATTGCCCAACCCAGACTATTGGTCAGATGGTGGAAGCAGTAAAAGTCATTTATCAAATTGACATATGGGCCTAGAAATTGGACATTAACAAAAACCTGCCGATGTCACCACAGCCTCGGGTTTACGGCCGCTGAAAATGGCTGCACACTACCGAGGAGAAATTCGCGCTGGGGGCTAAAGATTTTTAGCCCAGCGCTATCTTACAGCGCAACACCCTCCTGGTGGCGTTAGTGGAGGCACCGGACCCGAAGTTCCTGTCCTGAAGCGGCATTGTAGCTTCTTACAGCCTCTGGGAACGAGGCTGTGGAGTTTACAATGAATTGTGGGCAATTAAAAGGGCAATGAATTAAAGGGGCAATGCCTTCATAAGAGCATAGGAAATATGAGCAGGAGTAGGCCATTTGGCCCCTCAAACCTGCTCCGCCATTTAATGAGATCATTGCTGATCTGATCTTGGGCTCAGCTCCATTTCCCTGCCCGCTCCTGATAACCCATCACTCCCTTATTGTTCAAAAATCTGTCTATCTCCACCTTAAATATATTCAACGACCCAGCCTCCACATCTCTGTCCACAGATGTTGCCTAACCTGCTGAGTATTTGCAGCATTTTCTGTCTTCTCAGAGGCCTTCCTTTACCATCCAAGGCTTTGCAAGCATCCAGCAGCGCTCCCCACTCACCTAAAAAACTTTTAACATGTATTGCAGCAAGCCACTACTTAAATAAAATCAAAAAACCCCAGTCCAAAAGCTTAAATGCAAACTTACCTGAAAGATGTGTGTGTCACTTTAAGCGGTGCTGACAACATCTCTGTCAGTCTGCTTGCACGCTAGGTTTACCTGCCGTGCTTAGGACACAACGCTGAACTCAGCGTTAGGGTCAAAGTTCGCCCTGGTGACGTTAAGTTGCCGTTGCACGCCGACTGAAGTCACCAATGCGGCATCTTTCTTTTCAGGGCAATGCTACTTACCGGCAGTGCTACCGGGATGATGAAAATGGAGGGCTAGCGGCAGAGCGGCGGCCGCTGCTTTCTCCACATTACGTTGCGCTAACAGGTGGCGATAAGGGAGGGAATTTCTCCCCCTTTAAGTTTTAATTAAAGCGCATTAAATATTTGTTGCTAAAATATTAAATTTATTTCAAAACTAGCTTGCAAATATTTAATGGAATACAAACCCCACAAGGGTGAGACTTGCAACGTCACCCAAGTCCCTGCCTCCGTTATTTTTCTCCAGCCTCCATAGATTTTCTCCCGCTACCCTGATTAACTGTGCACCTTTTTCTGACTAAGGTGTGGCCAGGTCTCTGCAAATGTTGCTCTTGAACCTTCTCATAGATTTGTGAGAGTGGCAATGCATTACTCACTATCTGCCTTTTTTTTCTTTCTGGGGAAGCATTTGATCTCTCCCCAAATGGCCTGGCTGAGATTAGGGTCTCACACATTGGAATTTATAGTGACACAGCCAATAGACTCCACAGTGATTGCTGCTCTAGCTGCCTGACTCTCTTCCACAGCTTTGTCCGCACCCGGGTAGCCCTGGAGAAGATCCGCTGGTAAAATTGGGGCCTTCTGCAACTGGTGGGTACCACAGGGACTGGATTGTATAGTCAATACAGATAATATAATTATTATTTAATTTGGTAAGTTTACATTTTTTTAATAATTTAGTTTTCTATTAGCGGTGCCCCTTTAAAAGAACACAAGAACATAAGAAATAGGAGCAGGAATAGGCCATTCAGCCCTTTGAGCCTGCTCCGCCATTAAGTAATGGCGGATCTTCCACCTCAACTCCACCTTCCCGCACTATCCCCATATCCCTTAATTTCCTAAATATCCAAAAATCCATCGATCTCTGTCTTGAATATACTCAACAACCCTCCACAGCTCTCTGGGGTAGAGAATTCCAAAGATTCACAATCCTTTGAGTGAAAACATTTCTCCTCATCTCAGTCCTAAATGGCCGACCCCTTATTCTGAGACAGTGACCCCTGGTTCTAGACTCGCCAGCCAGGGGAAACATCCTCCCAGCATCTACCTTGGTAAGACCTGTAAGAATTTTGTATGTTTCATTCTTCTAAATTCTAGGAAATATAGGCCTAGTCTACTCAATCTCTCCTCATAGGACAATCCCCCCATCCCAGGAACCAGTCTGGTGAAATTTCATTGCACTCCCTCTAAGGCGAGTATATCCTTTCTTAAGTAAGGAGACCAAAACTGTACACAATACTCCAGGTGTAGTCTCACCAGGGCACTATATAATTGCAGTAAGACTTCTTTACTCTTATACTCAAATCCTCTTGTAATAAAGGCTAACATACCATTTGCTTTCCTAATTGCTTGCTGTACCTGCATGTTAACTTTCAGTGGTTCGTGTACAAGGTCACCCAGGTCCCTCTGAATACCAACATTTCCCAATCTCTCACCAATTAAAAAATATTCTGCTTTTCTATTTATCGTACCAAAGAGGATATCTTCACATTTCTCCACATTATACTCCATTTGCCATGTTCTTGCCCACTCACTTAACTTGTCTATATCCCTTTGCAGCCTCTTTGCATCCTCATCACAACTTACTTTCCCATCTAGCTTTGTATCGTCAGCAAACTTGGATACATTACACTCAGTCCCCTCATCTAAGTCATTAATATAGATTGTAAATAGCTGAGGCTCAAGCACTGATCCTTGCAGTATCCAACTAGTTACAGCCGGCCAAGCCGAAAATGATTTGTTTATTCCTACTCTCTATTTTCTGTCCGTTAACCAATTCTCAATCCATGCTAATCTATCACCCCCAATCCCATGAGCCTGAATTTTGTGCAATAACCTCTTGTATGCCAACTTACTGAATGCTTTCTGAGAATCCAAATCCACTAAATCCACTTTTGTTTGTTGACAGCCCAGTGTCTCCTTATCGTTTAATTAAAAGAGGCAAACAATGATCACCATAGACAGTCACAGCAGTAGAAAAGAATACCACTCACTGGAACCAGCCTCCTGGGTGATCTGTAACAAAGCACAACTTCCACATCATAGGCAAATCAAACGGATACTCACAAGGGATGGCAGTCCCTTTAAAAGTTAACAAAAATCATAATCATTTTTTGGAAAGGCTGCTTTGGGGACGTTTAGGCCATTTCTGCTGGAAAATGTCTAATATCAGCTCTCTCTATGATTACTGCACTATACAGCAGGGAAATGCACAAAGCAATTACTAACATGATATTTCTTCCCATTATATGACAATGCAATCATAACATACAATGCTGATTTTGGAGTGGTCCCCTACCACATTCCCTCAGCTGATGAATCAGTACGCCTCCATGTTGAACACGAGACGGAGAAAGTACTGATGGTAGCAAGGGCGCCGATCGTATTCTGGGTGTGAGAACTTCAATGTCCGTCACTACAAGTGGCTTGGTAGTAACAGCACTGACTGAGCTGGCAGAGTCCTGAATGACATAGCTACCAGACTGGGCTTGTGGCAGGTGGTGAGAGAAGCAACACAAAGGACAAACCTACTTGACCAACAATCTACCTGTTGCAGATGCGTCTGCCATGACATTATTGATAGGAGTGACCACCGCACAGTCCTTATGGAGACCAAGCCCCACTTTCACACTGAGGACACCCTACGTCGTGTCATGTGCTACTACCAACATGCAAAGTGGGTCAGATTCAGAACAGATCTAGCAGCGTGAAACTAGGCATCCATGAGGCACTGTGGGCCATCTGCAGGATTGTATACCACTACAATCTATAACCTCATGACCTGGCACATCCTTCCCTCCTCCATCACCATCAAGCCAGGTGACCAACCCTGCTTCAATGAGGTCTGTGGAAGATCAGGCCAGGAGCAGCCCCAGGCGTACCTGAAAATGAGGTGCCAAACTGGTGAAGCTACAATGCAGGACTACATGCATGCTAAACAACAAAAGCAGCATGCTGTAGACAGAGCTAAGCGATCACATAACCAATGGTTCAGGTCAATGCTCTGTAGTCCTGCCACATCCACAATGGTGGTTGGCAATTAAACAGATGCACAAACCACTAAAAGTAGCAACACAGGTTAATAAGGCCATAAAAAAGCAAACAAAGCACTGAGGTTCATTTCTAGAGGGATACAATTGAAAAGGAGAGAAGTTATGTTAAACTTATATAGAACCTTGGTTAGGCCACACTTGAGAATACTGTGCACGGTTCTGGTCTCCATATTATAAAATGGATATAGAGGTCCTGGAGAAGGTACAGAAAAGACTTACAAGGATGATACCAAAACTGAGAGATTATACCTATCAGGAAAGACTGAGCGGGCTCTGTTCTGTAGAAAAGAGAAGGCTGAGGGGGTGACTTGATAGAGGTTTTTAAGATTATGAAAAGGTTTGATAAAGTAGACGTAAAGAAAATGTTTCCATTTGTGAGGAGTCCAAAACTAGGGACCATAAATATAAGATAGTCACTAATAAATCCAATAAGGAATTCAAGAGGAACTTCTTTACCCAGAGTGGTTAGAATGTGGAACTTGCTACCACAAGGAGTAGTTGAGGCGAATAGCATAGATGTATTTAAGGGGAAGCTAGATAAACACATGAGGAAGAAAGGATTAGAAGCTTATGCTGATAGAGTTAGATGACGAGGGGTGAGATTAGGCTCATATGGACCAGTTGGGCCAAATGGCCTGTTTCTGTGCTGCAAATTCTATGTAATTCTATGTAACTAACCTGAGGAGGAGGCTCCAAGAACATCCCCATCCTCAACAATGGCAGAGCCCAGCACGTGAGTGCAAAAGACAAGGCTGAAGCATTGGCAAACATCTTTAGCCAGGAGTGCCGAGTGGATGATGCTTCTTGGCCTCCTCCTGAGGTTCCCTGAGATCAGGAAACAGCTGAGTGCGCTGGTTGCAGAAAAAGATAACAGGCCCCGACAACATCACAGCTGTAGTGCGAAGACCTGTGCTCCAGAATTAGCCACGCCCCTTGCTAAGCTGTTCCAGTATAGATACAACACTGGCATCTACCCAACAACGTGGTATATTGCCAAGGTATGTCCTGTCCATAAATAGCAGGACAAATCCATCATTGGCAATTACTGCCTCATCAGCCTTCTCCCTATCATCAGCAAACTCCATCTGATGCAGTTTTGCCCACTTAC
This sequence comes from Somniosus microcephalus, assembly GCF_052327205.1. Taxonomy (NCBI): domain Eukaryota; kingdom Metazoa; phylum Chordata; class Chondrichthyes; order Squaliformes; family Somniosidae; genus Somniosus; species Somniosus microcephalus. Next base: position 262,130,845 of record NC_140988.1, read on the forward strand.
TTAATCTGCTATGGGTGGGACTGCCCTCTCCTGGTTCCATTCTTATCTATCGAGACGTAGCCAGAGAATCACCTGCAATGGCTTCTCTTCCTGCTCCCGCACCGTCAACTCTGGAGTCCCCCAAGGATCTATCCTCCTATTTCTCATCTATATGCTGTCCCTCGGCGTCATCATCTGAAAACATGTCAGGTTCCACACGTACGCTGACAACACCAAACTCTCTTGCCACCACCTCTCTTGATGCCTCCACTGTCGCTAATTTTTCATACTGCTTGTCTGACATCCAGCACTGGATGAACAGAAAATTCCTCAACTAAATATTGGAAAGACTGAAGCCATTGTCTTCGGTCCCCGCTACAACTCTGTTCCCTAGCCACAGACTCCATCCCTCTCCCTGGCAACTGTCTGAGGCTGAACCAGACCGTTCGCAACCTTGGTGTCATATTTGACTCCGTGATGAGCTTCCAACCACATAACCGCTTCATCACCAAGGCTGCCTACTTCCATCTCCATAACGTTGTCTGACTCTGCCCCTGCCTCAACTCATCTGCTGCTGAAAACCTCATCCATGCCTTTGTTACCTCCTAGACTTAACTATTCCAATGCTCTCCTGGCCGGTCTCTCATCTTCCACCCTACATAAACTTGAGCTCATCTAAAACTCTGCTGCCTGTGTCCTAACTCGCACCAAGTCCCGTTCACACATCACCCCCATGCTCACTGCCCCGTGTCCTAACTCGCACCAAGTCCCGTTCACACATCTAAAACTCTGCTGCCTGTGTCCTAACTCGCACCAAGTCCCGTTCACACATCACCCCCATGCTCACTGCCCCGTGTCCTAACTCGCACCAAGTCCCGTTCACACATCTAAAACTCTGCTGCCTGTGTCCTAACTCGCACCAAGTCCCGTTCACACATCTAAAACTCTGCTGCCTGGATCCTAACTCGCACCAAGTCCCATTCACACATCTAAAACTCTGCTGCCTGGATCCTAACTCGCACCAAGTCCCGTTCACACATCACCCCCATGCTCACTGACCTACATTGGCTTCCGCTCCGGCAATGCCTCCATTTTAAAATGGTCATTCTTGTCTTCAAATCCCTTCATGGCCTCGCCCCTCCCTATCTCTGTAGCCTCCTCTGGCCCAACAGGCCTTTGAGATCCTCTAATTCTGGTCTCTTGAGCATCCCCAATTTTAATCACTTCACCCTTGGAGGCCGTGCCTTCAGCTGCCTAGGCCATAAGCTCTGGAATTCCCTCCCAAAACCTCTTTGCCTCTCTATCTCTCAATCCTCCTTTAAGACGTTCCTTAAAACCTACTTCTTTAACCAAGCTTTTGGTCATCTGTCCTAATATCTCCTTACGTGGCTCGGTGTCCAATTTTGTTTCATAATGCCCCTGTGAAGCACCTTGGGATGCTTTACTTAAAGGTGCTATATAAATGCAAATTGTTGCTGTTTTTGCAACTTGCTGCTCCTATCTGTACAATTTACTGCGTCTCCTTAGTGTCAGCTGCATAACTTGGATGTACAACTCTCTATTCCTTCATCCAAGTCATTGATATATATGTGGTGAAAAGCTGAGTCTGCAGTGCAGATCACCATTTGTCACATCCCGTCAATCAGAGTACATTCCCTTTACCCCTACTCTTTGGCCTAGAAACTCGGTTGTTAGCGCCAGCGGTTAGCGCCTAAAGAGACCGAGAATTGGGGCGTTACCCAATGTTGGGGCGGGCGCAATGAAGATAGCGACAACTCCCATATTGACTATAGATGTAACGCCTGCGCTAAGTGTTTGCGCGCGCCCGCGTGCGCAAGCAGATCATGACGTCATTTCAGTGTGCAACGCCTTTTAGGTGCCCCTGACCGGATATTGGATGGCGCCCGGAACCTTTACGCCTAGCGCTATTAGTGACAGTTCAAAGGAACGTTAGCAGGCCCTTCTCGTAGTCGGGGGGGGGCGCTATTTAAAGCGGACAGCTCTAGTATAAAAGCTGCAGCCACTTGGCCTGTTCATTGCGATCGTTGGTGGAGAGAGTTGGTGAGCTACTGTGGATCAGAGTTTTTGGAATTTAGCATTAGAGTACTTGGGACCTTCAAAGCTGTCCGGAGCAGTTGGAGCACTAGACCTAACAGCCTTTTGACCAACTGGCATCGGAATGGGAGCTGCTTTGGAGGGCGATGGCCTCATGGCTGAACACTATGAAGGGGCAGAGAGACGGCGGGAGAGAGGGCTGGGATTGGCCAGAAGGAGGAGGGGCAATGGAGGTCGGCCAATCCGAGGGTATGCTGCGAGGGTCTTTAGGCAGCAGGTGTCATACCTTGACATGTTGGAGGAGCAGTGTGTGCGAAGGCTCCGATTCGGGAGGGACGTTGTTACTGAGCTGTGCCACCTGCTTGCTGAGGATCTGCAGCCGCGTCTACGGTGCAGGACCTCTCTGTCGGTGGCCGTTAAACTGACTGTTGCCCTCAATTTTTATGCCACCAGATCCTTTCAGTCAGCCACTGGGGACATTGCGAATATCTCTCAGTTTGCAGTCAGTCCACTGTTGCATCCGGCAAGTTATAGCTTGATGCGCCATCAATTACTCAAAAGACTGAGGTTAAGCGAGTAACAACCAGGCTTTTATTAACTAAAGAATGAAGGTCTTGTCTCGAGTGGTCGACCCGTCCAGAATACTAAGGGACTGGGAGGTAGTCACTTATATACCTGGAATAGTGGGAGGAGTCAGCCGAGGCATGTCCATACCTGTACCTAGTGGAATACACATACACATACAGACAGGTATAACAGTGGTTTACCACACAGCTGCCCTTTATAGGCGAAGGCGTCAATTCATCACCTTCCCTCTGACCCTGGAGAAGCAGGCGGAGCGCGCGCAGGGCTTCGCTGCTATTGCGGACTTCCCCATGGTGCAGGGGGCGATTGACTGTACACACGTGGCTTTGAGGGCACCATTCCAGAATCCTGAGGACATCCGCAACCGCAAGGGGTTCCACTCCCTCAACGTGCAGCTGGTCTGTGACCACCGCCAAATCATCATGGCAGTCAACGCCCAATTCCCAGGGAGCAGCCACGATGCCTTTATCCTGCGGCAGACCTCAGTTTGTGACCTTTTTGAGGGGCCGGCTCGACCACGAGGCTGGCTTATTGGGGACAAGGGCTATCCTCTCTGCCCATGGCTGATGACACCACTCCGTGTGGCCGCCACCCCAGCAGAAGAGCTGTTCAACAGCAGCCATCAGGCGACAAGGAACATTGTAGAGCACACTATTGGTGTGCTCAAACAGCGTTTCCGATGTCTGGACCATTCGGGGGGAGCCCTGCAGTACTCGCCGGAGCAAGTGGGTCACATCGTCGTCGTCTGCTGCATGCTCCACAACTTGCCGATTCGACGCACCCAGCCAATTCCAGCTGTTCCTCAACGACCAGCAGAGCAGGCGGACGAGGAGGAGGAGGAGGAGGAGGAAGAGCAGGCGGAGGAGGAGGAGGAGGAGGAGCATGCGGGAGGAGGAGGAGGAAGAGCAGGCGGAGGAGGAGGAGGAGGAGGAGCATGCGGACGAGGAGGAGGAGGAGGAGGAAGATGGAAGGGCTCCTGAAAGTGGAAGGGCCATCCGTCAGAGGCTCATCAGGACTCGTTTCGAGGCCCCTCTGGCAGAATGATGGGTGTCTTTACTCCTGCGCACTTTGGATGTTTGAAAGCCTCTGAAGGCCAGCATCACTGTAATTAGTCACGTGTACCATAGCACATTAAAACTTTTCTTTATTGTCACAAAAGCCTTTCATTACAGCAAAACAACGTCATGTCAACAGAAACCATAACTAACAAAATAACAGTTAACTCTTCGGCAAAGCCGCAAAACTCAACAAACCATTTCCAACAATTACAACAGGTGAGGGTGTCCTTGAATTTGGCCAAAGAAACGTCTCAGCACCTTCCTCTACTGCTGGCCCCTTGATGGAGAACGACTTCTCTTTCGCGGTCAGCCCCTTCCCTCCCTGCTGCTCCTACGTAATTGAACCCCAGTGGCGGGGTCAAGGCTGGGGCACGCCTGCTGACTGTGTGGAAGCGCAGAAGCCCCTGAGGGACGGCCTGGCCGACCTCTGGGCTTGGAGGGTGCGGACGCAGGATGCTTGATCTGAGCATGGCTGGAAGCAGTGTGCCCTGCAGGTGGTGGCAGCTGCACTGCAGACATACCAGCGCTGGCATGTGCAATGGTCACCTGCCGAGAGCGGACACCTGCACCATGGTCGGACGACACACTGTGGCTCTCTGAGGGGACCGGCTCGGCTCATCCGCCACAATCGCATGCTCCACTGATTCCTGGCCTTGTATGGGACTGGAAGGGCCCGGGGTGATCCTAGCTGATGCAGATAGGGTGGCTGCAGTGAGAGTTCGCGTTGCCTCAATCTGGGTGTGGATGAGGCCGGCAAGTGACTGCGTGGCAGCAGTGAGGACCTGTGTGGCAGGTGCCAGTGCTTCGGAGAAGCCCTGGACAGTTCTTTCCATTGCTTCTGACAAGGCCGGTGCCGACCGTTCCACTGCCTCGGACAAGCCCTGGACAGGCCTTTCCAGGGATTGTCCAAAGCCCTGAACAGTCCTTTCCATAGCGGCCTCGAAGCCCTGCACAGTCCTCTCCATTGTTGCCCCGAAGCCCTGGAGAGTCCTCTCCATTGCTGCCCCGAAGTCCAACACACTCTTTGCCAGTGTATCTATTGACTGAGGCATCCTCCCCACTGCAGCCATCAGCTCAGTGTGCCTGAGCCGGGCCTGGGTGCTCATTTCAGCCAGGCGACGCACCTCCTCTGCACTCTGTGCAGCAGTCATCACTACCTGCCTTGCCCTCCGGGGAGACGGTGGCCGAACTTGCCTACCCCCCTTGCGTTGCTGCATGCCGCTTGTCCCGGCAACTGGATCATCCTCAGAGCACCCCCCTCCCCTCCAGGGAACTACTATCCCCAGTCTGCAGATGTGTATGCTCCCCTGAGATTGGAGCGGATGCTCCGGCTTCCTCCTGATCCTCGCCTCCGGAGGCACTGGCACTGGCAGCTTCAGGGCGTTGAGCTCGAGTTGGTGATGAATCATCTGAAAGCAGGGAGGTGGAAGAGTGGCTTTAGCAAAAGGACAGGTTGGCGGAAAGGCATGCCAGATTGCGGCAAGGCTCTGACATGGCTGCACACTGAGGAAGCATGCTGGCGGGGGGACCAAGTGGAAGGAAACAGCTGGAAAAGGTGCGAGCCTTACCCTCGCTGTCGGAAATGGGGTTGGCAGCTGCAGTGGTAACAGGACCACACAGATGTCCTCCAAGAATCTGGTGCACTCTCTCCTCGAGATCCGTGAGAGTGACGACTTGTGGAGGCCCGCCACCGGTTCGACGCTGGTCCTTTCGCATCGCCGCCAGCTTGGACTGCAGGGGAAAGAAGGGGAAGCTCTGTAACATGATGCCTTGAGAGATCATCTCATGCCCCCCATGGTGCAAGAGCCCTTACATGAGGCCTTGAGAGATCATCGCATGCCCCCCATGGTGCAAGAGCCCTTACATGAGGCCTTGAGAGATCATCTCATGCCCCCCATGGTGCAAGAGCCCTTACATGAGGCTTTGAGAGATCATCGCATGCCTCCCATGGTGCAAGAGCCCTTACATGTGGCCTTGAGAGATCATCGCATGCCCCCCATGATGCAAGAGCCCTTACATGTGGCCTTGAGTGAAATGTCCATGTGTGTGCCCAGAAAGGGCCATGGGTGTTTGCTGACAGATGGCCATTGGGGCATCATGGCAACAGGGTGCTCGAAGTCAGGTGCAGATGGAGGGAATCAGAAGTTTGCATAAACAACACTCACCCTAACGACCCGAGTGAGGTCGTTGAATTTCTTCCTGCACTGAACAGGGGTCCTGATCGCCATGCTGCTGGAGTTGACCCTCAGAGAAACCTCCCTCCAAGATCGCCGGTAATCCTTTTGATTCGCCCTCCTGCCATTGTCAGGATACAGAACATCTCGACGGCGCTCCACTGCAGACACCAACTGGTCCAGAGCCTCAGTGCTGAAGCGCTCTGCTCTCTGTCTCACCTTCTCCATCCTGACCAAGTTTTTTGCGCCAGAGAAGGGCGAGGGCCGATTCTGAGGCCTACAGGGCGTTGAGTGTGGCAGCTCAGGCTGACTGACCCACCCCTTTAAGAGCTGGCCGGCGCCTGGAAGTCTCGTGGTTTTCGGTAATTGAGATCACCTGCGCTGCGCCCGTCCGCGCCGATATTGGGTAGCGCCTGAACTTTTGCGCCTTAGGTGCCCCGTGCAACGTCTGAATTCGCACCTCAATCCCCTTTGGGGGCGATGCAACCCAATATCGCGCCAGGCAGCGATAAGTTTCGTCTGGCTATAAACTTTGCGCAGCACCAGTTCTAATGCCTCAAGCGGGGCTATCCCCAATTTCTAGGCCTTTGTATCCTAACTCACAACCAATATCACAAGATTACCTCCAATTCCTTGTGCTCTCATTTTTGCTAATAATCTCTTGTGCGGAACCTCATCAAATGCCTTCTGGAAGTCCATATAGACAACATACAGAGACACTCTCCTATCCACCATGCTAGTGACCTCCTCAAAAAAATCATAAATCCATGCTGACTCTCTTTGATCAATGTTAAAATTCCTGAAGAGAGAGGACTAAGAGGAATGTCACAGACAAGATTTTCATCAACAAATGTACAATGATACATTTTGCAAAAAAACAACTTTGTTCAGTGAATGTACGGAAATGTCCTGAAAAATCCAGGAATATCTTCAAACCTGTACTTGCTCTTGCTACTGGTTTAAAGGAAGCAGGCATATCTGTCTTCTCTCTTAAATATAGTCATAACCTGCTGAATAAATCTGCATATGAAATACTGACTGATGCCTGCAAAATTGCCAGGTGGGCCTTGAAAGGCGCCAGTCACATAGAAACCTGGTGCGATGCTCCTCCCATCCCTGTCTCCAAACACTCCAGCAGTCAGCTACTCAATACTGGAACCTGTCGTTGCCATTTCCAAGTGATAAATAACCGAAATGAGAGAAATGTCATCCAGTGGCATCTTTATATATAATAATACCTTATATCATAAACCATATATATCAGAAACAAATATATCAGATATATATGGAATTCTTCATTCATTTTAATCTTGTACATAGAACTTTACAGCGCAGGAGGCCAGTGGTCCCACTGTGCATGTGCCGGATCTCTGAAAGAGCTATCCACTTAATTGTATTCCCCTGCCCTTCTAAATCTTTCTTTTCCACTTCCCTTTGAAAAGCTATTATGGATTCTGTTTCCACCACCATTTCTGGTAGGGCATTTCCATAGCCTAACAATCGTCTGCAATAAATTTTCACTGCTGATGATTTTAAATATATTCCATCTAGTTACCAACTCACTGACCAGTGGAATGAGCTATTCTATACCTATCAAATCCCTGCTTGATTTTTAACACCTGTATCAGATATTCTCTTAACCTTCTCTGTTTGACTAAAAAGTGCCCCAGTTTCTCTAATCTCTCTTCATAACTGAAGCTGCTCATCCCTGGTATCACCCTAGTAAATCTATTCTGTTCCCTTTCTGTGGTCTTGATATAATTCCTAAAATAGGATGTGCAAAACTGGATACAATAGGGCTGATTCCCCAATCAGCCGCACCTGGTGCGTAAGGATGCTCATGGGGAGCGCTGGTCGGGAAATCCTGGGCCTGCATCCATTAAATAGTTTGCTAGTACTGTTGGGGGGGGGGGGTGGTTTAAACTAACTTGGCAGGGGGATGGGATACAGAGTGGAGCTATAGTAGGGGGTGATGCACAGCCAAATATAGAGGAAAAAACAAGTCAGCCTGGAAGGCAGAACAAATATGTAACGGCACAAGGGAGTATGGCAAGGCTGGATGGCATTTATTTTAATGCAAGGAGTCTTGCGAGTAAGGCAGATGAATTGAAGGTGTTGATGAACATATGGGAGTACGATATTGTTGCTATCACAGAGACATGGTTGAGGGAGGGGCAGGACTGGCAGTTCAATATTCTGGGGTATAGAATCTTCAGGCGAGACAGAGGGGGGTGTAAAAGAGGAGGGGGTGTCGCAATATTAATCAAGGAGTCAATTACTGCTGTAAGGAGGGATATAATCTTAGCAGGTTCCTCTGATGAGGCCATATGGGTAGAACTTAAAAACAAAAAGGGGGCAAGCACTTTGCTGGGAGTGTGCTACAGGCCCCCAAACAGTCGGGGGGAGATAGAGGAACAGATATGTAGGCAAATCTCAGAGAAGTGTAGAAATAATAGGGTAATAATAGTTGGGGATTTCAACTTCCCCAATATTAACTAGGATAGTCAGAATGTGAAAGGCTTAGAGGGTGCAGAATTCTTAAAGTGCATCCAGGAGAGCTTTTTGAGCCAGCATATATAAAGTCCTACAAGAGAGGGGGCGGTACTGGACCTAATTCTAGGGAATGTGCTCGGGCAAGTGGTAGAAGTGTCAGTCGGAGAGCATTTTGGTGACAGTGACCATAATTCGGTGAGATTCAAGGTAGTCATGGAAAAGGACAAAGATGGACCGGAAATAAAGGTTCTAAATTGGGGGAAGGCTGATTTTAATATGATAAGGCAGGATCTGGCCAAAGTGGACTGGGAGCAGCTACTTGTAGGAAAATCCACATCAGAGCAGTGAGAGTCTTTCAGAAAGGAAATAGAGAGTGTACAACGCCAACATGTTCCCGCAAAGGTCAAGGGTGGGACCAACAAGCCCAGGGAACCCTGGATGTCAAGGGATATACAAGAATGGATTAGGAAAAAAGGGAGGCTATTGGCAGATACAAAGGACTAAAAACAGTGGAAGCCCTAGAGGAGTATAGAAAGTGCAGGGGGGTACTTAAAAAAGAAATTAGGAGAGCAAAGAGGGGGCATGAAAAAACACTGGCGGGCAAAATAAAGGAAAATCCCAAGATGTTTCATAAGTATATTAAGGGCAAGAGGATAACCAGGGAAAAAGTAGGGCCCATTATGGACCAAAGTGGCAATCTGTGTGTAGAGCCGGAAGATGTAGGTGAGGTTTTAAATGAATATTTTGCATCTGTGTTCATTATGGAGAAGGACATTGTAGGCATAGAAATCAGGCAGGAGATTGTGGCATACTTGAACAAATTAGTATTGAGAGGGAGGAGGTACTAGCGGTTTTAGCGGGCTTAAAAGTGGATAAATCCCCAGGCCCAGACGAGATATATTCCAGGCTGCTGTGTGAGGCAAGGGAGGAGATTGCAGGGGCTCTGACACAAATTTTCAGAACCTCTCTGGCCACAGGGGATGTGCCAGAGGACTGGAGGACAGGTAAGTAGTACCATTATTCAAGAAGGGTAGTAGGGATAAACCAGGGAATTACAGGCCAGTGAGCCTAACATCAGTGGTAGGGAAATTATTGGAAAAAATTCTGATGGACAGAATTAGTCTCCACTTGGAGAGGCAAGGATTAATGAAGGATAGTCAGCATGGCTTTGTCAGGGGGAGATCAAGTCTAATCAATTTGATAGAATTTTTCGAGGGGGTGACTAGGTGTGTGGATGAGGGTAGTGCAGTTGATGTAGTCTACATGGACTTCAGTATGGCTTTTGACAAAGTCCCGCATGGGAGACTGGTCAAGAAGGTAAGAGCCCATGGGATCCAGGGCAATTTGGCACATTGTATCCAAAATTGGCTTAGTGGCAGGAGGCAGAGGGTGATGGTCGAAGGTTGTTTTTGTGACTGGAAGCCTGTGTCCAGTGGTGTACCGCAGGGATCGGTGCTGGGTCCTTTGCTGTTTGTAGTGTACATTCATGATTTAGATATGAATGTAGGAGGTATGATCAGTAAGTTCGCAGATGACACGAAAATTGGTGGAGTGGTAAATAGCGAGGAGGGAAGCCTCAGGCTACAGGACGATATAGATGGGTTCGTTAGATGGGCAGAACAGTGGCAAATGGAATTTAACTTCCAGGCACCATGGGTGGTTCTGCTGCACGGGACGGGAGGAAAAAGAGCGGGAGAGCTATAGTGATAGGGGATTCTATTGTAAGGGGAATAGATAGGAGTTTCTGCGGCCGCAAACGAGACTCCAGAATGGTATGTTGCCTCCCTCGTGCAAGGGTCAAGGATGTCTCGGAGCAGCTGCAGGGCATTCTGGAGGGGGAGGGTGAACAGCCAGCTGTCGTGGTGCATATAGGTACCAACGATACAGGTAAAAACCGGGATGCGGTCCTAAAAGCTGAATATAGGGAGTTAGGAGGTAAATTAAAAAATAGGACCTCAAAGGTAATAATCTCAGGATTGCTACCAGTGCCACGTGCTAGTCAGAGTAGAAATAGAAGGATATTTCAGCTGAATACATGGCTGGAAGAATGGTGCAACGGGGAGGGATTCAAATTCCTGGGACATTGGAACCGGTTCTGGGGGAGGTGGGACCAGTACAAACTGGATGGTTTGCACCTGGGCAGGACTGGGACCGATGTCTAGGGAGAGTGTTTGCTAGTGCTGTTGGGGAGGGTTTAAACTAAAATGGCAGGGGGTTGGGAAACTGTGCAGGGAGACAGAGGAAAGGGAAGCAAGGTTAGAAGCAAAAGACAGGAAGGAGAAAAGCAAAAGTGGAAGTCAGAGAAATCAAGGGTGTAAATCAAACATGGCCGCAGTAAACAATAATTCTAAAAGGTCTAAGAGTGTTAAAAAAAACAAGACTGAAGGCTTTGTGTCTTAATGCGAGGAGCATTCATAATAAGGTATATGAATTAGCTGTGCAAATAGGTGTAAACAGTTATGATATAATTGGGATTACAGAGACATGCCTCCAGGGTGACCAAGACTGGGAATTCAACATCTAGGGGTATTCAATATTCGGGAAGGACAGGCAAAAAGGAAAAGGCGGTGGGGTAGCATTGCTGGTTAAAGAGGAGATTAACACAATAGTAAGGAAGGATATTAGCTCTGATGATGTGGAATCTGTATGGGTAGAGCTGAGAAATACCAAGGGACAGAAAACGTTAGTGGTGTTGTATACAGACCCCCAAACAGTAATGCAGAGGTTGGGGATGGCATTAAACGGGAAACTAGAGAAGCGTGCAATAAGGGCACTGCAGTTATCATTGGTGACTTTAATCTACATATAGATTGGTCTAACCAAATTAGTAACAATACTGTGGAAGAGGAATTCCTAGAGTGTATACGGATGGTTTCCTGGACCAATATGTCGAGGAACCAACTAGAGATCAGGCCATCTTAGACTGGGTATTATGTAATGAGAAAGGATTAATTAGCAATCTTGTTGTGCGAGGCCCCTTGGGGAGGAGCGATCATAATATGATAGAATTCTTCATTAAGATGGAGAGTGAAATAGTTAATTCTTGGGTACTGAATTTAAATAAAGGAAACTACGATGGTATGAGGCGCAAGTTGGCTAGGATGGATTGGGGAATGTTACTTAAAGGATTGACGGTGAATAGGCAATGGCAAACATTTAAAGATCACATGGATGAACTATAGAATTTGTTCATCCCTGGTTGGCATAAAAATAAAACAAAAAAGGTGACTCAACATTGGCTAACAAGGGAAATTAGGAATAGCATTAGATCCAAGGAGAGGACATATAAATTGGCCAGAAAAAGCAGCAAACCTGAGGATTGGGAGCAGTTTAGGATTCAGCAAAGGAGGACAAAGGGATTAATTAAGAGGGGGAAAATAGAGTGAGAGTAAGCTTGCAGGGAACATAAAAACTGACTGTAAAAGCTTCTATAGATATGTGAAGAGAAAAAGATTGGTGAAGTCAAGCGTAGGTCCCTTGCAGTCAGAATCAGGGGAATTTATCATGGGGAACAAAATCATGGCAGACCAATTAAATACATACTTTGGTTCTGTCTTCACAAAGGAGGACACAAATAAACTCCCAGACATGTCGGGGAACATAGGGTCTAATGAGAGGGAGGAACTGAATGAAATCAGTATTTGTAGGGAAATGGTGTTAGGAAAATTGATGGGATTGAAGGCCGATAAATCCCCAGGGCCTGATAATCTACATCCTAGGGTACTTAAGGAAGTGGCCCCAGAAATAGTAGATGCATTGCTGGTCATCTTCCAAAATTCTATAGACTCTGGAACAGTTCCCATGGATTCACAGAATCACAGAAATCACACAGTGCAGATAGAGGCCATTTCGGCCCATCGAGCCTGCACCGACACATATCCCACCCGATCCCCGTAACCCCTACATCAACACATATCCCACCCTATCCCCGTAACCCCACGTATTTAATCCCCCTAACACTAAGGGTCAATTTATCATAGCCAATCAACCTAACCCGCACATCTTTGGAGGGTAGCTAATGTTACCCCACTATTTAAAAAAGCTGGTAGAGAAAAAATGGGGAATTATAGACCGGTAAGCCTGACATCGGTAGTGGGGAAAATGCTAGAGTCCATTATAAAAGATGTAATAGCAGAGCACTTGGAAAACAGTGACAGGATCGGACAAAGTCAACATGGATTTACAAAAGGTAAATCATGCTTGACTAATCTACTGGAATTTTTTGAGGATGTAACTGCTAGAATAGATAAGGGAGAACCAGTGGATGTGGTGTATTTGGACTTTCAGAAGGCTTTCAATAAGGTCCCGCATAAGAAACTAGCGTGCAAAGTTAAAGCACATGGGATAGGGGGTAAGGTACTGACTTGGATGGAAAACTGGTTGGCAGACAGAAAGCAAAGATTTGGAATAAACGGGTCTTTTTCCAAGTGGAAGGCAGTGACTAGTGGGGTACCGCAGGGATCGGTGCTAGGACCCCTTATTCACAATTTATATTAATGATCTAGACGAGGGAACTAGATGTAATATCTCCAAGTTTGCAGATGACACAAAGCTGGGTGGGCGTGTGTGTTGTGAGGAGGATGCAGAGAAACTCCAGTATGATTTGGACAGGTTGGGCAATTGGGCAGATGCATAGCAGATGTAGTATAATGTGGATAAATGCGAGGTTATCCACTTTGGTGGCAAAAACAGGAAGGCAGATTATTATGTGAACGGCAATACTGTAGATTGGGAAAAGAGGAAGTGCAACGAGACCTGGGTATCCTTGTGCACCAGTTGCTGAAGGTAAGCATGCAGGTGCAGCAGGCGGTTAAGAAGGCAAATGGTATGCTGGCCTTCATAGCGAGAGGGGTCGAGTACAGGAGCAAGGATGTCTTGCTGCAGTTGTACAGGTCCTTGGTGAGACCACACCTTGAGTATCGTGTGCAGTTCTGGTCACCTTATCTGAGGAAAGATGTTCTTGCCATGGAGGGAGTGCAGCGAAGATTCACCAGACTGATACCTGGGATGGCAGGAATGATGTATGAAGAGAGATTGGGTCAATTAGGCTTATATTCGCTAGAATTTAGAAGAGATGGGATCTCATTGAAACTTATAAAATTCTACAGGACTAGACCGACTAGATGCAGGAAGGCTGTCCCCGATGGCGGGGGAGTCCAGAACAAGGGGTCACAGTCTAAGGATAAGGGGTAAGCCATTTAGGACTGAGATGAGGAGGAATTTCTTCACCCAGAGAGTGGTGAACCTGTGGAATTCTCTACCACAGAAGACAGTTGAGGCCAATTCATTAAATATATTCAAGAAGGAGTTAGATATATTTCTTAAGGCTAAGGGGATCAAGGGATATGGGGAGAAAGCAGGGACAGGGTACTGAATTTGGATGATCAGCCATGATTGCATTGAATGGCGGAGCAGGCTCGAGGGGCCGAATGGCCTACTCCTGCTCGTATCTTCTATGTTTAACACTGAAAACTGTGAGGTGATGCATTTTGGGAGGACTAACAAGGCAATGGAATACACAATGAATGGTAGGATCCTAGGAAGGACAGAGGATCAGAGGGACTTTGGTGTGCATGTACATAGATCCTTGAAGGCAGCAGGACAGGTAGATAAGGTGGTTAAAAAGGCATATGGGATACCTGCCTTCATTAGCCGAGGCATAGAATATAAGAGCAGGGAGGTTATGATGGAGCTGTACAAAATGCTAGTTAAGCCACAGCTGGAATACTGTGTGCAGTTCTGGTCACCACACTATAGGAAGGATGTGATTGCATTGGAGAGGGTGCAGAGGAGATTCACCAGGATGTTACCTGGGCTGGAGCGCTTCAGCTATGAAGAGAGACTGGGCAGGCTGGGGTTGTTTTCCTTTGAGCAGAGAAGTCTGAGGGGGGACATGATTGAGGTGCACAAAATTATTAGGGGCATAGATAGGGTAGATAGAAAGGAACTTTTCCCCTTAGTAGAGGGGTCAATAACCAGGGAGCATAGTTTCAAGATAAATGGCCGGAGGTTTAGAGGGGATTTGAGGAAAAACTTTTTCACCCAGAGGGTGGTTGGAATCTGGAACTAACTGCCTGAAAGGGTGGTAGAGGCAGGAACCCTCACAACATTCAAGAAGCATTTAGATGAGCACTTGAAATGCCATAGCATACAAGGCTACGGACCAAATGCTGGAAAATGGGATTAGAATAGACAGGGCGCGGACACGATGGGCCTCTTTCTGTGCTGTATAACTCTATGGCCTAGAAATTTGGTTGGTTGTGCCAGCGATTAGCGCCTAAAGAGCCCGAGATTTGGGGCGTTACCCAATTTTCGGACGTGCGCAGTGATCCTAGCGCATGCGGCCATATTGAGTAGCCTGTTCGCGCCGGCGCTAAATCTTTGCGCCCGCTTGCGGGCGCAGCCAGATAATGATGTCATTTCATTGTGCAACGCCTTTTTGGCACCCCGTACCGGAAATTCAGTGGCGCTCCCCTCCGTTCCGCCTGGCGCTATTAGTGACAGTTGGATGGAACGTTACCAGGTCCTTCTCGGACTCGGGGGGCGCTCTTTAAAGGGGACAGCACTAGTGTAAAACCGGCAGCCATTTGGCCTGGCCATACTGCTCGCTGCTGGAGAGTTGCAGTCCTTCAGTGGCACAGACTTGTTCTTATTGAGCCAGAGGAGCCTTGGGACCTTCAGCCCTGTTCAGAACAGTTGGATCCAGAAAGCTGACTGCGTCTTACTCGTCGGCCAGAATAATGGGAACTGCTTTGGAGGGGAACGTCATCCTTGCTGAACAACTGGCAAGGGCACAGAGACGGAGGGAGAGAGGGCCGGGATTAGCCAGAAGGAGGAGGGCCAATGGATGTCGCCAAATCCGCCCATACGCTGCCAGGGTTTTCAGGCAGCAGGTCTCCTACCTTACCATGTCGGAGGAGCAGTGTCTGCGAAGGCTCCGATTTGGTAAGGATGTTGTCACTGAGCTGTGCCACCTGCTTGCTGGGGATCTGCAGCCGCGGATACGGTGCAGGACCTCTCTGTCGGTGGCCGTGAAAGTCACTGTTGCGCTCAACTTTTACGCCAGCGGATCGTTTCAGGCAGCAGCTGGGGACATATCTAATATCTCTCAATTTGCGGTGCATTGCTGCATCCGACAAGTTACAGCTGCCCTCTACAAAAGGAGGCGCGAATTCATCACCTTCCCTGTGACCCTGGAGAAGCAGGGGGAGCGCGCACAGGGCTTCGTGGCTATTGCGGACTTCCCCATGGTGCAGGGGGCCATTGATTGTACACACGTGGCTTTGCGGGCGCCATTGCAGAATCCGGAGGAGTTCCGCAACCGAAAGGGCTTCCACTCCCTTAATGTGCAGCTGGTCTGTGATCATCGGCAGATGATCATGGCGGTGAACGCACAATTCCCTGGCAGCAGCCATGACGCCTTCATCCTGCGGCAGACATTAGTGGCTGACCTTTTTGAGGCCCCGGCTCACCCACGAGGCTGGCTTCTGGGCGACGAGGGCTATCCTCTCTGCCCATGGCTCATGGCCCCGCTCCGTTTGCCCAGGACCCTGGCAGAAGAGCTTTACAACAGCAGTCATCAGGCCACCAGGAACATTGTGGAGCACACAATTGGTGTGCTGAAGCAGCGTTTCCGCTGTCTGGACCATTCGGGGGGCACCCTACAGTACTCGCCGGAGCATGTGGCACGCATCGTTGTTGTCTGCTGCATGCTCCACAACCTGGCCATTCGACACACCCAGCCAATGCCAGCCGACCCTCAAGGTCCAGCAGAGCAGGCGGACGAGTAGGTGGAGGAGGAGGAGGAGCATGCGGGCGAGGAGGATCAGGAGGAGGAGGAGGAGCAGGAAGATGGGAGGGCTCCAGAAACTGAAAGGGCCGTTCGTCAGAGGCTCATAAGGACTCGGTTCTAGGCCCCTCGGACGGAATGGTGGCTGTGATTCGAACAGCACCCTCCAGTTCGCTGTAAACCTATGAAGGCATCGATGGATGTAAATAGTGTACAGGTCGATTGTAATTAAAACATTTGCTTTATTTTCAAACAAGTGCTTCCTTCCAGCATGACAACATAATGGCAGCAGAAATCATAACTAACAAACTAACAGATAACTGTGTGGCAACCCGGCGAAACTAACCAAACCATAACAAACAAACACAACAGGTGTGGGCTGCCTTAAAACCGGAAAAAGAGACGTCTTAGCACCTCCCTCTACTGGTGACCCCTTGATGGAGACCGACTCCTCTTACGAGGTCGGCCCCTTCCCTCCCTGCAGCTCCTCCGTAATTGTCCCCCAGTGGCTGCGTCAAGGCTGGGGGACGCCTGCTGAGTGTCTGGAAGTGCTGAAGCCCCTGAGGGATGGCCTGGTCGACCTCTGGGCTTGGAGGTTCCGCAAGCAGGCTGCTCCAACTAGGCATGTCTGCTAGCAGTGTGCCGCGCAGGTGGTGGCAGCTGCTCTGCTGACGTGCCAGCGGTGGCATCAGGACTGGTCACATGCAGAGAGAGGACACCTGCACCGTTGTCGGCCGACACACTGGCACTCTGATGGTGCCGCTCCGGATCATCCTCCGCTATCGACTGCTCCACAGATTCATGGCCTGCTGTGGTGCTGCAAGGACCTGGGGTGATCCTGCCTGATGCAGCTACGGTGGCAGCAGTGAGTGTTCGCGTGGCCTCAATCTGCGTGTGGACGAGGCCAGCAAGTGACTGCGTGGCAGCAGTGAGGACCTGCGTGGCAGGTGCCAGTGCTTCGGACAAGGCCGGAACAGTCCTTTCCACTGCTTCGGACAAGGCCGGAACAGTCCTTTCCACTGCTTCGGACAAGCCCTGGACAGACCTTTCCATTGCTGGGCCGAAGCCCTGGACAGTCCTTTCCATTGCTGCCCCAAAGTCCACCACACTCTTTACCAGTGTGTCGATGGACTCAGGCATCCTCCCCACTGCAACCATAAGCTCAGTGTGCCTGAGCCGGGCCTGGGCGCTCATTTCGGCAAGGCACCGCACCTCCTCTGCACTCTGTGCAGTAGTCATGGTGGCCTGCCTCGCCCTCCGGGGAGACGGCCCCCGAGTGTCCCTACCCCCCGCGCGTTGCTGCAGGCCGCTAGTCCCTGCAACTGGCTCCTCATCAGAGCACCCCCCCTCTGTTAAGTCTGTGAATTATTTAGTTAATTAAGACACAGACTAATGAGTAACAATAAAAACAGGTCTTTACTGGTTGGAGGTAGGGACTATACTGAATACAAGATTACTGCACAGTGCTTATATACCGGTGTGTTCACCCCCGGTATTACGTCTACAGCAGCCTGAGAAAGTAGTACATCTCTTAAGGTGGAACAGGCTTAAGCTCTCTTAAGGTGGAACAGGTTACATACACAACACTCCTCCCTTCTTAGCTTTATAGTCATCCCCCCCATTTAACATAACGTAATAACATATATACATATATAACTTCATGTTTAACGTAACATATCACAGATTCAGTCTCTGCGGAAAACAGTTCACAGATTCAATCTCTGTGGTGTAGTCGGTTCACGTTACTCATTCAATAGTCCTTTCATGGATTTAACAGCTTGAACTTCCGAACTGATTTGGCTCCGTTCGGAGGGACCACGTGTGTGATCTGGTAGAGGTGATAATGGTTCAGATGGGTCATCTTCTGTTTTTACTTTTCCTTTTCTGCTTCTTGGAGACTCTCTGGGCTCCATTGTCAGCTGCCACAGCTGCCAGCTGCATGCGCAGTTCCTCCTTCTCTTCCTCCTGTTTCCGTCGTAGAGCCAGCTTCTCCCGATGTTCCGTAGACTTTTGGTGCTCCTCCATGATTTCTGCACTTTGGGAGTCGAAGTTACAAGCTGGGCAGGACAGGACATCGTAATATTCGGTGTCGTCCACCAGGTCATGGTAATATTCGGTGTCGTCCTGAGCTAGACCAGTGAGAGGGTCGTCTATTTCCTCCATACCCAGCTGGACGTTAGCCAGCTCTTGTTCCAAATCCAGACATCTTTCCTGAAGAGACTTCTTCATGTGTACCTCTGCATCCAGCTTTTTCTGGGCTTTCAGCAAGTCGTTTACTAGTGACCTCATTTGTGATTTTAATACTTCAACTTCCTTTGGAGATTGATTGATCGGACTATGCAATCCCTCTACCGGAGCAGCTGTTTCAGCGGTCTGTTGTTCTACATTGACGTGAGTCAGCGTACTTTTGGCATCCAATGGCTGCTCTGTTGCAGTCGTTTCAGTCTGTGTCGTCACATCAGCCATCTCAATGACTTTTGAGAGCTCCGAACCCTTTTCCTTTGAAGATCGCAGCTCGTGTTCAAGTTTTTCCCATTTCAGAGTCTTGTCCCTCAGCATATGAAGGAGTTGGCTGACCGTTAACTCTTCTGACACCAGATTATGGCACGCACGTTCAGAACCTGAATCAGCTTTGATTCGTTCGGCCTCCTCGCGCAGATGGTTGGTGTGCTCCTGCTCCATTTTCTCCATCAGTTGCTTCTGTTGACTTTCCAGATTCTCCCACTCTGTAACAAAGAACTTTTTTATTTCATTCATCTCTTGCTCAAAACGGCGAATCATTTGTTCTAATTGCTGTTGTAGTTTGAAATGGAGTTGAGTTCGAGCCCAGTGTCCCTCAAAAATGTGCATATCAGTAGACTTGACAGACTCAGAATTCTCTGTTAAACTATGTTGTTGTTGCTCAGTGGAATTCTGTGCTGAAACTTTGTCTTTTGCACATGGGTTGGTCTTATCATCATCAGTTCTAGAGTCTGGGCTGATTATCTGCACCGAGTTCTCACTCTTTATGGCTTTTAGCGAATGCCAGTCCATATTTATGTTTCTAAACCACTCCCGGCCTAGTAGTGGTGGACCTCCCTCCGGTAGCACATATAAGTCCATTATTTGACTTCCTTCGCCCTTGTTGGCCACTGCAACCTTTATTGTCCCGATGGGGTACACTCTCTGCCCCGTGTAGGTTGTCAATATAATCTCCGTATCCTGTAGGGGAATATGTTGGAATAACCTTCTGTAATCTTTCTTATTCATGACCGACAATGCCGATCCAGTGTCCAATTCCATTTTTACTTGGACTCCTTCTATCTGAAGAGTAACCCAAATTGTCTGGAGGTCTGCACCCTTACCAACGTTGAGTACCCTTAAGCTAGCCAGTTCAATACTGCTTAAGCCAGCCAGTTCATTACTGCTAGCGTCTGAATCGGACTCCTGTTCGGCCACCTTGTGTACCTTTGCGTATTTCCCTTGTGGTGACTTCTTGTTGCTGGTCTTCTTCCCTGACCTGCATACTCTAGCTATATGTCCAAGCCTACCACATGTTCTGCATTCTTGGTTTTTAAACCAACACTGGTTCTGATCATGCGTTGTCTTTCCACAACGATAACATTTGCCAGAACTCACACCCAATTTGTGTGCACTGAGCTCCGGTGACTGTAGCTGCATTACTGCCGTGCCTCTCGCTGCGGCTTCGTGTGCTGCTGCCATAGTGACCGCCTTCTCAAGCGTCAGCTCATTCTCCTCGAGCAGTCGCTTTTGTGTATCCTATTTAAATAAACCACACACAAATTTGTCTCGTAGTGCATCTGTCAGTCCCGTTCCAAACTGGCAATATTTCGCTAATTTACGCAATTCCAGCAAATATTCAGCATTGCTTTCATGCTGTAGCTGCCTTCCGTCGTAAAATTTAAATCGTTCCGCTAGCATCAGCGGCGTGGGGTTTAGATGATCTTTCAGGACAGTAACAATCTCATCAAACGTCTTATCCGCCGGTTCATCTGGTGATAACAGGTGTTTCAATTGCCCGTATGTCTTCGCACCCATTAAATTTAATAATGTTAGAGCTTTATCTTGGTCACGAATTTTATTGGCCTTACAATAATTTTTTACTCTTTCAACATATATGGCCCAATCTTCGAGGTCACTATCAAAGGTGCTAATATTCCCGTGTTTAGGCATTGTAGATTTGCAATTTCTCAGATTTTATTTTCTTTACTTGTTATCAAAGATGGCGGCTTCCCGCTCTTGCCGTCGTCCTCCGCCCACAAAATGGCGGTTTTCCCGCGCTTGGCGGTCTTCACCCGTCCCCCGACGCCGTCTCCCTTCAGCCCCCGAGTGCGGCCCTTATCTTCGCCGCAATCGCCCGAGTGTGGCCCTTATCAGCGGATGCGATCGATGGCCCGGCTGCGCCTCGCACTTGAAAGCGGCCCGGCCCTTATCAGTGCTTGCGATCGATGGCCCGGCTGCGCCTCGCACTCCAAAGCCCTTATCTCCCGATCGCGATCGATGGCCCGCGCTGTGCACCGCGGCTCTCGCGCCTTCAATTTCTGCAGCCGCTGCCCTTTCAGCCCGAGTGCGGCCCTTATCGGTGGTTGCGATCGATGGCCCGGCTGCGCCCCTCACTTCAAAGCGGCCCGGCCCTTATCTGCCGATCGCTATCGCCCTGTACCTGTCTTCCCCAGCCCTGTCTTCTACTCCGGTTCACAAGCTGATGGAGGCTTCAGGGTCCTAATGCCTGTCGCTTCCAGTGGGGTGGTGTGGTTTGAAACCTCTCTTCAACCGCCGTGGAATAACTGCCGCAGGGTAAGAACCTGACTCGTCGCCAGTGTTAAGTCTGTGAATTATTTAGTTAATTAAGACACAGACTAATGAGTAACAATAAAAACAGGTCTTTACTGGTTGGAGGTAGGGACTATACTGAATACAAGATTACTGCACAGTGCTTATATACCGGTGTGTTCACCCCCGGTATTACGTCCACAGCAGCCTGAGAAAGTAGTACATCTCTTAAGGTGGAACAGGCTTAAGCTCTCTTAAGGTGGAACAGGTTACATACACAACACCCTCCCCTCAAGGGAACTACTATCCCCGGTCTCCACATGCGGTGGCTCCCCTGAGGCTGGCACGGATGGTCCGGCTTCCTCCTGGTCGTCGCCTCCGGAGGCACTTGCACTGGCAGCTTGAGGGGCTGGCTCCCGAGCTGGTGATGCAGCATCTGAAAGCAGGGAGGTTGAAGAGTGGCTTTAGCAAAAGGACAGTTTGGCAGCAAGGGATGCAACAGTGTGGCAATGCTATGACATGGGTCCACATTGAGAAAGCATGCTGGCGGGGGAAACAACTGAAAGGTGACAGCTGTAATAGTTGAGAACCTTACCATCGCTGTGGACAATGGGGTCGGCAGCTGCAGTGGTGTCAGGACCACTCAGACGTCCTCCCACAATCTGGTGGACTCTCTCCTCGAGATCCGTCAGAGGCTCCACTTGAGGACGCCCTCCTCCGGTGCGAAGCTGCTCCTTTCGGTTCCGCGCCAGCTTGGCCTGCAGGGCAAAGGACGGGAAGTGATGTAACATGATGCCCTGAGTTATCATCTCATGCCCCCCATGGTGGAAGAGCCCTTACATGATGCCCTGAGTGATGATCTCATGCCCCCCATGGTGGAAGAGCTCTAACATGATGCCCTGCGTTATCATCTCATGCCCCCCATGGTGGAAGAGCCCTTACATGATGCCCTGAGTGATGATCTCATGCCCCCCATGGTGGAAGAGCACTTACATGATGCCCTGAGTGATGATCTCATGCCCCCCATGGTGGAACAGCCCTTACATGATGCCCTGAGTCAAATGTGGATGTGTGTGACCAGAAAGGGCCATGGGTGCTTGCTGACAGATGGCCATTGGGGTATCGCGCACCCTGTAGCCATAAAGTCAGGTGCTCATGGAGGGATGCATAAGGTTACATTAACTCCACTCACCCTGACGACCCGAGTGAGGTCGTTGAATTTCTTCCTGCACTGGGCAGGGCACCTGGTCATCATGCTGCTGGAGTTGACCCTCTGAGAAACATCCCTCCAAGCTCATCGGTAGTCCTTATGATTAGGCCTCCTGCCATTGTCTGGGTATAGGACATCTCGCCGGCGCTCCACTGCGGACACCAATTCCTCCAGAGACTCAGCGCTGAAGCGCTCTGCTCTCTGCCTCATCCTCTCCATCTGATCCAAGTTTTTTGCGCCAGAGAAGGGCCTGCGCCGATTTGCAGGCCTACAAGGCGCAGAGTGTGGATGCTGGAGCTGCCTGACCCACCCCTTTAAGAGCTGGCCGGCGCCTGCAAGTCTCGTGGTCATGGGTAATTGAGAGCACCTGCGCTGCGGCTGGACGCCCCGATATTGGGTTGCGCCGGCATGTTAGCGCCTTAGGTGCCCCGTGTAATGCCTGAACTCGCGCCTCAATCACCTTTGGGGCGCTGCAACCCAATATCGCACGAGGTGTCGATAAGTTGCGCCTGGCTATAAAATTTGCGCTCCGCCAATTCTAACGCCCCAAGCGGGGCTATACCCAATTTCTTCCCCTATGACTCTAAGAGATGAAAAATCAAGGTCTGCAGACCCACAATTTCCTGATCAGCTCTACCTCCAGGTGTCACACATCACTGGGAGTGCCCAATCAGGGAATCAGCCTTAATATCCTAACTCCAGCCCAACATCTAGACTAAAGCCCAGAAATTCCACACCATTTTCAGTTTAAGTTTAGCGTATGATTGGGGTAACTTTTTTTTGGCAGTATAATGGGCTGGAAGTTGTTACTCTGGTTTTCTGCCCCAAAATTTATTCCCCGAATTCCTTTGCGCTTTTTGGCCCTTCTTGCGATCCATCCACCAAGTACTGAGTGATTTCATTTACCTTTATTACAATGAGGGACTGGGCATTGCAGCGCCGAGTTTTATGCTTTTACACTCAGATTGCGTTTGGGGTAAGTTAGACTGAGAACTTGAAGGCACAACTGTTGCCAGGATCAGCTAAAACAGGCATAAGTCAGGAGTTTGTAAGCCTGAAGAGTGTAGAGTTGCAATAGCTATTTCTGCAGCGAGGAATGACTTTTTATAGCGATGTTTTGGCATTCTGCCTATACAAAACTGAACTTGATTCTGACTGTTTTTGAGAGCGAGACACCACCGGACGATTTTGACCTCCATCCTAAGTGCAGTGTGGAACAAGTATGGCATTCCCTATGGGCATACCCTTGCATGCAATTATCATGAAGAAGGAGGAGCAGCACAGGATAGGGAAAAAATTAGATTCAGGCAGCATTTAAGGAGGATGAACCCCACCAGATATTAGCCCCCCTTATAGTTGTAGTCTGCTGTGCTCTGCAGAACTTCACCATATATAAAGGACTGCATTTGGCCATTGCTGGGGAAGTGGCCCCAGCTGCTTAGGAGGCAGAATTACATGGCACAGAGCATCATGGTGGCCTGTACTCAGTGGGCTCCTCTGGTACTGCTGCAAGGGGCAGCAGAGCACATCTCATCATTGATGTCTTCTCTTCTATTTAACATAGATTACCTTTGTCATTAAAAACAGAAAATGCTGGAAATACTCAGCATGTCAGGCAGCATCTGTGGAGAGAGAAACAGGGTTAACGTTGATGGCTTTTCATCCTCGACCTGAAATGTTAACTCTGTTTTTTTCTCTCCACAGATGCTGCCTGACCTGCTGAGTATTTCCAGAATTTTCTGTTTTTATTTCAGATTTCCAGCATCTGCAGTATTTTGCTTTTTTACCTTTGTCATCACTGCCTTACCTCCTTCTCCTCATTTTGAAATGAAAGAACAATCCTGTACCCATCCTAGAATATGACAACATATTAATTACCCTACCTGACATGACCACGCCAACAATAAATCAGCACCAAATAAATTCACAATCTACTTTAATGCAACAGAAAGTCCAAAGTGAACACATGCCAACCTACTTTCCTAACACTTTGCCTCCCCTGGTGGCTACAGGCCTTTTTTCATCTATTCCAGTGTTTCTCCTAGGTGCAACTTGAGGGTCAGTATTAGGAGAGGTGGTTAGCTGCTCGTCCCACAAGGTCATGGGATCGAGGGGGCCCTCCTCTCATGGCAGCTTGCTCCTAGGAGGTAGCCACTGCTGGCTGCATTGCTGGAGCTTGTTCTTGGGCAGCCTGGTGTCACCTGTTATGTTCCACTGGCGTGATGCTCTGAGGGAGAAGGCCGGAGGTCTGGCAATGTGGTGCTGTCCTGGGAGATGACAGTATGAGGCAGATTGACTCCAGCTGTTGCAATTCCAATGGACCCTGTATCTGTGTCCCCTCTGATCAGTGGGATGACTGATCTAATAGTAGCTAACAAATCCTGAAAGTCCTGAGAGTCAGCCGAATGCATCCGGCTGCAATGGTCCGGAGGCTGGTATGCAGGATTGTCTATTCTCTCCCCTACTGCCACCAGAGCTGTAGTCTATGCTCCTGTGGAGGTGGAGGCACTGACTGGTTTGTTTCTCAGATGGGGGTCTGCTGCAGATTCAAATGAAGCTGCCACATGCCCGTGCATGTCTAATCTGTTTTAGTGATGTTGGTTGAGGGATAAATATTGGCCAGGACACCAGGAGAACTCCCCTGCTCTCATTCAAATAGTGCCATGGGATCTTTCATGTCCACCTGAGAGGGTAGACAGGGCCTCAGTTTAATGTCTTATCCGAAGCACTCCTTCAGTAATGCACTTAAGTGTCAGCCTTGATATTGTGCTCAAGTCTGTCCATAACCTTATCACTGAGCTATGGCTGACACCTTGGGTTGAAGCTCTGAGAAAATTCCCCCCCCGCCCCACCCCCTCACATCCATTATTCCTAAAACCTGCATGTTAGGAACAGCTGTGGAAATAATTCTTTTAAGCTTCTCCAATGTAAAGTGAAGTTCCAATCCAGTTTGTATCCTGTTAATTGTGGAGCAATGCTCAATCAAGGACGTATCAGAATGTAATAGCTTCCAGGTTTCATGCGAGTAAACCCACTGAATTACATCATCCAAGAGAGGAAGAAACATGGTGCTAACACTTCTGTAACAGTGAGGCTCAAACTGAGGAAGCTCCTGATGATTTATTGAATGATACATTACACAGTCAAGAACAACAGACCTCGAGTATCCCAGGTTTACTAGATGTTGTGCCAAAGGAATATAGTTGATGTCAGTATGGGGACAAAGGCAGTATGAGCAAAGTCTATATAGTTGGGTGATTTGCATGAAGCCATACATCAATGCCAGAAACCAAAGAAAAAACAAATTAGGAATCTGTACTCCCTAATATTTTTCTTTTCCAATGAGTTTGTAATTATGGCAAATATTTTCTGCTGTCCGTGAAGTTAGGAAACAAACACATTTTCTGAGGTCTAGGTGCTGATGATCTTTGTTTCCTTGAAGGTATTGTGAACAAACTCATCCACAAGGAATCAGAAAAGATAATGCACTCCCCAAAATTAAAACTGGTCAATCACCCAAATATTTATCCATTTCGACTACATTTTCCCACACTATCTGCCCCTTAGCACTCCATTCCACATTTACCATGTTCACCAATCTCTACATGACATAGTTAAATCTAAAGTGTCTGTAATTCTTTCATCTTCTAAGCTTGAGCCTGTGTCTCCTAGTTCTTGATTTTATAAGCATTCTCAAACATCATATTAGGGTTCAATTTATCCATTTCCTTAAAAATATTGCCTGAGTCTTCTGTTTTCCAGAGTAAACAATCCCAAACTCTTCAATCTCATTAAATTTATCCTATTGTTTTATGATTTACCCTGTGAGTGCCAAATGCTTCTTTTTTTAATTTAAAATTTGATCTAATCTTTTATTTTGACTCGAGGACTACAATTTTCCCCTTGAAGGATAAAAATATTTAGAAAACACTGGTCTGTCTCAATGAATATTTTGAAATCGAATGGCAATGTTTCATTGCTGCCATATCATGACTTTTCCTATACATTTCATTTTTTTACCTGCATTTCTCCTGTTTACACAAGAGTGAATACATCAAAGTAGGGAAACAATGCTTTTCTTTGTGATCTTGTCACATGCATACTGAGAAAATTTTGATCTGCTGTATAATGACGTCCTACTCACTGTCCAACTTCCTTTTCTGGCTCCCATGTTAGCTGATATTGTTAATGGTTCCCTCTCCTCAGGTACTGTCCCCCTCTCCCTCAAATCTGATGTCATCACCCATTTCCTCAAAAAAACAACCCTTGATCCCTCTGTCCTTGCAAACTACCGCCCCATCTCCAACCTCCCTTTCCTCTCCAAAATCCTTGAACGTGTTGTCACCTTCCAAATCTGTGCCCAGCTTTCCTGCAATTCCATGTTTGAATCCCTCCAATCAGGTTTCCGCCCTTGCCACAGTACCGAAACGGCTCTCATCAAAGTCCCCGCCACAAACTCCGTTCCCCAGCCACTGACTCCATCCCTCTCCCTAACATCAGTTTGAGGCTGAACCACACTGTTCGCAACCTTGGCTTCATATTTGACCCTAAAATTAGCTTCCGGCCACATATCCGCAGCATAACAAAGACTGCCTACTTCCACCTCCGTAATATCGCCCATCTCTGCCCTTGCCTCACCTCATCTGCTGCTGAAACCCTCATCCTTGCCTTTAACACTAGACTTACCACTACGCACTCCTGGCTGGCCTCCCACATTCCACCCTGTGTAAACTTGAGGTCATCCAAAACTCGGCTGCCCGTGTCTTAACTCGCACCAAGTCCCGTTCACCCATCTCCCCTGTGCTCGCTGACCTACATTGGCTCCCGGTTAAGCAGCGCCTCAATTTCAAAATTCTCATCCTTGTTTTCAAATCCCTCCATGGCCTCGCCCTTTCCTATCTCTGTAATCTCCTTCAGCCGCACAACCTCCCCCCACCCCCCGCCCCGAGATATCTGCGTTCCTCTAATTCTGCCCTCTTGAGCATCCCTGATTATAATCGCTCAACCTTTGGTGAATTCCCTGTCTAAACTTCTCTGCCTCGCTACCTCTCCGTCCTCCTTTAAGACACTCCTTAAAACCTACCTCTTTGACCAAACTTTTGGTCACCTGCCTTAATTTATCCTTATGTGGCTCGGTGTCAAATATTTTGTCTTAAATTACTCCTGTGCAGCGCCTTGGGATGTTTTACTACGTTAAACGTGCTATATAAATACAAGTTATTGTTGTTGTTTACTCAGACTCTTCACTACTGCTTTTTTTCTTGATGTTTCTGCTCTCACATTCTTTGTTTCTCTCACTTCTTGAAAGAAAGACTTGCATTTATATAGCACATTTCACGACCTCAGGATGACCCAAAGCACTTTACAGCCAATTAAGTACTTTAAAAAATAAATATATTCACTGTTGTAATGTAGGATAGCGGCAGCCAATTTGCACACAGAAAGGACCCACAAACAGCAATGTGATAATGACCAGATATGATAGTGATGTTGTTTGAGGGATAAATATTAGCCAGGGGACAGCTCCCCTGCTCTTCTTTGAAATAGTCCCATGGGATCTTTTACTTCCACCAAAAAGGGCAGACGGGACCTCAGTTTAATGTCTCAACCAAAAGACAGCACCTCCTACAATGCAGCACTCCCTCAGTACTGTACTGAAGTGTCAGCTTGGATTATGTGCTCAAGTCGCTGGAGTGGGAGTTACACAGAAACATAGAAGATAGGAGCAGGAGTAGGCCAGTCGGCCCCTCGAGCCTGCTCCGCCATTCAATGCGATCATGGCTGATCATCCAAATTCAGTACCCTGTCCCTGCCTTCGCCCCATATCCCTTGATCCCTTTAGCCTTAGGAAATATATCCAACTCCTTCTTGAATATATTTAATGAATTGGCCTCTACTGCCTTCTGTGGTAGAGAATTCCACAGGTTCACCACTCTCTGGGTGAAGAAATTCCTCCTCATTTCTGTCCTAAATGGCTTACCCCTTATCCTTAGACTGTGACCCCTGGTTCTGGACTCCCCGACCATCAGGAACATCCTTCCTGCATCTAGTCTGTCCAGTCCGGTCAGAATTTTATAAGTTTCATTGAGATCCACTCTCATTGTTCTAAACTCCAGCGAGTATAAGCCCAATCGACCTAATCTCTCCTCATACGTCATTCCTGTCATCCCAGGTATCAGCCTGGTGAATCTTCGCTGAACTTCTTCCATGGCAAGAACATCCTTCCTCAGATAAGGCGACCAAAACTGCACACAATACTCAAGATGTGGTCTCACCAAGGCCCTGTACAACTGCAGCAAGACATCCTTGTTCCTGTACTCAAACCCTCTCACTACGAAGGCCAACATACCATTTGCCTTCTTAACCGCCTGCTGCACCTGCATGCTTACCTTCAGCGACTGGTGCACAAGGGCACCCGGGTCTCGTTGCACTTCCCCTTCTCCCAATCTATTGCCATTCTGCCTTCCTGTTTTTGACACCAAAGTGGATAACCTCGCATTTATCCACATAATATTGCATCTGCCATGCTTCTGCCCAATCACCCAACCTGTCCAAATCATCCTGGAGTTTCTCGGCATCCTCCTCACAGCACACACGCCCACCCAGCTTTGTGTCATCTGCAAACTTGGAGATATTACATCTAGTTCCCTTGTCTAGATCATTAATATATATTGTGAATAGCTGGGGTCCAAGGACCGATCCCTGCAGTACCCCACTAGTCACTGCCTGCCACTCGGAAAAGGACCCGTTTATTCCAACTCTTTGCTTTCTGTCTGCCAACCAGTTCTCTATCCAAGTCAATACCTTGCCCCCAATCCCATGTGCCTTAAATTTACACACCAATCTCTTATGCGGGACCTTATCGAAAGCCTTTTGAAAGTCCAAATACACCACATCCACTGGTTCTCCCTTATCTATTTTACCAGTTACATCCTCAAAAAATTCCAGTAGATTAGTCAAGCACGATTACCAACGATATAGGTAAAAACCGGGATGAGGTCCTAAAAGCTGAATATAGGGAGTTAGGAGGTAAATTAAAAAATAGGACCTCAAAGGTGGTAATCTCAGGATTGCTACCAGTGCCACATGCTAGTCAGAGTAGAAATAGAAGGATATTTCAGATGAATACGTGGCTAGAGGAATGGTGCAACGGGGAGGGATTCAAATTCCTGGGACATTGGTTCTGGGGGAGGTGGGACCAGTACAAAACGGATGGTTTATACCTGGGCAGGGCCGGGACCGATGTCCTAGGGGGAGTGTTTGCTAATGCTCTGGGGGAGGGTTTAAACTAAAATGGCAGGGGGTTGGGAACCTGAGCAGGGAGACAGAGGAAAGGGAAACAAGGGTAAAAGCCAAAGACAGGAAGGATAAAAACAAAAGTGGTAGGCAGAGAAATCAAGGGTTTAAATCAAACATGGCCACAGTAAATAATAATTCTAAAAGATCTAAGAGCGTTAAAAAAACAAGCCTGAAGGAGGATTCGTAATAAGGTGGATGAATTAGCTGCATAAATAGAGGTAAATGAATATGATATGATTGGGATTACGGAAACATGGCTCCAAGGTGGCCAAGGCTGGGAACTCAACATCCAGGGGTATTCAATATTCAGGAAAGATAGGCAAAAAGGATAAGGAGGTGGGGTAGCATTGCTGGTTAAAGAGGGGATTAACACAATTGAAAGGAAGGATATTAGCTCTGATGATGTGGAATCTGTATGGGTAGAACTGAGAAATACCAAGGGGCAGAAAACGTTAGTGGGAGTGGTATATAGACCTCCAAACAGTAATGCAGAGGTCGGGGATGGCATTAAATGGGAAATTAGAGAAGCGTGCAATAAGGGCACAGCAGTTATCATGGGTGACTTTAATCTATATATAGATTGGTCTAACCAAATTAGTAACAATACTGTGGAGGAGGAACTCCTGGAGTGTTTACGGGATGGTTTCCTGGACCAATAGGTCGAGGAACCAACTAGAGATCAGGCCATCTTAGACTGGGTATTATGTAATGAGAAAGGATTAATTAGCAATCTTGTTGTACGAGGCCCCTTGGGTCGGAGCGATCATAATATGATAGAATTCTTCATTAAGATGGAGAGTGAAATAGTTGACTCAGAGACTAGGGTCCTGAATTTAAATAAAGGAAACTACGATGGTATGAGATGTGCGTTGGGTAGGATTGATTGGGGAATGTCACTCAAAGGGTTGACGGTGAATGGGCAATGGCAAACATTCAAAGATCGCATGGATGAACTACAGAATTTGTTCATCCCAGTTTGGCATAACAATAAAAGAAAAAAGGTGACTCAACCATGGCTAACAAGGGAAATTAGGGATAGCATAAGATCCAAGGAGAGGACATATAAATTGGCCAGAAAAAGCAGTAAACCTGAGGATTGGGAGCAGTTTAGGATTCAACAAAGGAGGACAAAGGGATTAATTAAGAGAGGGAAAATAGAGTATGAGAGTAAGCTTGCAGGGAACATAAAAACTGACTGTAAAAGCTTTTATAGATATGTGAAGAGAAAAAGATTGGTGAAGTCAAGCGTAGGTCCCTTGCAGTCAGAATCAGGGGAATTTATAATGGGGAACAAAGAAATGGCAGACCAATAAATACATACTTTGGTTCTGTCTTCACAAAGGAGGACACAAATAACCTCCCAAAGATGTCGGGGAACATAGGGTCTAATGAAAGGGAGGAACTGATAGAAATCAGTATTTGTAGGGAAATGGTGTTCGGGAAATTGATGGGATTGAGGGCCGATAAATCCCCAGGGCCTGATAATCTATATCCTAGGGTACTGAAGGAAGTGGCCCTAGAAATAGTAGATGCATTGCTGGTCATATTCCAAAATTCGTTAGACTCTGGAACAGTACCCATAGATTGGCGGGTAGCTAATGTAACCGCACTGTTCAAAAAGGGTGGTAGAGAAAAAACGGGGAATTACAGACCGGTAAGCCTGACATCAGTAGTGGGGAAAATGCTAGAGTCCATTATAAAGGATGTAATAGCAGAGCACTTGGAAAAAAGTGACCGGATCGGACAAAGTCAACATGGATTTACAAAAGGTAAATCGTGCTTGACTAATCTACTGGAATTTTTTGAGGATGTAACTGGTAAAATAGATAAGGGAGAACCAGTGGATGTGGTGTATTTGGACTTAAGAGGCTTTCGATAAGGTCCCGCATAAGAGATTAGCATGTAAAATTAAGGCACATGGGATTGGGGGCAAGGTATTGACTTGGATAGAGAACTGGTTGGC
Organism: Somniosus microcephalus; assembly: GCF_052327205.1. Classification (NCBI taxonomy): domain Eukaryota; kingdom Metazoa; phylum Chordata; class Chondrichthyes; order Squaliformes; family Somniosidae; genus Somniosus; species Somniosus microcephalus. The sequence goes on from NC_140988.1 coordinate 262,162,223, forward strand.
AGACAGAAAGCAAAGAGTTGGAATAAATGGCTCTTTTTCCGAGTGGCAGGCAGTGACTAGTGGGGTACCGCAGGGATCAGTCCTTGGACCCCAGCTATTCACAATATATATTAATGATCTGGACGAGGGAACTAGACGTAATGTCTCCAAGTTTGCAGACGACACAAAGCTGGGTGGGCGTGTGTGCTGTGAGGAGGATGCCGAGAAACTCCAGTATGATTTGGACAGGTTGGGTGATTGGGCAGAAGCATGGCAGATGCAATATAACATGGAAAAATGCGAGGTTATCCACTTTGGTGTCAAAAACAGGAAGGCAGATTATTATCTGAATGGCAATAGATTGGGAGAAGGGGAAGTGCAACGAGACCTGGGCGTCCTTGTGCACCAGTCGCTGAAAGTAAGCATGCAGGTGCAGCCGGCGGTTAAGAAGGCAAATGGTATGTTGGCCTTCGTAGCGAGAGGGTTTGAGTACAGGAACAAGGATGTCTTGCTGCAGTTGTACAGGGCCTTGGTGAGACCACATCTTTGGTATTGTGTGCAGTTTTGGTCGCCTTATCTGAGGAAGGATGTTCTTGCCATGGAAGGAGTGCAGTGAAGATTCACCAGACTGATACCTGGGATGGCAGGAATGACGTATGAGGAGAGATTGGGTCGATTGGGCTTGTACTCGCTGGAGCTTAGAAGAATGAGAGGGAATCTCATCGAAACTTATAAAATTCTAACAGGACTGGACAGACTAGATGCAGGAAGGATGTTCCTGATGGTCGGGGAGTCCAGAACCAGAGGTCACAGCCTAAGGATAAGGGGTAAGCCATTTAGGACAGAGATGAGGAGGGATTTCTTCACCCAGGGAGTGGTGAACCTGTGGAATTCTCCACCAAAGAAGGCAGTGGAGGCCAATTCATTAAATATATTCAAGAAGGAGTTGGATATATTTCTTAAGGCTAAAGGGATCAAGGGATATGGAGAGAAGGCAGGAACAGGGTACTGAATCTGGATGATCAGCCATGATCTCATTGAATGGCGGAGCAGGCTCGAGGGGCCGAATGGCCTACTCCTGCTCCTATCTTCTATGTTTCTATGATTTACCTTTTGTAAATCCATGTCGACTTTGTCCGATCCTGTCACTGTTTTCCAAGTGCTCTGCTATTACATCTTTTATAATGGACTCTAGCATTTTCTCCACTATCGATGTCCGGCTTATCGGTCTGTAATTCCCCATTTTCTCTCTACCACCTTTTTGGAATAGTGGGGTAACATTAGCTACCCTCCAATCCATTGGTACTGTTCCAGATTCTATTGAATGTTGGAAGATGATCAGCAATGCATCTACTATTTCAAGGGCCACTTCCTTAAGTACCCTGGGATGTAGATTATCAGGCCCTGGGAATTTATCAGCCTTCAATCTCGTCAATTTCCCTAACACCATTTCCCTACAAATACTGATTTCTTTCATTTCCTCCCTTTCATCAGACCCTATGTTCCCCGACATCTCTGGGAAGTTATTTATGTCCTCCTTTGTGAAGACAGAACCAAAATATGTATTTAATTGGTCTGCCATTTCTTTGTTCCCCATTATAAATTCCCCTGATTCTGACTGCAAGGGACCTACGCTTGACTTCACCAATCTTTTTCTCTTCACATATCTATAAAAGCTTTTACAGTCAGTTTTTATGTTTCCTGCAAGCTTACTCTCATATTCTATTTTCCCCTTCTTAATTAATCACTTTGTCCTCCTTTGTTGAATCCTAAACTGCTCCCAATCCTCAGGTTTACTGCTTTTTCTGGCCAATTTATATGTCCTCTCCTTGGATCTTATGCTATCCCTAATTTCCCTTGTTAGCCATGGTTGAGTCACCTTTTTTGTTTTATTTTTATGCCAAACTGGGATGAACAAATTCTGTAGTTCATCCATGCGTGTTTGAATGTTTGCCTTTGCCTATCTACCGTCAACCCTTTGAGTGACATTCCCCAATCAATCCTACCCAACTCGCGCCTCGTACCATCGTAGTTTCCTTTATTTAAATTCAGGACCCTAGTCTCTGAGTCAACTATTTCACTCTCCATCTTAATGAAGAATTCTATCATATTATGATCGCTCCGACCCAAGGGGCCTCGTACAACAAGATTGCTAATTAATCCTTTCTCATTACATAATACCCAGTCTAAGATGGCCTGATCTCTGGTTGTTTCCTCGACCTATTGGTCCAGGAAACCATCCCGTAAACACTCCAGGAATTCCTCCTCCACAGTATTGTTACTAATTTGGTTAGCCCAATCTATATGTAGGTTAAAGTCACCCATGATGACTGCTGTGCCCAAGTTGAACCCACAACCTCTGACTCTGAGGTGAGTGCGCTACCAGTGAGCCATGGTTAGACTCTATACTTCTCTCCAATCTTTACTTTTTTTCCCCTCCTCACTACTCAACCACATCACTTTAGACTTCACATAAGCAGCATGTTCACTGCAACGAAGTGGCCATTAACATTCTTCAAGAAAATATATTCAATCTCTCCGATGTTATCTGTTGGTCTCAATGGCTGCTTGCATAGTTCCCATGGGCACTGGTGCTGTAACCCATATCATTTTATGGACCAAGATCCCATGAACCATGGGTATCCCTGTGTTGGGATTAAGAGTTGTTAATTCATTTCACATTAATTGGTTGAATTGCTGAATGCATATCAGATGCAATTGAGGAGAATCAGCCATGGTCAAATACACACTTGGTGAGATGCTCTGGCACAGTGAGAGGTGAGATGCTCTGGCACATACAGTGAGAGTCAATTACCCCATAAGTGGATCAGTCTACATGAAGAGTTCTGAATAATTATCTTGAAGTGGGGCAATGATTTTTGAAACCGCAGAGGACAATAAAAAAGAGATGGTTATTCAAACTGCGACTGAATGGTGCTAAAGGACTCTACCTATACTGTACTTGGGGATTGAGGCTAACAGACCAATTGAATAATGCAGCCTGTGGCCTTATTCTTTTGATTAAGTTGCCTGACTTCAATTATACAATATAGATGGGTGGTTCATTACCAAGTATTGTATGTCTTATAATATGGTTGGTCAAATCATTAATGGATTGTTTGCTAAATAAAACAAAAATCATTTTTGTGTATTGCATGGTTTTACTAAATTATTTACTTGTCATTCTTACCAGCAACATAGAAACTAAATATTCAGACCAGCAAATTAATGACCAGCAGAGAAACATTCAGAATTTAATAGAGAGAAATGCAAGCAATGCAATTTATACTTGCATTTGTATTTAAAGGTAGTTTAGGCTTCCACCAAGTCATTGCCAAAAAATAATTTCCACAATAAGCACAGGGTGGTTTAATCTTTTGTAAAACCAGTTATTTCAAACATGTATTGTGATTCAATATGGTTAAGTTACTTTGTGCAAAAGAGCTTAAATGAAAGTTTTCTTTTTTATGCTAACTTTTAGCCATTTCACATGATGTCACAGTATGCGTCATTCTGCAGTATCTCACCACATCCAGACTAGTAAATTAACGCAGTATTAATAAACTGGATAACACAACTCAAGGAGAAGTGGGTTAAAGACAAATTCCTGAGAGTTACATCAGGCTAATTAACTCAAGTCTGTGAGTTGGGCATTTAGTGCAACTTGATGATCAATTTTATGTAAAACACTAGTGCCTGATATGTGTCCTCCATATACTGTAGTACTTTACGTTTCTGCTGAGGATTAGTTCCCCTTCACTGAACCATTGTTGTGAACAATTTCTGTCTTGCATCTTTGAAACTGTAAATAATTTTATTGCAACTTAAGACTAAACCAATGATTTTCAAACATTCTGCACGAGAGAAATCCCCTGCAAAAAGGGACATGCTTCGGAGGACCCTCTGTCCTAATTTCCGAAAGATGGCATTAGCCACCCAGAGGAAAACTGATTTTCTTAAATTTAGTATACAGCAACAGAAATAACAGGTTAGTGACTCGAGAAATACTTTAAACTGACGACCTTGCCAGAAGAATCCTCAAGTGCCAGGGATCCGAGTTTGAAAACTTGTAGACTAAAGAAACAAAATGCACTGACTGTTGTATTTGATATGAAATAATTGCGGTATGTGTACACAATTCTTTTGTTTACATGCCAGACATTTCTGACAAATAGTCTTTAAACCACAAGGCAAATAAATGTTATTTTTTCTTGCTCGAGTTTCCTGGTGGTAACCAGCCTCCAGGCTGGAAGGTATTTGCTGTACTAGTGGGTTCTGGAGATAGTTTATCCTTTCCAAAGTAAGTTGCAGAGGCGTGTCCTTTGACTTGAGTTTGAACTGGCTGAGCAACAAGACCTTCCTCATATTCGTTCTCTCTCCTAATCTCCTCCTTCTGCTGTATTTCATGGGCACGTATTTTTATCACTTTTCTATATTCTTCGTTGTGCAGAATTTCCTTTGCAAATACAAAAAGGTAGATGAATACACATTTTAAATATAAATTTCAATATAAATTGCTTTGGTTTATATATTCTAATGAGAATTTTTTTTTTTTTGCATTGAATCAATTTTTCCAACACATTTAAAAATATTAAAGTAGGTTAAAACGAATACAACTGGAGACATTGAATCAACCAATTTATCACAGAAGAATTTTCTAACACAGTACTTCCTCTATTTGAGGCCCTCCCCTCCCTTCCTTCACAATTCTCACCTCACAGACATGTTATTTTCCTTCGAGACACCACAAATCAATGCCACTGCTTAGTCATCCTTCCAGAAGATACGGTTTAGCACTATGGGAAAGGATAGGTTTACCTTTCTTTCTTCGTCTGTTGACCCAGTGAGCCATTGAACTTTACCTTCAAGGAAAAGGCTCAAGTATAAGTCAAACTGTGAAGTGTTTTAGTTGAGAGATGATCTGTTGTTGCTAGGGCCGTAATAGCTTTTGAAGCAGTGGTGCACTATGCAATTTTTAAAAAGAACAAGAATACTTGGGATGCACAAATGTTTGCTTTAAGTGTTACAGTTTTTGTCAACTCCTGTGTCCCCTTCAGATCTCAGGTTTTCCACTCTTACTGCCTCCCCCGTCTTACATAACAGCTACCTCTACAGCCTCAAATCAGCAGGGCATAAAAGCTTGAATGTTATTGATGTTTATCTGACCTGGCTATACACTGGTGACTCTGGCTGGATTGTCTCTTGTTATAGTCACTCCCTCCACTTGGTCAAAACTGCTTCGTTCTCCAGCGCAATTCTGGACCGCACAAATAACTCCAAACACCTCTTCTCCACTACCAAACTAATGCAGACAAGTGTAAGTTGCTGCACAGTGGATGTGGTGTATTTGGACTTCCAAAAGGCATTTGACAAGGTGCAACACAAAAGATTATTGCACAAGATAAAAAATCACGGGATTGGGGGTAATATACAGGTAGACTACCCTTTATCCGGACTTCCGAAAACCGAAACCCTCTAAAAACCGAAGGTTTTTTCGGTCAGCGTAAGTCGTGCGCATGACATGACCAGAGTGTGGCACGACTTACAGGCCTAGCTGGATAAGGGATAGTGTAGCATTTTTCCGCACTTCTGAAAACTGAAATCGCTCAGCGTAAGTGTACCAGCCTTTATCCGCACATCCGAAACCAGAAAACCTCTGAAAGCCGAAAGTGGCGCAAAGCATGACCCGACGCTGCCGGATAAGGGATAGTGTATCCTTTATCCGCACTCCCGAAAACCGAATGACCTCTGAAAACCGAAGTGTTTTCGCGCACCTTCCGAAATCCGAAATTTTCCTAAAACCGAAACACGGCTGGTCCCGAGGTTTTCGGATAAAGGATAGTCTACCTGTACTGGCATGGGTGGAAGATTGGCTATCTAACAGAAAACAGAGAGTTGGGATAAATGGTTCATTCTCGGGTTGGCAATCAGTAACTAGTGGTGTTCTGCAGGGGTCAGTGCTGGGACCCCAACTCTTTACAATCTATATTAACGATTTGGAGGAAGGGACCGAGTGCAACGTATCCAAGTTTGCCGACGATACAAAGATGGGAGGGAAAGCAGTGAGTGAGGAGGACATAAAAAACCTGCAAAAGGACATAGACAGGCTAAGTGAGTGGGCAGAGATTTGGCAGATGGAATATAATGTTCGAAAGTGTGAGGTTATGCACTTTGGCAGAAAAAATCAAAGAGCAAGTTATTATCTAAATGGAAAGAAACTGCAAAGTGCTACGGTACAAAGGGATCTGGGGGTCCTGGTGCATGAAACACAGAAGTATGCATGTATGCAGGTACAGCAGGTGATCAGGAAGGCCAATGGAATCTTGGCTTTTATTGCAAGGGGGATGGAGTATAAAAGCAGGGAAGTCTTGCTTCAGTTATACAGGGTACTGGTGAGGCCACACCTGGAATACTGCGTACAGTTTTGGTTTCCATATCTAAGAAAAGATGTACTTGCTCTCGAGGCAGTTCAGAGAAGGTTCACTCGGTTGATTCCGGAGATGAGGGGGTTGACTTATGAGGAAAGGTTGAGTAGGTTGGGCCTCTACTCATTGGAGTTCAGAAGAATGAGAGGCGATCTTATCGAAACATATAAGATTGTGAGGGGGTTTGATCGGATGGATGCAGGGAGGATGTTTCCACTGATGGGTGAGACTAGAACTAGGGGGCATAATCTTAGAATAAGGGGCTGCCGTTTCAAAACTGAGATAAGGAGAAACTTCTTCACTCAGAGGGTAGTCAATCTATGGAATTTGCTACCTCAGAGAGCTGTGGAAGCTGCGACATTAAATAAATTTAAAAAGGAAATAGAGTTTCCTAGCTGATAAGGGAATTAAGGGTTATGGGGAGCGGGCAGGAAAGTGGACGTGAGTCTAGGTTCGGATCAGCCATGATCCTATTGAATGGCGGAGCAGGCCCGAGGGGCCATATGGCCTACTCCTGCTCCTACTTCTTATGTTCTTATAGGAATGTGTCACATGAACACTCCAGGAATGGTATTGAATTAGATAAGGATGAGGCTTAAAGAACCTTGGTAGTCTTAGTAGACTTGATACTCAACATGTCCGACCGATGCAGAGCAACAATCAATAAAGCCATATGTTGAACAATTAAAGGTCATCGACCTGAAATGTTAACTCTGTTTCTCTCTCCACAGATGCTGCCTGACCTGCTGCGTATTTCCAGCATTTTCTGTTTTTATTTCAGATTTGCAGCATCTGCAGTATTTTGCTTTTGTAAGAATGTTGAACTGCATGGCCAAAACATTAGAACACAAGTCAGAGGAAGTTGTAATCAAACTGTACAGTTTTCTGGTCAGACCACAACCTGAGTAGTGAGTCTAGTTCTGGTCACCGAGAAACGAGGGTGATATTCAAGTACTGGAGGCAGCATAGAGAACAGCCACAGGGCTAAATAACTAATGCCAAAGGTCAGTTATAGAAAAACTTTACATCATGGGAAGAGATGCCGAAGAGGAATTCTTAGAGGTATATAGGAGACTTAAGAGAACTGTAAAGATAAATAGGGAATATTACTTTTAAGTTAAATTGCGAGAGTTGTAAAAGGAAACAGAAATTCAAACTAGTAAAAAGCAAATTTAGGATTGATATCAAGAGGTTCTTCTTCACAAAAAGAATGATCAATACATGGAATAAACTTCCAGATAGAACACAGAGACAAAAATCGGGAATCATTTAAGAAAAAATTGGATAGTGCAATTGAGGGAACTTTAGGGTCTTTCTGGATGAATGAAATAAGGTGGGCAGAACAGACTTCATCATCCATAAGCCTTTTGTGGGATCCGGAATGTATGATGGAATCAAGGCCAAAAGCTTGTGATGTTGACAGGAGCCAACGAGGATATCCTCAGTTTTGCTGACATTCATCTGGAGGAAACTTTGGTTCATCCAGATCTTGAGTATGTGGCAACATCCTGTGGCTCAATGGAGGAGGCAGAGGTAGGGCTGGATGTTATCAGCATAGATGCAGATGTCCTGTGGAGAAGAGAAGGATCCATACCTTCACAAAAGTTCGTTAAAAAAAATTATACTGCGTGCACTCCATGAAAGAGCTTTTGAACATATTCCCTGTTTTCATTTATGCATTTGAACTCAATTATTCTGTATCATTTATCTGCTCCTTTAAAGTAACTGTGTACCCGAGTTCATGGGGTTAGTGGTGGAATCAAACTATTATCCTAATTCACTAATAATGTGATTCGACCACCACAAATATGCCAACTCAAAATTCTATGATTTAAAATATATTTTTTATAGAAGTAATCACAATCAGAACAGCCTTCCTGTTACACTTTCTAGGATACCATTTTTGAATGCAGTTTGGCAGGATGAACAATGAACCCAACATTTTCCAGTTTTTCTCTGAAATTAATGACCCATTGATGAAATTGCGGGAATGTATAGCTTTTAAGCTGCAATTCCTGAAAATGCAATTTCATTAATGGGTTACCAATTATAAAGAAAAATAGGCATTCCCTATATTTAATTAATATTGGAATTTCACCCCCAGCATGTTTGTGGTGGAGTAACAGATGTGGTAAGCTTGCTAACTGTGTCCATCACTCCATCTGACTGGAAAACTGGGTGTAATGTGGCTGGACGGAGTGATTTAAGCATATTCAAGACTGACAATACTCTCCAGAAGGAGGAGGGTAACATTTACTCATTTAAAAAGATATACTCTTCTTTGAATAATCATAGAATCTTACAGTACAAAAGGAGGCCATTCAGCCCATTGTGAATCTGCCGGCTCTTTGAAAGAGCTAATCAATTATTCCCACTCCCTGCTCTTTCCCCATTCTTCTTCTTAGGCAGTCCCTCGGAACCGAGGATGACTTGCTTCCACATTAAAAATGAGTTTGCAGGTGACTGATGAGTCCAATGCAGGACCTACAGTCTCTGTCACAGGTGGGGCAGACGGTGGTTGAAGGAGCGGGTGGGTGGGTTGCTTGGGTTGACGTGCACTCCTTGCGCTGCCTGAGCTTGGCTTCCGCTTGCTCCCGGCGAAGAGACTCGAGGTGTTCGGCGCCTACCCGGATGCTTCTCCTCCACTTTGTGCGGTCTTGGGCTAGGTATTCCCAGGTGACGGTGGGGATGTTACACTTTTCAAGGAGGCTTTGAGGGTGTCCTTGAAGCGTTTCCTCTGCCGACCTGGGGCTCTCTTGCCGTGCCGGAGCTCCGAGTAGAGCGCTTGTTTTGGGAGTCTCGTATCGGGCATGCGAACAATGTGACCTGTCCATCAGAGCTGATTGAGCATGGTCAAAGCTTCGATGCTGGGGATGTTGGCCTGAGCAAGAACACTGACGTTGGTGCGCCAATGGATTTGCAGGATCTTGCGGAGGCAGCATTGGTGGTACCTCTCCAGTACTTTGAGGTGCCTGCTGTACATGGTCCATGTCTCGGAGGCATACAGCAGAGCGGGTATCACTGCTGCTCTGTAGACCATGAGCTTAGTGCCGGGTTTGAGGTCCTGGTCTTCAAACAGTCTCTTCCTCAGGCGACCAAAGGCTGCATTGGCACACTGAAGGCGGTGTTGGACTTCGTCGTCGACGTCTGCCCTTGTTGACAGTAGGCTCCCGAGGTATGGAAAGTGGTCCAAGTTGTCCAAGGCCTTGTCGTGGATTTTGATAATCGGGGGGCAGTACTGTGTGGCGGGGGCAGATTGGTAGAGGACCTTTGTCTTACGGATGTTTAGTGTAAGGCACTTGCTCTCGTACGCTTTGGTGAAGGTGTTGACGATGGTTTGGAGTTCGACCTCCGAGTGAGTGCAGACGCAGGCGTCGTCTGCATACTGTAATTCAACGACAGAGGATGGGATGACCTTGGATCTGGACTGGAGGCGACAGAGGTTGAACAGTTTCCCGTTTGTTCTGTAAATTAGCTCCACTCCAGTGGGGAACTTACTGAGGGTGAGATGGAGCATTGCAGCAAGGAAGATCGAGAAGAGCATTGCTGCGATGACACCCTTGCTTGACCCCGGTTCGTACGTGAATTGGGTCTGTGGTGGAACCGTTGGTCAGGATCACGGCTTGCATATCGTCGTGAAGCAGGCAGAGGATGGTGACAAACTTTTGAGGGCAGCCGAATTTGAGGAGGACACTCCATAATCCCTCACAGTTGACAGTGTCGAAGGCCTTTGTGAGATCAAAGGAGGTCATGTACAGCGGTTGGTGCTGTTCCCTGCATTTCTCTTGTAATTGACGTGCAGTGAAGATCATGTCCATTGTGCCCCTTAGAGCCCTGCAATTTTCTCCACTTCAAGGGGTAAAAATTGGGTAGCGCCCCCTTTGGTTAGCATCCCCGCAGCCGATTTTCCCAGGGAGTGCCCCGAGAGGGAGGAGGGGCGCTACTGGAAGCACCCCACATCCCTCTTGGGGTGCTGCGAGCCAATATCCCGCCGCGGTACTGCAGGCTTTCCTCTCATTAAAGGGGAGGGGTCTGGCGCAGCGAATCCCAGCGCCCAGCTGGGCCACCAGGGATTGGGAGCACCAGCAAACGAGCCCGGCACTCAAGAGAAGTGCCGGGCTCACGGAGAGCAGCTGGCACCCCGCGGAGGGGCTTCACGGGGGCCAGGGACAGCAATGGGGGCAGGTGCTGGCAGGCAGCCAGCAACAAAAATGGCCACCCGCCACCTCCCCTTTAACTAGCACCTTCCTGGCCGCAGGTAGGCCCCCGTGACCCCGGCGGACATAGCAATATTGCAGCTGGGGCATGAGCGGGGTGCTGCACATGGCGATGGCGTCATTGCCGGCGGCGCAGCGCTACGTGGCATTAACGGTTAGCACCGCCGCTAACCTCCCGCTGAATTTTGCGGGAGGCATTAGTGGCACTCGACTCAGGCACCAGTTGATTTGCGCCCCGTTAGCGCCCTCTTAGGGCACTAACAGAGGTGCAAATAAACCAAATTTAGCCCCCCCCAAGTATTTATCCAATTCCTTTTTCAAAGTTACTATTGAATCTGCTTCCACCACCCTTTCAGCCAGTGCATGTTCCAGGATAAGGCACTAGAATGGTCTTATCTTAATTATAACTGTGCCATCTTGTATTATATTACATTTACTGGTGGCATTTTATTTTGTTATCAGAGCCACCATTTCACTCATTGGATTAGAATTTTATCACTGTTAGTGGAGTATGATTAAATGAAATATGCTTAAAAATGCTGTCAGATTGAGATTTTTAACAAACAACAGCTTTTAGAAGAGTTCATTAGGTGGCATAACAACAACAAGAACAACTTGCATTTAACGTAGAGAAACGTCCAAAGGTGAAAGGAAAAATATATGTCAAGCCAAAGATAGATAGATTAGGAGGGAAAAGCTTGGTCAAAGAGATGGGTTTTAAGAAGGGAGCTGCAGAGGTACAGGGGTTGAGGGAAGGAGTCTGAAGAATGGAGAGTTTGGAGAGGGGTATTGTAGAGCTGCAGGGGTTACAGAGATAGGGAGTGGCAAAGCCATTGAAGGATTAATCTGAGGCGTTATGAGACTGAAAGCCAATGTATGGCAGTAAGAACAGGAGGAATAGGCAAGCAAATCATGCTGCAGGATAGGATTTGGGTAGTAGAGTGTTGGATAAGCTGTAGTTTACGAAGGGTGGTGAATGGGAGGAGAGCATTAGACTTATCGGGCTGAATTTTGATACTGGAGGCTTGTAGGAGGCGGGACTACAACTTTTGGGGTTGTAGTCCTGCCTTCATCGCGTTGTGGCCAACCCACGCGATTTTCACTTGATTGACCTTGTTGAGCCTGCCCAGCGGCCAATTAAGGGCCACCCAGCAACAGGTGACGTCACAGATTGACATTTCATCTGTCAAGAGCTTTTGACAGATGAAATATCAGCGTTTGACAGCTCTTTGCCGAGACCTGAAGGAAGGAAGGCTGTAAAGGTAAGTAAAACTTATTTAAACACTTTAGACACACCAAACACACTTACCTCTGCACTCATGCACACATCACTCACCTGAACACTGGACATCTCGAGTCCTCCAAGCCCTTCAGCCCGACGGTCCGCCTCGCTAACTTGGCGTGGTTTGGAGCCATCGGGAATCCCACGCTTCAGGGATAAAAATAGGAATTAGGCTAAAAACTGCCTGTTAACAGGCAGTTAATTGGCACTAATCCCCTTCCCGCCTCGGGGAGGCGGGTCCCAGCACAGGTTGGGTATCTGCCTCCCTTGAAACTGGCATGGAGGCGGGTTGGGGGCAGGATGGGTTCGTGCCCCCCGATTTCACGATTTTAACCCCCCACACGCCTCCAATCCCGCCTTAACGGCCCAATGAAAATCGAGCCCATCAAGTCTACAGGTAACATAGACAAGTATGAGGGCTTCAGCAGCTGAAGGACTGAGGTGGGGTAGAGGCAGGAAATGTTACAGAGATGGAAGTAGGAGGTCTTTGTGATGGAGAGGCTTGGAATCTCATGTCAGGGTTGAACAGGACGCTGAGGTTGCAAACAGTACGATTCAGCCTGAGACAGTGGTCAGGGAGAGGATGAAGTCGGTGGCAAGGATACGGAGTTTGTGACAGATGTCTCAGGAAGCTTGGCACAAAGATGTCATGCTTCAATACATACCAGAATTTGAGCAAAAAAATGCCAATGAAAAAGAATAAGTTTAAGACTGACAAGAAGAAATATTTCTTCCAATAAAGGGTGATCCAACAGCTTAAATGGGTTGTCAGAAAAGGTGGTTGAAGCCTGGATGCTGTAAGACAAGATCAGAGTTGGTATTCTGGAAGGGTAAGATCAAATAGGCCTCCATTTGAACCCATCTATGGTCTTGTGAAAAGGTCAGCCATAGGGACTCATTTAAAAAAACAAATTTCTCAATAGTGAATAAGTAAAATAAATTTTAAACAAAATATTAGGCACTATTGTAACCAGTTGTAACTGTAGGACAACCCTATTATGTCCCAGAGTATTCCTTTGCGGTCAATATTTGAGAAACACTAATGTGCTCAGAATACATAGCTCTGTTAATGTTTAATTTCTGTCTATTAAATGTGTTGTAGTAACAGCCCGAGACCATCTACTCTAATTAGTGGAATTACAGTTATGCTAATTGTATACAGGTGTATACAGGTGGGACGAGAGGTTATACCTTAAGTGATATCCTAAAATGAATAAATTAAAAAATAAACTATATATTAAGACCATAATTTTCATTAACTATATTTATAATACAACAGTAAAGTTCAAACATGTATTATTTTATGGTGTGGAGATGCCGTTGACTCTTTCTTCTTCGGCTGCTGCACTGCGGATCCCTCTGTCTGCTGTTCCGGATCATTGGTTGTCTCATTGGGTTCGCTGCTGACATCTTGGGATTTGTGGAAGAATTCCCGGAGCCTCATTCTCCTGATGAATTCCTCTGTGTCTGCTGCGAGACCGATGGGGTCCATTTTGGTGGTGGGGCAGAAATTGAGCCCTCGGCTGAGAACTTCAATTTCGTCTGGTTGAAGGGTGTGGTCGGACAAGTTGACGATGGACTTCCCTGTGGTTTCAACCGTGGTACCGGGGGAGGCTTGGTTGCTGCTGGTGGTGATGCCGAGTTTCTCAAGCTTCCTGTTCTTGGTGTGCATGTAGGCAAACTACACATTATTACAATTAAATACTATGCCATAATTCATGATCTCTATGACAATGCGATCCAGAGTGTGCATTGAAATTAATGGAAATTCAATCTCTGATTAGTACAAACTGTTCAATTTGTGCTACTGCTTCTGAAGAATGGAAGGGAAACAGTACAAAGCACTGAAACAATTAAGCACTTTAATTCTCAATTTACTTCACTACTGTGGTTATAGCTCACAAAACGGCCCATTTTTCTGTCTCATTAGTCACATCGGTAGGAATTTTGATCACTGTACATCAAGCGTCAAAACTGTGACGAAAAATGCAATAGGTGGGAACAACCGAAAAGTAGTTTATGTAAAGTAGTAGTTCATGTATATAAATATGTTCAAATAAGAGGGTTGTGTAAAAAGTCACAAATATCACACATGCACGATTTTTATGTCTTCTTTATATAGGGGACTGACTCATGTTGAACCTTACAAGGACACAATGGACCAGATTTTGCTGTCAGCGATGAACGAACAGTGCTAGCATTCATTACACTTAGACTTGCCCACAGATTTTCTATGGGCTTTTGCACTGGAAGTTGCGGTTATTAGAAATCAAAAACAGCGCGGCACTCTCTACAGGGGATTTGGGCAAGCAATAGTGTGTCTCCTTAATCAATCAGATTGAAGAATCCTTACAAAGGCACGCAGAATCTAAATTAGGAAGTGAAAGTTAGAATAGCTAATTCAATACCAAATCATGTACAGAAAGCAAAATAAAGAGGAAAGAAAGATGGGATTAAGAGAGAGATAAAAGAGACAGAAAGAAAATGTAAAAAGAATTATTTCTTTAAAAATCTCCAACAATAATTAAAATCTGAAGGAATGAGACTACACACTTGTAAAAGTTAATTTTCTGTGCCACAGAGGTTGTTTGGCAGTAATTAAGATATTGTTAAGTGTGTTTAAATCCACTTATACGTTTTAAGTCATTTACTTGATGGTTTACATGTTGAAAACCACAGAGACAAAGATAGCACAAAATGTGTATGGTGGGGCAGGGATCAGAGTCCCAGTGCTCTTGGCTAAAGCATGATGTCACCTGCATTGATTATGGTGGACCCATAATCACTTCAAAGAAGCCATAAACATCCAGAGGACAAATTCAGCCAGCAAAAATAGCTGAAAAGCAGTTAAAAATTCACTTTTTTTCCATTCGTTTTTTTATGGGATGTGGGCGTCACTGGCAAAGCCAGCATTTCTTGCCCATCCCTAATTGCCCTTGGGAAGGTGGTGGTGAGCCACCTTCTTGAACCGCTGCAGTCCATGTGGTGAAGGTACGCCCACAGTGCTGTTAGGTAGAGAGTTCCAGGATTTTGACCCAGCGACAATGAAGGATCGGCGATATACTTCTAATTCAGGATGGTGGTGTTCCTATGCGCCTGCTGCCCTTGTCCTTCTAGGTGGAAGAGGTCGCGGGTTTGGGAGGTGATGCCGAAGAAGCCTTGGTGAGTTGCTGCAGTGCATCTTGTAGGTGGTACACACTGCAGCCACGGTACGCCGGTGGTGGAGGGAGTGAATGTTTAAGGTGGTGGATGGGATGCCAATCAAGCAGGCTGCTTGATGGTGGTGTCGAGCTTCTTGAGTGTTGTAGATGGTGGAAAGGCTTTGGGGAGTCAGGAGGTGAGACTCTTGCCGCAGAATACCCAGCCTCTGACCTGCTCTTGTTGCCACAGTATTTATGTTGCTGGTCCAGTGGTGACCCCCAGGATGTTGATGGTGGGGGATTCAGCGATGGAAATGACGTTGAATGTCAAGGGGAGGTGGTTAGACTTTCGCTTGTATGGTCATTGCCTGGCACTTCTGTGGCGCAAATGTTACCTGCCACTTATCAGCCCAAGCCTGAACGTCATCTAGGTCTTGTTGCATGCGGGCATGGACTGATTCATTATCTGAGGAGTTGTGAATGGCGCTGAACACTGTGCAGTCCTCAGCAAACATCCCCATTTCTGACCTTATGTTGGAGGGAAGGTCATTGATGAAGCAGCTGAAGATGGTTGGGCCTAGGACACTGCCCTGAGGAACTCCTGCAGCGATGTCCTGGGGCCGAGGTGATTGACCTTCAACCACCACAACCATCTTCCTAGTATGACTCCAGCCAGTGGAGCGTTTTCCCCCTGATTCCCATTGGCTTCAGTTTTACTAGGGCTCCTTGATGCCAGACTCGGTCATGTGCCGCCTTGATGTCAAGGGCAGTCACTCTCACCTCACCTCTGGAATTCAGCTCCTTTGTCCATGTTTGGACCAAGGCTGTAATGAGGCTGGGAGCCGAGTGGTCTTGGCAGAACCCAAACTGGGCATCAGTGAGCAGGTTATTGGTGGGTAAGTGCTGCTTGATAGCACTGTCGATGACATCTTCCATCACTTTGCTGATGATTGAGAGTAGAATGATGGGGCGGTAACTGGCTGGGTTGGATTTGTCCTGCTTTTTGTGGACAGGACATACCTGGGCAGTTTTCCAAATTGTCAGATAGATGCCAGTGTTGTAGCTGTACTGGAACAGTGTGAATGGACAAGCCCTAACTTTTTCCGGCGTGTTTAGTGGGTATCTATCATGTAAGTATCGCAACTTCATGCCATTGCATGTATTTACTCCTTAATAACGGTGAGCGCCGATAGCCTCACCGTTATTTTTACTGCAAAATCTGGGCCAATGATTTTAGGAACATTTCCCTTCAAGTGAAAATTTCTGCCCAACTTCATTTCTTGCACCAAACTTTCTAATTTTAACTTGTATCCCTGGTATTTAAACCCGTCACCAGGGTGAACAATTTACTTTAATCAATTTGCATAATATTGAAAGTGTCAATTAGATCAGGGATGCCTAACCGTTGGATATAAGGTACAAAACTAGTGAGTGGTGCACGCAGTAATGAGCTCCATACACAGAAATACAAGGCCCTAAATACACAAAATTGTGAATGTGGAACCCCATACACATTAAAAAATACAAGACGCCAATACAGTATAAACAAAAAATGAGACAGGATTAACAATCCAGGACTGTGCAACATGTGGTCATTAAGGTCATCAGCACTGAAATGCCAGTGGAGGAGGCTGGAAAAGTAGTGTTCAACAGCTCAACAAAGTAGTGAGCCTCCAAACAAGCCTACACACGAGACTCAGAGTGACACTCGAAAATACGGAGCAGGTCCAGAGACTGAATGAAAGCAGCTTCAATTTTTACTTCTTCCACAACAAAGTAGAGGAGGTGGAAATTCCAGCCATTGTTTCAAGTCAATGTTTCACGTGTCAGTGATTCGGCTACAGAGCAGTCGAGTGCAAAAATAGCACAAAATGTGTATGGTGTGGCAAGGATCTGAGTCTCGGTGCTCTTGGCTAAAGCATGATGCTACCTGCATTGACTATGGTGGACCCCATCCAGCATGTGCATAAAACTACCTGCACTTTGAAGAAGCCACAAATATCCAAAGAACAATTTTAGCCAGCAAAAAAACTGAAAAGCAGATTTATGCAAAGGTGGCTGCATCAAAGAGGCTGAGTCTAGACATCTTCTGAGAGTACAAAGACCAGAACTATAAGCAGAAACAAGTATGATAAAGGGGCAGGAAACCAACTGCAATCCTCAAAGCCAGTCTCTACCAATTCAGACGATACCCTATGTAGGATTCGCAAAATTGGACTTTGTATTAATAAGGGTCAAATGGCAGAAGAGGCCATGATTTTAAAGACTGTTTTAAAAGAAGCCCAGAAAAAGGGGCATACAAAATGGCCACCGTACCACGTGACCGGCTTATTGGGACATTTTAAAATGGTTCCTGCGAATCCTCAGACAGCTTTGTGGATTCAACCCACAGTAAGTTCTGGAAGCCGTTTCTGAGAGAACGAAACCAGACCCACACATATACATATGGATTAGATGCAGATCCAGTCAAGATCGGCCTGGAGACAGAGGCCATCTAAATGTTGGCCCAGACAAAAGGGGACAATTTCATATTCATGAGAACAACACCAAGGACTAGATAACGAGATCAGCAGGACATTAAAAACAATGAAGGTCATTCCAGACCAGAGATGGGCCTTTACCAGCCGTTTAAAATATTTTAAAATATAATAACTACCCCGCTGTGCTCCCAGCCCGCCAAAAGTTAAACAAAGACTAACCTGATTTTGGGCAGGAAGTGGAGACTGCTGAAGAAAGGTATAACTGGAGGGGTTGGAGTGGTACGGGCACTCACTCAGAGGACGCAGAGCTCACGAAGAAGGCACTCAGATGGAAGACACTCAGAGGACACACACTCGGAGAGAGACACACGACCGAGTGGCAGTGGGTGAAGAGGAGTCGCTTCGGGAGAAGATCAGCAAACTCCTCTCCACCACCGGAGGAGGGAGAAGAATTAAGCCAACATCAAGAAGGCCGTTTCGAAGCCGGCGTCCCGCCCCGGGGAAAACATCGGGAGATCATCGATCATCCCCGGGCCGTTGCCGGAACAAGAGGCCATCGACCCAACTTGGGAGAAGAGACAAAAACGAACTGAAGAAGCGATGGGAGCCAGCCCAAGGCTCCTCTGACCAGGGTCGAGCCGACGATCCCCGACCCCGCCGACATCCAGAACCAGTCGGTGTCCAGCCGCCCCGACCCCCACCTCAGGAGAGGTGTGGCGCAGCTCGCTGGGGCTCCACGATCCACGTGGAGACGGAACGCCTGAAAGGATCAAACGCAGACGGGTTCAAAACCTTGCACTTCCTAGTGGGATTGGTGAGCATGTTTCTGGCCCTTCACAATCAGATCTAGATAGGTTTAAGGGGGTGGATTTAAGGGTACAATTAACATGAGTTGTCCCTCGATATTCCGCGCGTTTCCTTATTTCATGATGATTTTTGTAGAGTATAAGATGCCTGTATTTGCCTTAGTTAGTATTGTGTCGTTATGATTTGTTTGTGTTTTTCCCTCCCATGTACTCTCTTATCTGCTTGCATTTGATTTGATATTTTTCCTTATGCAATAAAATTTCATTTTGTTTCATCAAACTTAGTCTACAAGAGTTTTCTCTACATTGTAGTTCCTGCCCCAAAGTCGAGTATAGAATCTAAGGGGCGAGTGGGTCGAACCACTCAAGGTTTTACTGTGCAAGAGAGAGAGGCCTCTAGAGAGAGAAACCTCAGGGACATCTCTCAAGGAAAACCCCTTACACCTACTAACTTTCCATGAGGATGCTATCAAGCAGTATGGTGACAAGATGAAGGGTATGATGGCACTCATCAACCATTATGATAAGTCACTAGTGACCCCAAGAGTCCATTAATGGCTGCAATGAATCACTGATATCAAAACAAAGCCCCACCAGTGTCACCCTTGAAGGGAATAAACATGTTACTGTACATGTGAATGTTAGAGGCATCTGCAAAAACAAGGGAGAGCTAGAGAACGCGACAGAAAAACAATGCTCTCATAGCCTCAGTAAATGAGACCTATCAATCAATAGCGGATTCAGCATACTGAACTACAACTGCTAGATTGGACAAGAAAATGAGGAAAGGAGGCGGCGCTGCCTTCCTCATATATTGCAGCCTGGAATACTAAGAAATTTATGTCTCTGGCACTACCAGTGGACAGGAGTGTGCAGCAGCCAAAATTTACCTGGAACAAGGAGCGTCACTAAGTGTTTTGTCTGTCTATTGTCCATCAGGGACTCCTCTACCACAGGACTTATACAGGAGAACTTTCGGATTGGGAAACAACATGCTGATCCTGGGGAATTTCAATGCAAAGAACCCTACATGGGGTAGACAGTCCATCAACGCTAGGCAAATCTGGGCTACTGCATCTTGAATCCCTCCCTAGTTCACTTCTCATAGCAGCTGCTTCAACTCCCATAACACCCTTGACCTCATCGTTGGAACATCAGCTACGATCAGCAGATGTTCAGACATAAGGATCGGGGAAGGCATGGGGAGTGACCAACTGCCGATCCTGTTGACACTGAATCTCTCTGCTGGATTGCGATTATCCAGAACACTAGTCTGGAACTACAAAATAGCTGATGTGGCTCCTTTCAGGCTGCAACATCACCCATCCAAACATCTGCATAACCCTCGATAACCCAGAGCTAGCCAGTAAGTAGCTAACTAATGTCCAATGGGAGCAGCAATACCGATGAAGAAAGATCCTGATACCTAACACATCATTAGGCTGATGTTATCGATGTGCAATTTCCAAGCCATATTCCTCTGTGACCCCAGAAAGAGTGCACAATGGAGGTATTCCTGGGCGTGGAAAAGGCTTTCGACATGGTTTGGCACAATGGGCTGTGATACACCATTTCCCAGATCAGCATTCCCAATTTTATGAATATTGAATTTCCTGGTAGAGCACACAATTCGTGTTAGCGAGGGGACAGCGCTGTCCAGCAGGTTCTACCCAATGGCAGGAGTTCCCAATGCCGTGTTCCCAGCCCAATGCTGTTCTTCATTTATGTCAATAACAATCAAATACCTGAACAAAGGACTGGGCATGCTACAATTTGCTGATGACATTGCCATTTGGGTATCCTCCACAAGCTTCTCTTGTTGGGTGTCCTGGCCAATATTATTCCCTCCATCAACACCACCCAAAACACATTGAGTTAATTCATTTCATTTGGCTACATGACAGTGGCTACACTATAAAAGTAATTCATGGTAGTGAAGCGCTTTGCGATGTCCTGAGGTTCTGATAAGGTGCTATATAAATGCAAATTTGTTCTTTATCTCATGTAGTGAAATATAGATGCTGCAAATGCCACACGCTCCTAATACTGGCACTTATAATATACTGAGAAGTGCACTAGAGTTAAAAGTTAAACTAGTTTTGGGGTCAACAATAGAAAACCTTGTATGAGGGCTTGTAACAGCCCATGTTTTAAATTGAATCTCAGCTTCAAAAATTGCTAATACAAATTTGTCCACCACACTTGTAATAGGCCCCCAATCAAATCCACCAAAAAAATGAATTTGTAATGGTAACAATGATAATTCCACTTGTGAGGAAAACCTTTATAAAACTTCTTCTGGAATGAAGTCTTTGCTATTTATGGAATAATAACAATACTTCAGCATTATAGAGTGTGTACCTTTCAGGTGTTTAAATGGAATTAGGTTTATGTTTCAAGAAACCAAAATACACCGAGTTAGCAGCAGAAATATATTATTTTTATATTTACAAAATGTAATCTCATCTTTGTGATGGATAAGGACGGAGAGATTTAGATTTCTGAGACTAACATAGCCACATCTGGGTCGGAGACAACAGTGATCGCTGAAGCGAGACCACAAAAAGCCCATGGTAATTAGTACAACTGTCTGAGCATCCGACAAAACCACGCATGATGCACACTGTCCCTACCCTGACCATTTTCAGTTGGGACTGTAGCTCTGGCAAATCATTAAGACAATCCAGACTGGCATTGAGCCAGAATGAGGCCCGTATGTTGGTACCATGACCTATTGTGCTGTGCGTGGAGTTAAAAAACACATAGGCTATGCAAGAATTATTTGCATGTACAGTTTGGGTGCTTCTGCATGGCAAATTAATATGTCTTTCAATGGAACCATTACTTAAATTATTTGAAAGTTGACAATGTTGAAGAAACCTTGAATTTAATACCAACTTAGTTTTTGTGAAAGTTGAAGACTGCTAAATTTCAGGTCTACAGGAGAAAATTACAATGCTTACCAATTTCAACTGTAACTTGTAATTCGAACCCAGTCTGACAATTAGACCTCAAAAAAAGTCAATTGTTTTAAATTTAAAACCGAGAATATATTTTTTGAAAAAACCCTAGTTAAATTCTTTTTTCCAACAAATCAACCATTACTTTTATATTTACATCGATGAAATTCCAATCATGGTTTTTGATGAAGGTTGTAATAAAAGTGGTATTTTTAACAAGGCAGCAGTCCTGATTTGAAATATTAACATACTTGTGCATTTACACACTTATGCGAGTACTTGGATAGGAGCCTGAAAAAATTCAAAACGTTGAAGCGTAATGTCTCCCACAGGGAGAGCTGCATCTAATCAGCAGATGGCCCCTGATAATAGTTATTTATATGCATGTAGTTGAGAGACTGGTGGAAAATGTGCTTTTCTGAAATACTAGCTTTTGTCAACATTCACTACTATACCTCAAAGTATCTTTTCTACTTTATAACCACTGAAATAAATCTACTTGCCTTACTTTATGAATTGTGCTTCATTTGTTGCATTTCATAGAATAGCATTCAGAGGGTTAAACATTGCAACCACAAAATGGCACATGTTCAAATTATGTTACTTGTTTGTGATTTATGTACCTTTGGATCTAAATGAGAGATGTAGAATTTCTGACACAAATCTAGAGAGTTATTCTTATCCCACCATCTGTGCAGTTAAGTTCATCTTAATTAC
The DNA here is from genome assembly GCF_052327205.1 of Somniosus microcephalus. Taxonomy (NCBI): domain Eukaryota; kingdom Metazoa; phylum Chordata; class Chondrichthyes; order Squaliformes; family Somniosidae; genus Somniosus; species Somniosus microcephalus. The sequence continues at coordinate 262,184,229 of NC_140988.1, forward strand.
TGTTATTATTACCATTCATATTCACATAACGGGACATGAAGCATATTTATGTAGTATGAAGTGCAAAACAAGTTCAATATTCAATTGTTTAAATAGGAACGAGATAAACACAATCGTAAGAGGTTTCAGTCTGTAGGCAGAGTTGGCTGGCGTGCTTTTGCTTGCCAACAATAAGCATCTGACAAACAATCTATTGTTTAACTTATTCATTGAACATCTAGCGTCACTGTACAGATCTTCTGATTAACAAGACACTAATTAAAATTTGTAATGGGCTTGTTATTTTGGCGTGCATTTGTAAGCCGTAACAATTTAGTCTCCCTTCGTAAAGATGTAACAGCAATCAACAAATTAATCTGAATAGCTGTTGTAATTGAGGGACAATCCTTTGCTCTGTTTTGTTCTTTTTTGCAAATCCAGCTTTTTACTAAAAGCTTTTCTGTTATTTGAATATCTGCCAAATGAATAATGAAGTCTATCTGCAATTGCATAAGTCACGAGGTATCTTTAGATTGAAGTCAGTTGCTTGTTTTCCGTCAGGACCCATATGATGTAGCCAGAAAAGCATAGCCCAGTTGTGTACATTAAAGTTGCAGTATCTGCAATTTCAAGCATTAGTGCCAGTCAAACTGGGTAGACTTTCTAGATCCGACAGCCTCGTAGTAAAATGCACTATATACTATAAATAAGTTGAACCATTTCCTGAGTGCACATAGGGAAAATACGATGGACACTACTGAGTGGACTTTCCTCCTTTAAGATGCTCGTTAAAACCTACCTCTTTGACCAAGCATCTGCCCTAATATCTATTTATGTTGCTCGGTGTCAAATTTTGTCTGGCAACGGTCCTGTGAAGCGCTTTGGGACGTTTTACTATGTTAAAGGTACTTTCTAAACAAGCTGTTGTAGTTGTTGTCGATGTACTAATGGTGAAGCTACATCAGATATGGGCATGACAAGATCCAGCAGAAAAGCATGGTCACTCATAAGGAAGCTGGAGCAGCACAGAAGCCATAATAATAATTCAACTTTATTGTCATTGTACAATGCACAAGTACATGAACAACGAAATGTGATCTTGCAAGCTCCCATGAGTCCAGTACAAATAACATTAACATTAAACGTAAATAGCACCGTCCTGGGAGAAGCAAAGCCGCTGCGTCTGTGCGCGCCACCATTCCATTTCCGCCATTCCTCCTGTCCGACAATCTTCAGCCCAACGCCCGCTCACCAGCCACCCCTCCCGGGGCTCCTTCCGTGACCTTCTCACCAACCGCCCCTCCTCGGGGCTCCTTCCGTGACCTTCTGCACCTGGTCTTCCCTGATGGTCACCCCTCCAGGTACTAACCAGGCCTGGCTCTGCTTAGCTTCCAAGCCTTGCCAGTGACCCTGTCCCTAGTCCCAGGAACTGTACGTCAGTGTGAATTGTCCCTGAACCATACTGCCATACACCTGAATAACATGGCAAAAGCCAACAAGGAAAAATCTTTGAAAAATCAGTAAAATGGAAGTATACAGCATGGTCCAACCTTGGTGTGAGGAAGACATCTTCCAGCCGTACTCCACTGAGGTAGTGGAGAGAGCACGGAGTTTCATGGAAGCAGGAAAAGCTTACAGTCTTGACAAGATTTCACCAGAAATGCTTCTACACTTTGGAAAGAGCTGTCAAACTTTGTCATGTGTTATCTAAGAGAGCACGATGTACAAGATATGGCAGGGTGATAGCTATACTGAAATCAGGGAAGAACTACTCCCTTCCAGCTAGCTACCGTCCTATATCACTTCTGAGCTGTGCTTGCAAATTTATGGAGCTGCTAATTCTGCAAAGAATTATGTTCACAGTAGAGCAGGCTCTGAAGGATGACCTGGTCAGCTTCAGACCAAATAGGAACACTTGTGAGCAAGTTCTAGCTCTTACCACCTATATAGAAAATGGTTTTCAATAGAAGGGAGAAGACAGAGGCTATGTTTCTTGATTTAGACAGCAGCATATGATACAGTCTGGCACATGGGTTTACTGGTCAAGATGTCAAAAGATGTTACCTCAATGGGTTGTTATGGCTACAGAGATGATGTTTTGAGAGAGACAATTCCAGGCGATGCTACAATTCCAGGTGATGCTGGGCCAATAAGCAGAGCACATGGAGAATCCAGAAGAATGGACTACCCTAGGGATCTGATCTTACTCCAACATATTTACGCCTCCGACAATCTCCAGGTCATTCAAGTATGCAGATGACATCTGCCTGGCTTCAAGAGACAGACTTCAAAAAGCTCAAGGACAACTGGAACAAAATATGGCAGCCATCAGTGATTATTGCAAAAAAGTGAAGACTTAAGCCCAGTGTATTGAAGGCAGTGTCGTCATGCTTCCATCTTCATCATGTCAATGCTTCATGACAACTCAACATCTTCTTGGATGGAGAACGACTGGCACATGACCGAATTCTAGAATATTTAACAGCAACTCTAGATTGCACACTTACCTACAAGGACCACTTTACCAAAGCAGCTCGGAAGATCAAAGCAGAAATGGCCTCCTAAATAAGCGTGCAGGCTCAACTTGGGGAGCTAATGCTCAAACATTGCACCGCTTAGCACTAGCTCTCTGCTGAGTTGGAGAATATTGTGCTCCTGTGTGGTTAAATTCTTATAGGGCTATGTGACCAACAAACACAGATTGGCTACCAGTCCTCTCAAAATATATAGGCCTGTAATTTGCGGCCAGCAGCGAAGCGACGGCGATCACTGCTGACCTTGAAGAAAGCTGCCTACAGAGATCTTGCGACCTCTGTAGTGAGAACTTTAGCTTCCTCAATGTGAAATTGATTGTAGCGCTGTCAAAAGGGGAACTCCAGTGAAGAGCAACAGTGATGTCACAAAGCTGTCTAAGCACATTGAAGCATTCTCACAGACAGCAAACCAGGAAATGAAAAGCACTGATTACCTGCACTTTTTAAAAATGTTACAGAAAGCAAAATAAAGATTGGGGCATACACATGGGGTTATGGTAGAAGCTGAAATATCATGAACAAACTTAAAAAAAAAAACTTTCATTTTTCTAAAGATCTAGTAATTTTTTTATCATAATGGAGAAATTTGACAGTCCACAAATATAAAATTAGTTTTTCAGGGCCAGAATGTTTTTTTAGCAGTCAATACACTGTTAAAGCCCCAGTTACACCTATTCCAAAAAGGCTTAATATTTAATGGGGTATTTAACAGAGATATCAGCGCGGAAAAGCTCAAGTTTTCATCAGTTCCATTGATTGCCGGCTATTTGGGGTGGGGGGGGTGGTTGAGGGAAGTCCACAGCGCAGCCTGCAGCGGAGCAGTGAATGACTGACCGCAACTGCAGGATTTCCATGTTTAGCTGTGCATGCGCTAAGTCCTGAAGTTACGGTCAGTTTCAGTGGGGTAATGACGCAAACGCTGACACTTCACCATCATTAGCCACTGCATAATCCAGGCCAAAGCCTCTTAACATCAGTCATCATAGCAAAGAACCTCCTTGAGAAAATCCAGGAAATGCCACTTTTCAAATATATATGGAAGGCACCTCGTCCCGACTCATCAGCTGAAGACCAATCTGGACCACGTTACCAACCGTCTCCATGGTGGACGTTGCCCCATTATGGTGAACAGAATGGAGATGAGCTGCACCTTTGTAAGAAATCCCTTCATCATCACTGATGAGAGACCGCCCAGCTTCAAACTGCCACACAATCTCTGGTGCAAGCTCAGCTGTTTTAGATGTGGGGTGGTAAGGTGTGTGGCAAATGACCACAACTGAAGACTCAGGAACATCCCTCTCTGTAGCTGTAGTGCAGTTGAGGACTCTGCACATCCACTGCTCATTTCATGCTGGTCTACCAGGAGGACTTTCCAGACTCTATAATGCTGATCCTGAGCACAGTAAGGAACATTACTATACAGCATAAATAATGAAATGTCACGAAGAATTTGTACATAATTTTTTTTAAAGTGGCTTTAAGCTTGTGGCTGAGGTATTGAATTGCATCCCACTACCTAACTACACCAGGTAACTAAAAGTGGCTATCATTTTATCTCAAGTATTTCTAAAAATATTTTAACATTTTGTAAAGGATTGGTCAAGGAGAAGCAATGGTTTAAAAAGGATGTTGAAAAAACTTCAGCACTTTCTGAAATTTATACTGAGCAAAACACCCAGTCCAAAAGTAAATGGCTATCATAATGCAGAATTTAAAAGATGTATGCAATCTTGGATCTGCAGTACTATACTGAATGAGATCTGGCTTCAACTACACTGTAGAAAAGTGGAAACATATAAAACTACCTTTTTAAGGCAGCTTGGACATACCATTCACTACTACAGTATTAAGTTTAATGAAAATGTTGTTAAATTACATTAGCTGTAAATGAGATACTGTGGTGGTGAAATTGGTCTTCAGTGATAGCGAATTGTCAGCCCATTTTACATTGCTTCAATGGAAAAGAAAATCTGGTGCCGTGTAAAATGGACTGCCGATTCGCTATCGCTCGTTTTGCGCTTTCGCCGAAGACCAATTTCACTCCCAGAGCTGTAATGGTTACTATCTCTAATTAACCAATTAGCTCCCTCTATTTGCAAATGGCAGTTTTGTTTTCTTACGACTTTTTTAAAAACTGTAAACATAGGAACAGGAGTAGGCCATTTAGCCCCTCAAGCCTGTTCTGCCAGTCAATGAGATCATGGCTGATCTGCGACCGAACTCCACATACCCACCTTAGCCCCATATCCCTTAATACGTTTGGTTAACAAAAATATATCAATCTCAGGTTGAAAATTAACAATTGACCCTGCTGTTTGTGGAAGAGAGTTCCAAACTTCTACCATCTTGTGTGTGTAGAAGTGTTTCCTAACTTCTTTCCTGAAAGGCCTGGCTCTAATTTTTAGACTATGCCCCCGAGTCCTAGACTCTCCAACCAGCGGAAATAGTTTCTATCTACCCTATCAGCTCCCCTTAATATCTTGAAAACTTCAATCAAATCACCCCATAACCTTCAAAATTCCAGGGAATACAACCCTAGTTTGTATAAACATTGAATTTTACCCGTAGCTTTCTATCATTTTTTTTTAATGCATATTGGAAAAAACATATTTACTATATGGTGATCAAAAGAACTAATATATTTTAGTAAATTATTACCAAATTTTATATGTAACCACAATCAAATCTTGCTTCCCTTTTAAAGCAAGTGGACTTTGTGACAAACATTTTGGGGCTACAATAATTTGAAACTATTCAATTAGCTAGCAAATCTTAAATCTACATTCTTATTAGCAGAATCCGGCTTAGTTTCTAAATTGGATAACATACGATATACAGCACAGAAACAAGCCATGCGGCCCAACCAGTCCATGCCGGTGTTTATGCTCCACTCGCGCCTCCTCTCGTCTTTCCTCATCTAACTATCAGCATAACCCTCTATTCCCTTCTCCCTCATATGCTTATCTAGCCTTCCCTTAAATGCATCTATACTTTTCACTTCAACCACTCCCTGTGGTAGCTAGTTCCACATTCTCACCTCTCTGGGTAAAGAAGTTTCTTCTGAATTCCCTATTTGATTTCTTGGTGACTATCATACTGATGGTCTCTATTTTTGCTCTTCCCCCACAAGTGGAAACACTCTGGGCTGGATTTTCATTCAGAAGTCGGGAAGGAGGCGGGACTACAACTTTTGGGTTGTCGTCCCGCCTCCATCGAGATGCGGCCAATCCACACGATTTTAACTTGATTGATCTTGTTGAGCCCGCCCAGCGGGCTCAGCAGGCCAATTAAGGGCCACCCGGCAACAGGTGACGTCACAGACTGAAATTTCATCTGTCAAGACGTGTTGACAGATGAAATATCAGTGTTTCACAGCTGTTTGAAGCTGTCAAACGCTGACAGTCTTACTTCTAACCTGAGTCCTTCAACGCAGACTCAGTTAGAAATCTCGCCGGCACTGAAAACTGCAGGCTGTCACTTTTGACAGCTCGCGGCCATTCTGTTTCCCGTGCCGGCTGAATGGTGGACTCCCGAAACCCAGAGGAAGGAAGGCTGTAAAGGTAAGTACAGGTAATTTAAACTTCTTTACACACTTTAGACAAACCAAACACACTTACCTTTGCACTCATGCACCCATCACTCACCTGAACACCGACATCTCGACCCCTCCAAGTCCTTCAACCCAACGGCCCACCTCCTCTAACCTGGCGTGGTTTGGAGCCGTCGGGAATCCCACACGACAACCTTCAAAATAGGGGTTAGGCTAAAAACTGCCTGTTAACTACCTGTTAACAGGCAGTTAATTGGCACTAATCCCTTCCCGCCTCGGGTCGGCGGGTCCCAGTGCGGGGCGGGTACCTTCCTCCTTTGAAACTTACATGGAGGCGGGTTTTGGGCGGGATGGTGTCTGGACCCCTGAATTCGGGATTTTAGCCCCCCGCACGCCTAAAAGCCCACCTCACGGCACACTGAAAATCGACCCCTCTGTGTGTACGCTATCAAAACCTTTCATGGATAATCTGATAAAAGCGAAGCACTTCAATTTTCGTGTGAACACAGTCAATTTGAAAATCAATCAAATCCTGTTAAATGTCATATCAAGATTTAATTTCCTCTGGAAGTGAGGCATGATCGAACAAAATCAAAATTCAAGATGGCCACCAGTGACACTTCCATTTTATTGAGCACATCTTAAAATTCTGCATAACATACAGATACAGCAGAAAACAACTGAGATAACTAACACTTTTTGTTTTTAAAACTCAACTATACTTTTCAGAGAAAAATGGTTTATTAGTTCAGATGCCTGTTGAGGTGTAAATGTCAAAAATGGTACAGTATCGTGAGCTTTTATAAAATCTTATAAATTATATTCCACAAGCTTCTTTGTCTCCCTCCAAGTGTGAGAGCTGCCTATGACTCCCCCAACCTACCCTCACTAAAAATATCAAGGAAAGGCAGAGAACAACAAAAGGTAGAAAAATAAATCTAGAGACAAACAAAATAAACAAGGCTGAAGCAAGTAGGTCAGCAAAACACCAGTGTGGTATTCAGATAAGCATGGGGAGGGCAAAAAACTAAAACAAGACAATTCAATCAAAGGACTGAAAATACAATAGATTAGCAAATTTGAAGTCAAATAGAATTCATTAAAATAAAAAGGCCAAAAAAAGACTTAATTTTTTTTCTTACCATTTCCTTTACAAATGGTAACATTTAATATTCAGAAATCCAACAGTACCAAATGGAATGGAAATTCTTAGGGTAGGGTGCTTTCAATGTAAAGGATTTCCTCTATCTGCATATTTTCAAAAAGTAAGCTTGCAGGAGGTAGTGCAGTTATGTTACTTATTTTCCTTACTGTAGACATCCATCACTTTGGACCATCTCTCATACTCTAGAGTTGCTCCAAGGATGCAAGTCTGTGTGTGACTAGTCCACTCTGTCTGTGACATGACTCACCATAACTCCCGCCAAATGAATGCCATGAAATCAAGTCTATTGGCTCATCTAAAGCTGTACAATATACCGACAAGTACTTGAAGATATTCTATTCACAGTGGGAGGATGCTGGAGTAAATCTTTGGGCTGATTTGTATATTTAATCTATGTGGGTATTGGTGCCAATGCAGTGTGCCTCATTCTTACTTTCTTTAGTGTCAGAATCTAAATTGCATTGATTTTTAGTGTGTTTTCACCATCAATGCACCATCCAGATGTATTGAGAACGAGGTGAATTTGCATGGTGCAATGCAAATGATGAGGCCATTTATCCCATATATTATTGAAGCTAGGTCTAAAGAAAATAATGGAAAAGTAACAGGAAAAGCCTTTTGCACCGACTGAAGCTATTTTATCAAACAGCTTAGTTTAATAAGCATTGTTAATATTCCACTCCTTCATAGAGGTGGATGCCTGGTAGTTTAGCAATCTGCAGAATGCAGAAATATAGAGGGGAATTCAAAGAAAACAAACAAAATAAACCTCCAAGTATCATCTTGCCAACACATACTGCATCAATGTTAACCAACTATACCAAGCAGTACATGGTGAGGTTGTTACAAACATAATATGGCTTGTCTAATGCACCCTCATGATGCCTTTAGCGAGTTGGACTGCACCTTGTTCATTCTAGAGATTTATACTGCAAATAATTTTTAAAAAGTTAGTTATTTGATTTTATAAGTTAACCATCGCAAAGACGGTATTAAAATGTATAGGCAGGCTATTGTTCCAGCGATCATTATAGGCATTTTTGTACAGTTTTGTGAAGTAAAGCCCCACTACCAACAAGAGGCTAAAATATTATAAATTGCTATTAGGCTGCAAGAATATTATAACATATGACTTCAAGCAAAATATGTAAATGCTTTATTTTAGTAACTATATCTTGATCCTAACATAATTTTGTGACTTAGCATGATACAACACAGAAGGAGACCATTCAGCCCATCATGACTGTGCCGGCTCTTTGAAAAAGCTAATCAATTAGTCCCACTCCCCTGCCCTTTCCCCATAGCCCCTGCAAATTTCTCCCCTTCAAGTATTTAATTGTGACACCATTCTTCAACATACATCAGTTACTATTTCAGTGACCCATCTCTTTCTAGATGTGTGTCCAGGTCTTTGAAGCTTTGTTCAATTCACGACACTTCAAATTCTGATTCTGACCCATTTGCCCGAGCACAATTGCAATTTCCCCAACCTTTTGAGCCTCTACTGACCTGCTACATCTTGACTATCTGCTGCAGAATAATAATGATATAATGCTCTAATTTTTCTATTGAAATATGTATGCATTAGGGAGTGATTGCCTTATTTACCATTTTTACAAAGTACAAATAGGGCACTTTAATCAAAATACACGAGGATTTACACTACTTACAGTAGAGTTTATTCAGAATAAAGTCCTTATCAAATATTAGCATATAATCCATTGATGTTTTTGGAACCATGGATTATAGTTTTTACTGTGAAGACTGGATTTTTTTTTAGAAATTATGAGTAGGAGTTTCTGAGCAACAGAGGTAGTGTCCTCTATGTACCAATCTACATTTGTTTTAAACAAGGAGTACGATTTTTCAGTTTGATGTGATGTTCGTGTTACTGGTTTTAAGTTGATACTGTATTTGTGTTTCTTGTTAGACACTTAACATATAGTTTTGTAAACATTTTACAGGAAACTCTGGTATCTGGCACCGATGGGACCGGAATGGTGCCGGTTGATTAAAAATTCCGGATGATGGAGAGGGTTATCTACCGAAACAAAGAGTCAGACTCCTGTTATTGAGGTGTTCCGACTTCTGACAGTGCCAAGAAGCCGAGTAGTGGCAGTTTGGAGAACTACCCCCACTGACTAACTCGGCCACCGCGGGAGACTTGGACTCGGAAACATTGCCGGTTATTGAGGTGTTTTCGTAGTATGAATTTTGCCGGTTAATAGAGAATTCCGGATATTTAGGTGCCGTTTAAACGAGAGTTTCCTGTAAATAAAAAAGTAATAAAAAGACCTTGAAACTTACCTCTATGGTGGGTGGGTCCTTTCTGCGCCCTCGTATCCAAGCTGTTAAGAATGCAAGAAAATCAAAATTTACTACAAAATTAAGTATCATGTAACATTTTCCTATGTGCTTAGAAAAGAAATAAATAATAAGCATGTAGGTGATAAAAATGTTCTAAATTCTGAAGCAGGCTTGCCTTCAAAACAATGGCCGGATTTTGCGGTCAGCGGCAAATGGGCGGCTCTCGCCGCTGACCTCGTGAAAAGCTGCCCACAAAGATTTAGCAGGCTCCAAGGTGCAGATTTCCTCTATTTCGACATCTTATTCATGTCAGTGTCAACTGTGGCTCAGTTGGTAGCACCCTTGCCTCTAAGTCAGAAGGTTGTGGGTTCAAGTTCCACCCCAGAAACTTGAGCAAAAAAATCTAGGTTGACACTCCAATACAGTACTGAGGGAGTGCTGCACTGTCGGAGGTGCCGTCTTTTGGATGAGACGTAGGGCTGGATTTTGCCGGCGCTCAGATGGCGGGTTTGGAGGCGGATCCACTGTCAAAATAGCAAAGATTGACAGCGGGTAGGAAACCCGTCGTCAACCCGCCTCCACGTGAGTCTCCCAGGTGTCGGGTCTGTCAGCGGAGAACTGACCCAACACCAAGCGGCAGGGGAGACAATTGAACTCATTAAATGGCTTGTTAAGAGCCAATTTAATGGTATTTTGAGGTTTCCTTCCAATTTTACGTGCTCCCCCACGGGTTACCCGCTGCTCGGGGAACACGCCAACTCACCCTGGCGTGAGTCGAGTCTGCTCTGATGAATCTATAAGCTGACAGCTGCAGAAGTGGTGTAAAGAATGCCATGTTGCAGATGGTCAGTTTCAGAGCGCAGAAACTGCTGGTTACTGCATTTGTACGACATATATAGAGATTTCTTTAGCTTGCAAGTGTTTAGATCCAACTGTACGTCCAGTGCCACCTCCATGGAACAGCCTCTCTTACCATTGATAGATTGCTTCTGTCATCTCACCTGCAGCTGCCCCAACACCAGAAGCACCAACACCACCACCAACCTTCTCCGCCATCACCTGATGCTGCACAGCACATCAGCCCCCGACAACATTGCTGCCCGGGAGGCCAGCGATGGCATCACCATGGCCAGATTTACTTCACTTGACGCTGTAAACCCTGGCTGCCACATGATGCGCCAAGTTGACACCATCCCACACCAGCACCGTAAAGCATCCATTTAATGTCCAAGTCATTCCATGCACACTCATCACTATAGCCTGTGGGGGGGGGGGGGGGGGCGGGCGAAGGGAGTTATGTCTCAACATTCACTGGAACTTAGCAAGTCACTTCACAAGGTGTGCACAGATCTGTCCAATAAGGGGCAGTGTTGAAAATATAGATTTCACTGTATGACAACACATTACCAGAAACTTTACATGGACATTGGCTAAACTTCTCAAGTGCCTACCCTTGTGTGTTGTTAGTTGGTATGCTTCCAGTAGGATGAGGATGAGGAACCCGGCAACCAGCTATCCCGCCACCATCCCGACACTACTGAGAAAATCCAGCCTGTAGTGTCAGCTGTGGCTCAGTGGGTAGCACCCTCGCCTCTGAGTCAGAAGGTTGTGGGTTCAAGTCCCAGGGACATGAGCACATAAATCTAGGCTGACACTCCAGTGCAGTGCTGAGGGAGTGCTGCAGTGTCAGTGGTGCCATCTTTTGGATGAGATGTTAAACTGAGGCCCCGTCTGCTCTCTCAGGTGGACGTAAAAGATCCCATGGTACTATTTCAAAGAAGAGCAGGGGAATTATCCCTGGTGTCCTGGCCAATATTTATCCCTCAATCAACATAACAAAAATAAATTATCTGGTCATTATCACATTGCTTTGTGGGAGCTTGCTGTGCGCAAATTGTCTGCCGTGTTTCCTACATTCCAACAGTGACTACACTTCAATAAGTACTTCATTGACTGTAAAGTGCTTTGGGACATCCAGTAGTCATGAAAGGCGCTATATAAATGCAAGTCTTTCTTTCTTTTTTATGGCCATAATAATCATGGGTTTAAATTCACTGGAAGCAAACCCCTAAATTTAGAAACTTCCAGAATGAAAAACAAACACCACATTTGTAGACATATACCTGCTGTTTGCTGATTATTGAGGAGAGCTGGCAATATAACCAGAGGTGGACTTCACAGCGCACTTGGGTGTACATCCAGGTGATCAGACGGATATACAGATTAATACCAACAAAGTGTTGGGGAAAAGCTGTACTTCAACCCTGGACATGTTAAAGAACTGAAGCAATTAAACATCAGTGGGGAGAAATTCGGTTGATAGCGCCACCGATTAACGCCTAAAGAGGCCGAGAAGTGGGGCGCTAGCCAATTTCCTGCGCCTCGCCCCATATTGAGCATGCATTTAGTGCCAGCGCTAAATCTTAGCGCCCGCTCACGGGCGCAGGCTGATTATGACGTCATTTGAGTGTGCAACGCCTTTTGGGTGCCCCGGACCGGAAATTCAGTGGCGCCCCCCTCCGTAGCGCCTGGCACTAATAGTGACAGCTTACCTGGGCCTTACCAAGTCGCTCTCGGGCTGGAGGAGCGTTATTTAAAGGGGACTGGTGTGGTTTAAAAGTGGCAGCCATTTTTGGATCACAACTTCCTCGAGAGCTACAAAGAGTTGCTGAGCTGCACACCGAGAACCATTTGACCACTGAGCCAGCGCAGGCAGACGATCTTCAGCCTTCTGACCATCACCTTGTTGTTGGTGAGCCTTGACAACGGGGAACCTTCCTGTGGGCACTTATTATGGGGGCTGCATTGGAGGGGAACGTCCTGCTGCTGAATCATCTGGAAAGGGCACTGAGATGCAGGGAGAGGGGGGCGGGCATGGCCAGATGGAGGAGGGCCAACAGACGTCGCCACAGCAGACCTTACGCTGGCAGGGTTATCCGACAGCAGTTTTCCTACATGAACATGCCGGAGGAGCAGTGTGTCAAAAGGCTGCGATTTAGAAAGGAGGTGGTGACTCAGCTGTGCCAGCTGCTTCAGCCAGATCTGCAGCCTCAGATAAGGTGCAGGACATCTCTGTCGGTGGCTGAGAAGATGGCTGCTGGCCTGAACTTCTACGCGAGCGGCTCTTCTCAGGCTGCGCGTCAGAGGCTGATCAGAAGTAGCTTCTAGGCCCCTCTCACGGAATGCTTGCTGCCATTCCAAGAACAGGAATGGAACCGGTCTGATACCACCAAGCCTGTGAAGGGCAAGATGCATGTAAATAGCAGGCATGGCCATTGTAAATGAAGAAAGTGTTTCATTACACAAAATGTGGTTCCTTCAAACATGAGAAAGCTATGGCAACAGAAAGCAAAACTAATACACTGACACATAACTGCCTCTCACACCCGGGAGACTGTCCAAAACATAAATCACATTCCGACCATCTTCCTTGGCCTTGATTCCACTGCGCCAACCAAAGCATCCAATGCCCCATCAGTGAGGCGTTCCGCCCTCTGCCTCACCCTTTCCATGTCTTGCTAGGCTGGTGTGCCACAGGTAGGCTCCCACCGCTTTGAAGGCCGACAAGGCAGTGAGTGTGTCTGGTGATGCCAATTGACCTGCCCCTTTAAGAGCTGGCCGGCACCACTGTGTCTCAGGGAAAGTGATTATTGACAGCACCCTCGCTGTGCCCCGCCGCTGCAAAATTGGGTTGCGCCGCCAGGTTAGCGTGCAGCGCCTGATTTAGCGCCGCAATCGCCTTTAGGGGCGCTGCAACCCAATATCGCGCTAGGTGGCGCTAAATTGTGCCTGGCGCTAAACTTTGCGCATCGCCAGGACTAGCGCCCCAAATGCGGCTATACCGAATTTCTAGGCCCAGGAGTATAAAATAATAATAAATGCATTTATATCGCACTTTCTGACATCATCAAAGTGCTTCATACAATGAGATGCTTTTGTAGTGCAATGACAGTTTTGGAGGCAAAAGTGTCAGCCATTCTGCACCAGCATTGACCTGTATACAGCAATGAGATGAATTACAAGTTAAACTGTTTTATTTGGGGTTATCAGTTGAAGGAGGATTACTGGCCAGCACACGAGGAGAACTTGCTGCTCTGACATAGAATTACATAGAATATACAGCACATAAACAGGCCATTCGGCCCAACCAGTCCATGCCGGCATTTATGCTCCACTTGAGCTTCCTCCCATCCTCATCCAACTCTATCAGCATAACCCTCTATTGCCTTCTCCCTCATATGCTTACCGAGCCTCCCCTTAAATGCATCTATACAATTTGCCTCAACCACTCCCTGTTGTAGCAAGTTCCACATTCTCACTACTCTCTGGGTAAAGAAGTTTCTTCTGAATTCCCTATTTACAGAAGAAATAGGAGCAGGAGTAGGTCATTTGGCCCCTCGAGCCTGCTCCGCCATTCAATAAGATCATGGCTGATCTATTTGATTTCTTGGTGACTATCTTATATACGGAAAGCCTCTAGTTTTGCTCTTCCCCACAAGTGGAAATGCTCTCTCTGACTACTTTATCAAAACCTTCCATAATTTTAAAAGACCTCTATTAGATCATTCTTCAACAACAACAACAACTTGTATTTATATAGCACCTTTAACATAGTAAAACATTCCAAGGCACTTCACAGGAGCATTATCAAACAAAATTCACATCGAGCCACATGACCAAAGGGCAGATGACCAAAAGCTTGGTTAAAGAGGTAGGTTTTAATTAGCGTCAAAGGAGGAAAGAGAGGTAAAGAGGCGCAGAGGTTTAGGGCGGGAATTCCAGAGCTTAGGGCCTTGGCAGCTGAACACACAGCCACCAATGGTGGAGCGATTATAATCAGGGATGCTCAAGAAGTCAGAATTAGAGGAGCGCAGACATCTCGGGGGCCGGGGGGGGGGGGGTGTGGGGCTGGAGGAGATTACAGAGATAGGGAAGGGCGAGGCTATGGAGGGATTTGAAAACAAGGATGAGAATTTAAAAATCACGGTGTTGCTTAACCGGGAGCCAATGTAGGTCAGCGAGCACAAGGGTGATGGGTGAATGGGACTTGGAGCGAGATAGGACACGGACAGCAGAGGATGACCTCAAGTTTAAGGAGGGTAGAACATGGGAGGTCGGCCAGGAGTGCGTTGGTATAGTCAAGTCTAGAGGTAACAAAGGCATGGATGAGGGTTTTCCGCAGCAGATGAGCCGAGATAGGAGTGGAGTCGAGCGATGTTCTGGAGATGGAAATAGGTGGTCTTAGTGATGGCACGAATGTGGTCAGAAGCTCATCTCGGGGTCAAATATGAAACAAAGGTTGCAAACAGTCTGGTTCAGCCTCAGACAGCTGCCAGGGATGGGGATGGAGTCGGTGGTTAGGAAACGGAGTTTGTGGCTTCAGTCTTCCCAATATTTAGTTGGAGGAAATTTCTGCTCGTCAAGAGAAAAGAGACCCAGCCTATTCATCCTTTCCTGATGGGTATAATCCTACATTTCCGGTATTATCCTTGTAAATCTTTTTTGCACCCTCTGCAGTGCTTCTATATCCTTTTTATAATATGGTGATCAGAACTGTACACAGTACTCCAAGTGTGGTCTAACCAAAGTTCGATACATGTTTAGCATAAATTCTCTACTTTTCAATTCTCTTATTGGTGTTGAAATTCATTTGCCAATTATATGCCCATTCTGCAAGTTTATTAATGTCTTCTTGTAATTTGTTGCAGTCCTCCTCAGTATTGACTCTTTCCCCCACCCCCGACCTCGCAATTTGGTGTCATCTGCAATTTTAGGAATTGTGTTTTTGAAGTCTAAATCATTAATGTAAATTGTGAACAGTACTGATCCTTGTGGGAGTCCACTTTCCACCTTCTGCCACTCTGAATAGCTACCCTTTACCAAACTCTTCTTCAAACCGTGCCGGAGGATCATTAATGTGCAACTGAACATACGAATAAGATCCTCTGCGCAGATGAATACAACATTGCAGATAAATCAAAATAATAAAAACTCTTTTTATGCTGTTGCTAACTTCCTACATTACAACAGTGACTACACTTTAAAAAAAAAGTACTTCCATTGGCTGTAAAGCGCTTTGAGATGTCCTGAGGAAATGGTACAGACAGCTGTTTCTCAGCAGTTTCAACCGATCTTCCGCAAGGTTAGGGTAGGAAATTGGGAGAACATCCGCAGAGATTTTAACCCACCCTCCATGTTCAATCCCTGGTCAATGCTGGGTTAGCTGATTTCAGCCAGAATGGTGACAGGGTACCACAACTTTTTACAGTAACTTCTAGTGAGGAGACAAAAAGAAAATCAGCCTGAACTCCCCTTTCCTAATTATAATCCAGTGACCCCTGATGGAAAGTACCCATTTGTGGGCATTGTGTGAAGGGAAGTGAAGCGCAGAAGCAAAGTCACCCCAGCCAAATAGGCTGCTAGTTGAGAATTCAGCCTTCCAGTACTTTAATCGATCTGATCTACCGTAACTTTTTGTGCATTTTTTAAATGAATCTCTTCAAGCCCTTATTTGGTTTAAACTTAATGAGTCAATTCATTGCTTTGGTAGATATTTTCTCTCTTTCATACCAAGTGCCATTTCTGTCCGAGATGACGAGCAAGCAACCTACTGTTAGTGCAATGATGAAACGTAAAGGTTTAAAGATGAATGAATTTTCATTATATAGCGCCTTTCATGTCTTCAGAATGTCATAGCCAATTAATGACAATTGAAATGTAGTCACTTGTTTTATAGGCAAATGCCAATTTGCACATAGCAAAGTAAACAGCAATGAGGTAAATGTCCAGGAGAAATCCACTGTTCTTTGAATAGTGCATTGGGATCTTTTACGTCCACCTGATCAGGCAGACAAAACTTCAGTTTAGTGTTTCATTCAAACGACGGCACAACGAACAATGCAGCACCGCCTACGGAGCACTATGGAGGTTGAGTTTTGAACCCACTATCTTCTGACTCAGAGGCGACAGTGCCACCAATGAGCCAAGCTGATACTTAAAATGCCTCCAGGGGTCTTGAATCAAATGACATGCACCCAATGATCGTAAATGTTATTACTTTTAAAGCAATGTGAGGCATGAACCTAGAATTTATAGGCCAGTTAGTCTGACATCAGTGGTGGGAAAAATTCCACAGCATTTTATGGGATACTACTGCTGATGTTCATCTAAAGACTGCATAGGCCATAAGATACAGCCAGCAACAGTATGTGCCTCATACTTAAAAGTATACTGGAATTCTTTCAGAGGTAACTAAATTGCTTGCCAAGCACAACACAGTAGATACAATAATCAATTTGAAGTTTTAGAAGGCATCTGATGAAGTTCCAAATGTGAGACTTATAAAGAAGATTAATGGCAAACCTGGTGTAACATTTAAAGCAGAAGGTGACAATAAATGGAAAAAGCTACAGATGGGTACAACCACTTCTGGGTACCCACCATTCATAATATGTAATAAAACTTCTTGTAACAATAATATAAAGTTTGCTGATGGCACTTAGCTATGTGCCCAGGCAATGATTATAAGAGATTTATAGAATTCAATGGGATTGCGACCAATTAAGCAGATAGGCTAAGGAATGGTGGATGAATCTTTAATCAAGATAAACATAAAACTTGCGCATGATTTAGGGATGCCCATTAGTAAAAGTGGAAAGGGACAAGATTTTGTGGATGATTGATCATTCACTGAAACTATCCATTTAACGTGAGTCAGTTATCAATATGGTTAATCATGCACTGAAATACACCTCAAGAGCAATTGACTAAGTTGAAGTAAGTTATTCTGACCTTGAATCTATCATTAATGAGGCCACACTTGGAATACTAAGGCAAATTTTCCTCTCAGCCTGTATAGCAGTGCAACTTCTGCCTGCTCCATTCCTCTGCCCCTGATCTTGGCCCATTTTTGGGGTCAGAGTCATGCACAGAATGTTGGTGGGCTCCCGACTGTGTTTCCAGTGTCCAGGTCACCCATTTTGGGTGAGCAAAGAAGGGAAATAGTTCCAGCACCCGCCAAAGCACTGTACCGCCAGCAGTTCTGACACAAGGCCCAAAAATGTGACATTTTAAAAAACGTTTTTGAAATCTCCCACTTTGCCTTTTGTACTTGCTGAGCTGCCTGGATCACAGAGATATCATGCCAAAAAAGGAAACTGTTCAACGATTAATAATATAGCTTATTCTTAGGAGTTTGCTTAAACTACTTTAGGGGAGAAAAGGAGAATTTTGTAGAATCTTATTTCAGGAGATTAAATGGGTTGAGCAGAGTTCACAATAGAACCGATTGCTGATGATCTTTAAAAGGAACAGGTTTGATGGGGTAAATGATTTTATCGTTTCCCATGTTTTCTTAATTTTCATGCTGCTTTGTATCTAGTTGCTGGGAATGACACAAGAGCATGGTGAGTGCGAGTCCTTCTGTCTATTAGAAAGTGCTTAATCTCAGCCCTGCATCTCCCCCGGACTAAGATCAGAAAATGATTATGGGAATCATGGGCAGGGACACAAAATCTACCACTTCAGTACTAGCTGTTAGAACTTCAACATTTGTAGAAAAAATAAAATATAAATATGAGGCTAGTATTAATTTTTCTTCCCCATAAAATAAATGTTCACATTTTTGGAAAGCTTCATGCTGAGCAGGAAAGGGGTGTCAGAACAATCCTGGGGAAGTAGAGTGGGAAGAAAGCACGGAAAATAAAATCAAGCATTTTAGAGACTATACAAGATGATATAACGGCCATGATAAAAATGAAGAAAAATTGTAAAAGAAAGGATAAAATAAAAGGAACAAAAAGTAAAAAAACGATATAAAGAAAAAATAATCTAATATGACTCAGTACTAGTCAGAAGCGAATGGAATTACTAATCACACACGTAAAAGAGGCTGTAACAGGATTTTATACTTTCAATAGAATTTCAAGTATTATAAAAGAACACATTTATTATTAATATCTACTGCATGCATTATTCTGAACGACCTAAGCCACACTTTGAGACCCTAAAGTGTTGTCTGAAATGCTTTAATTGCAAAAATTAGCAGAACACTCAAATATTGCTTTGTGGAAAGAATAACAATGTATCTACAAGCACTTCAATGGAAAAGTGCTTTTGTGGGTTAGAGTCAAATTTAGCCCTTTTTAAATTATTAAAAAAATTCTCCACCTAATAAGCTGCTGTAGGTCACCCCATCAGCATACCTCTAGACTTCAATACTCTTTGTTCACTTTTTAATTTACATGCTTATTAGTATGTATGAGCTTTGCATCAAGCTTTAATGTGAGGACTGGTGCAGAATACACTATAATGATCATAAAATTGAGCACTCAAATTAAACCACATTGTAATCAAAATGTTACTCTGAAGAGGCAAGGTGACATCAGCATTCTAGGTGCATCATGCAATTACAGAATTTCCACAGGCACTGTGGAGAATTTGCTTTTCAAAGCTGATTTGGCATAACTTGTAGCACAAAATATCAGCCGTGGCTCAGTGGTAGCACTCTTGCCTCTGAAGTCAGAAGGATGTGAGTTCCTGATCTAATACTGACACTTCAGTGCAGCACTGAAGAAGTGCTGCACTGTGGGAGGTGCCGCCTTTTGGATGACACATTAAACCGAGGCCCCCATCTACTCTCTCAGGTGGACATAAACAATCCCATGGCAATGTTTCGAAGAAGAGGAGGGGAATTCTCCTTGGTATCCTGGCCAATATATATCCCTCAACCAACATCACTCAACCAGTGCGACCCTGTTGTGTGTAAGTCGGCTGCCCCGTTTCCTACATTACAACAGAGACTATAGGGGAAAAATTCAGTTGTTTGCGCCTCCCATTAGCGCCTTAAGAGGGCGCCAATTGGGGCGCAAAGCAACTAGAGGCCGGGTGCGGCGACGATTGTGCCGCTCGCGAAATTAACGAGACATTTTGCGGCGGCTCTAAACACTACCACCACGATCTCCTGCGCCGACAGATTGTGACGTCAGTCGAGTGCGCAACGCCCCGTTAGCGCCCCGGACCGGATATTGAGTGGCTCCCCCTGCCTACCGCTTGCCGTTAGCAATAACAGGTTGAGGGGAGCGTTATGCTGTCAGAAAGGGACTAGGGGAGCGCTATTTAAAGGCGACCGCTTCCTGCCTTTTTTTGTCTGTGACATTTTTGCATCACGCAGTCTGAGAAAGAGAAAGAGAGAGAGGCTTCTGGAGAGATTCAACGCTGTGTGAAGGAGTTTTGAGTACTGAGCAGCACTTTGCAGGTTTATTTTGATTTGCCCTTCCCTGCTTCACCAGCACTCTGAGGTAGCGCCTCACTCCTCAGTGTTTGCACCTTAAGACAGGTGTGAAGCGCCTGATTTAGCGCTCCAATCACCTCCAGGGGTGATAAAAGCCAAGTTTGCTGTCGGAGGCGCTAATTAGCGCCAGGCGCTGAACTTTGCGCACGGCCGATAACGACGCCCCAAATGGAGAGATACCGATTTTTTCCCCCTATACTTCAAAAGTACTTCATGGCTGTGATACCCATCAGGAAAGGATGAACAGGCTGGGTCACAAGAAGGCTGAGGGGTGAACTTAATAGAGGTCTTTGAAATTATGAAAGATTTGATAGAGTAGACACAGAGTGAGTGTTTCCACTTGTGGGGAAGAGCAAAACTAGAAGCCATCAATATAAGATAGTCACCAAGAAATCAAATCAAGAAAAAACGACTTCACCCAGAGAGTAGTGAGAATGTGGAACTCGCTACCACAAGGAGTGGTTGAGGTGAATAGTTTCGATGCATTTAAGGGGAGGCTAGATATGCATGAGGGAGAAAGGTAATAGAGTTATGCTGATAGAGTTAGATGAGGAAAGGCAGGAGGAGGCTTTAGTGGAGCATAAACACCGGCATGGACTGGTTAGGCTGAATGGCCTGTTTGAGTGCTGTATATTCTATGTAATTCGATGAAACGCTTTGAGATGTTCCGAGGTGATGAAAGATGCTATATAAATGCAAGTTCTTTCTTTCTCTTTCTAAATGGGAGCTGTACTGTCTGAATATGCAAATGACCAAGCTAAATCACAATTACGGGCAACACTTAAATCAAAACAAAGTTGTAGGTGTAACTCTGGTTTTCATACCATTCTTGCCAATTTTTACAATTAATACTGTCGTTCATGAAAAGAGAAAATGGTTAGTAGATAATAAAATTGATAAAAACTCTACAGTAACAGTCCAGACAGCAGCTTGATTCTGGATCTTCTCCCGAGTGTGCTTTCTTTATGCTTCCAGTTTTTAAAAACTTTTTTGTCCATTTTAAAACATCAGTACTTCACAATACAAAATATCACCCTGGTGCTGATATAAAGCAGTTACAAGCATACTTAATAGTCATGGTAGTTTTACATAGACAAATGTAAACAGGAGGCTAGAAACCCACTGCAAAAAGATACAAATAGACAATATGCTTCTTATAATTACTGTATGTTTTGTTTTTAAATAAATATTTATAACCTAATCCTTATAACCCTATCCTTGGTGATGAAAAGTTTAAGAATATTTCTTACAGCACTTACTGGAGTACAAGTGTGCTTACGGAATGTTATGATTAATAACAAAACAATGCGCTGCAAAATAGAAAAACTCAATCTATAGGAAATGCATTTGAATTAACTGGAGCTGGCTAAGCCAGTTGGATATCATGCAGGGAAGTTCTTCCCTTCCTCCTTTAAAACCATTCATCCACAAAAGCTCCATCTCACCCTTCATCAAAAAACATAACCAAAAGGCCTTTGATAAGGTGCCCCATAATAGACGAATGAATAAGGTCAGAGAATGCGAAGTCAGGGGACAAGTAGCAGAATGGATTGCATTCTGCTTCTCTTCACAGAAAATCACAGAAACCTCATAGTGCAGATAGAGGCCATTTCGGCCCATCGAGCCTGCACCGACACATAGCCCACCCGATCCCCGTAACCCCACGTATTTAATCCCCCTAACACTAAGGGTCAATTTTATCATAGCCAATCAACCTAACCCGCACATCTTTGGACTGTGGGAGGAAACCGGAGCACCCGGAGGAAACCCACGCAAACACGGGGAGAATGTGCAAGCTCCACACAGACAGTGACCCGAGGCCGGATTTGAACCCGGGTCCCTGGCGCTGTGAGGCAACAGTGCTAACCACTATGCCACCGTGCTGCCTAAAAGAAGCAGAATGGATTGCTAACTGGCTTCAAGACAGAAAGCAGAGTGGGAGCAAACGGTAGCTATTCACAGTGGCAGAAGGAGGGTAGTGGTGTTCCACAAGGATCAGTGCTGGGACCACTGTTGTTCACAATTTACATTAACGATTTAGACTTTGGAATCAAAAACACAATTTCTAAATTTGCGGATGATACCAAATTGGGGGCGATAGTCAATACTGAGGAGAACTGCAACAAATTACAGGAGGACAGTAATAAACCTGCAGAATGGGCATATAATTGGCAAATGAAGTTCAACATAGATAAATGTGAGGTATTACATTTTGGTAGGAAGAATAGGGTGGTCACTTATCACTTGGAGGGTGCTAGTCTAGGTGGGGTAGAGGAACAAAGGGATCTCGGAGTAAATATACACAAATCACTAAAAGTTGCACCACAGGTTAGCAAGGCCATAAAAAAAAGCAAACCAAGCACGAGGGTTTATTTCTAGAGGGATAGAATTGAAAAGTAGGGAAGTTATGCTAAACTTGTATCGAACCTTGGTTAGACCACACTTAGAGTACTGCGTACAGTTCTGGTCGGCATATTATAAAAAGGATATAGAGGCACTGGAAAGAGTGCAGCGAAGATTTACAAGGATGATACCAGAAATGTGAGGGTATACATACCAGGAAAGGATGAACAGGCTGGGTCTCTTTTCTCTTGAAAAAAGGCTGAGGGGTGATCTAACAGAGGTACATAGATACATAGAAGATAGGAGCAGGAGTAGGCCATTCGGCCCTTCGAGCCTGCTCCGCCATTCAATGAGATCATGGCTGATCATCCAAATTCAGTACCCGGTCCCTGCCTTCTCCCCATATCCCTTGATCCCTTTAGCCTTAAGAAATATATCCAACTCTTTCTTGAATATACTTAATGAACTGGCCTCCACCGCCCTCTGTGGCAGAGAATTCCACAGGTTCACCACTCTCTGGGTGAAGAAATTCCTCCTCATTTCAGTCCTAAATGGCTTACCCCTTATCCTTAGACTATGACCCCTGGTTCTGGACTCCCCGGCCATCAGAAACATCCTTCCTGCATCTAGTCTGTCCAGGCCTGACAGAATTTTATAGGTTTCGATGAGATCCCCTCTCAATCTTCTAAACTCCAGTGAGTATAAGCCCAATCGACTCAATCTCTCCTCATACGTCATTCCTGCCATCCCAGGTATCAGCCTGGTGAATCTTCGCCGCACTCCTTCCATGGCAAGAACATCCTTCCTCAGGTAAGGCGACCAAAACTGCACACAATACTCAAGGTGTGGTCTCACCAAGGCCCTGTACAACTGTAGCAAGACATCCTTGTTCTTGTACTCGAACCCTCTTGCTACGAAGGCCAACATACCATTTGCCTTCTTAACCGCCTGCTGCACCTGCATGCTTACCTTCAGCGACTGGTGTACAAGAACACCCAGGTCTCTTTGCACTTCCCCTTCTCCCAAACTATTACCATTCAAATAATAATCTGCCTTCCTGTTTTTGCCACCAAAGTGGATAACCTCACATTTATCCACATTATAGTGCATTTGCCATGTTTCTGCCCAATCACCCAACCTGTCCAAATCGTGCTGGAGTTTCACGACATCCTCCTCACAGCATACCCTCCCCCACAGCTTTGTGTCGTCTGCAAATTTGGAGATATTACATCCAATTCCCTCGTCCAGATCATTAATATATATTGTGAACAGCTGGGGTCCTAGGACCGATCCTTGCGGTACCCCACTAGTCACTGCCTGCCACTCGGAAAACGACCCGTTTATTCCAACTCTTTGCTTTCTGTCCACCAACCAGTTCTCTATCCAAGTCAATACCTTGCCCCCAATCCCATGTGCCTTAATTTTGCACGCTAATCTCTTACGCGGGACCTTATCGAAAGCCTTCTGAAAGTCCAAATACACCACATCCACTGGTTCTCCCTTATCTATTTTACCAGTTACATCCTCAAAAAATTCCAGTAGATTAGTCAAGCATGATTTACCTTTTGTAAATTCATGTTGACTTTGTCCGATCCAGTCACTGCTTTCCAAGTGCTCTGCTATTACATCTTTTATAATGGACTCTAGCATTTTCCCCACTACCGATGTCAAGCTTACCGGTCTATAATTCCCTGCCTTTTCTCTACCACCTTTTTTGAATAGTGGGGTAACATTAGCTACCCGCCAATCCATGGGTACCGTTCCAGAGTCTATCAAGTTCTGGAAGATGACCAGCAATGCATCTACTATTTCTAGGGCCACTTCCTTAAGTACCCTGGGATGTAGATTATCAGGCCCTGGGGATTTATTGGCCTTCAGTCCTATCAATTTTCCTAACACCATTTCCCTACAAATACTGATTTCTTTCAGTTCCACCCTTTCATCAGACCCTATGTTCCCCGGCATCTCTGGGAGGTTATTTGTGTCCTCCTTTGTGAAGACAGAACCAAAATATGTGTTTAGTTGGTGTGGTGATTATTCCTTGTTTAGTAAAAGTATTGTGATTGGTTGTTTGTTAACTGCCTTGGGATATATGTTGTAATCTCATTGGTAGTTGGTGGCCACTTTAAATTCAGTTCTTTTCCAGCTTTGGTTGGGACTGGATGTGGAACGATGTGCTGCAGATTTTAAAGTTAATAAAGCCTAGCTTTGGAAGGCAAATCTATTCTTTATTTCAATTTATTAGCTTTATGTTAGAATGGAGCGATATCTTCAACCAGAACGATTCAAGGCTGACCCCAATTCTGCTGGAGTGGATGATAAATGGAAACATTGGTATTGTACATTTAAAAACTTTTTGGGCGTGTTGGATCAAGGGTCTCTAAATAAGCTGAATATGCTGATCAACTACATTGCTCCGGATGTATATAAATATATTTTGGACTGTAAAACTTATGAAGTGGCTATTTCTACATTGGAAAAGATTTTAGTTAAACCAAAGAATGAGGTATTTGCACGTCACCTTCTATCTGCCCGTAGGCAGCAGGTGGGAGAATCTTTGGATACTTATTTACAAGCACTTCGGTGCCTTAGTGTTAACTGTAATTATAAGGCCGTGACGGCTGAAGAATATAAGGAAGAATCGGTACGGGATGCTTTTATTAATGGATTACTGTCTAGATCAATTCGTCAGCGGTTGTTAGAAAATAAGACTCTGGATCTTAAAAGTGCTTTTGAGCAAGCTTCTACATTGGATGTGGCTCAGAGAAGTTCGGATTCTTATGCTCTTTTTAATCGGCCTGCGACTATGGTTTCGGCAGTTTCGGATGAAAAGGAATTATGTGGATTTAATGGGAGTGGTTTACTAGATTCTGAAACAGTTTCTACTTCGGCGGCTGTTGCCTCTAGGATTCAGAAGTGTTATTTTTGTGGGAATATCCGGCACCCTCGTCTGAAGTGTCCTGCTCGGGAGGCTGTGTGTAGTAAATGCGGCAAGAGAGGTCATTATGCACGCGTGTGCAAATCATCAGGTTCAATTACCTCCTCCTCTCCTGGTGTGGGAGGGCCCTTCTCTACCACCTCCTCCTCTGTGACTATTCAGCCTTTAGATAGGGCGTTTATTGCATCAATTTCTGCTGCATTCGCTCATGGCCTAAACAAAGCTATAGTTACGGCTCAAGTTAATGGGTTGGAAGTGAAGGCCCTTATAGATACGGGCAGTACTGAGAGTTTTATAAGTCTTCAGTTTGCGAAGGAGAAGCATTTGAAAATTTCGCCTGTTACGTATCAGGTGTGTATGGCTCAGACGACCCTTACTTCACAAATAGCTGGTTGTTGCTTTGTGAAAATGATTCTTCTAGGTAATACGTATACTGATATACGCCTATCTGTTTTGCCTAATCTCTGTGCGGATATTTTGATTGGACATGATGTGCTTCAGTTACACGAGTCTCTTAGTCTTTCATTTGGAGGGACTAAGCCACCTTTATCTATTTGTGGATTAACCTCTTTATCTATTCCTCCATTATCACTTTTTTCCAATTTGATACCGGATTGTAAGCCAATTGCTACCAAGTCAAGAAGATATAGTAGTCAGGATAGAGAATTTATTAATTCTGAAGTTCAACGTCTCTTATTGGAAGGAATCATTGAACCTAGTTGTTCGCCTTGGCGAGCACAGGTAGTTGTCACGACTAACGAGAGACACAAGAAACGAATGGTGATAGACTATTCCCAAACTATTAATAGGTATACTCAATTAGATGCGTACCCTTTGCCTAAGATTGATGAGCTTATCAATAAAGTATCTCAGTATAAGGTTTTTAGCACTATTGACTTAAAGAGTGCTTATCATCAGATTCCTATTGTTAAGAAGGATCAACCATATACGGCCTTTGAGGCTGGTGGAAAGCTGTATCAGTTTTGCCGAATACCATTTGGTGTTACTAATGGTGTTGATTGTTTTCAATGGGCAATGGATGCTTTTATAAGTGATAACTCCCTCTCTGACACCTTTTCATACTTAGATGACATCACAGTGTGTGGCAAATCAAGGGTGGAGCATGATTCTAATTTAAAAAGATTCCTTCAAGCTGCGGAAAAAGTTGGTTTAACTTTTAATAAAGAGAAATGTATCTTTTCGACTACTGAGGTAAATCTATTGGGGTATATTATCTCGGGAAACAAGATTAAATCAGATCCAGAACGTCTGCGACCATTGATTGATTTACCTTGTCCTACTAATTCTAAGGCTTTGCAACGAGTTGTTGGACTGTTTTCTTATTATTCTAATTGGATTGCAAATTTTTCACGGAAGATCCGGCCTCTTATTCGGGTTACGACATATCCTCTATCATGGGAGGCCAGGACATGTTTTGAGAATTTTAAAAAGGATATTTTAGGAGCAGTTGTGCATTCTATTGATGAGCAGGTTCCTTTTGTGATCGAGACGGATGCTTCTGATTTTGCAATTGGGGCTACTCTGAACCAAAATGGAAGACCTGTGGCCTTTTTCTCACGTACTTTGAACAATAGTGAAAAAAGACATTCTTCAATAAAGAGGCATACGCAATAGTAGAAGCATTGCGTAAATGGAGACATTATTTATCGGGGCGACATTTCACGTTGGTAACTGATCAAAAATCTGTGCCCTTTATGTTTGATGTTAAACATTTTGGAAAGATCAAAAATGATAAAATAATGAGATGGAGGATTGAGTTGGCATGTTACCATTTTGACATAGTTTATCGTCCGGGGAAGGATAATGTTGCTGCTGATGCACTGTCGAGGGCTTATTGTTCTGTGATTCACGGAGATACGCTTATTAATCTTCACAATGCCTTATGTCATCCTGGGGTTACGAGGATGATACACTTCGTACGCAGTAAGAATTTGCCCTTTTCAGTTGAAGATGTCAAGCGGATGACTTCATCATGTTCTATCTGCGCTCGGTGTAAACCGAATTTCTTTAAGCCTCAACGAGCTCATCTTATAAAGGCTACTTCTCCTTTTGAACGTTTGAGCGTCGATTTTAAGGGGCCTCTTCCTTCAACTACTCAAAACCGATTATATTTTTCCTGTTGTGGATGAGTTCAAGGTTCCCTTTTGCTTTTCCTTGTGCAGATGTATCAGCTGCTACAGTTATCAAATGTCTGACTCAACTTTTTGTCATCTTTGGGATGCCTGCGTATATCCATTCGGATCAGGGAAGTTCTTTTATGTCTTCCCAGTTGAAGGAATACCTTCAGAGTCGGGGAATTTCTACTAGTAGAACTACCCCGTATAATCCCCAGGGTAATGGACAGTGCGAACGATACAATGGGGTGATCTGGAAGGCAGTTATGTTGGCTTTGACATCCCGGAACCTTAAGAATACACAGTGGGAAATGGTACTGCCTGATGCCCTGCATTCCATTAGATCATTGCTTTCAACGGCTACTAATGTGACCCCCCATGAAAGGCTCTTTAACTATCCGCGGAGATCTACTACGGGATATTCGGTACCTTCATGGCTTACTATGCAGGGACCTGTGCTGCTTCGACGCCATGTTAGATTGTCAAAATATGATCCTTTAGTGGAGGAGGTGGAGCTGTTGGAGGCAAATTCCCAATATGCTCATATTCGATTCCAAGATGGGAAAGAAAGTACCGTTTCAATTAAAGACTTGGCTCCTTGTGGTGGCCAGCCCTCTTCTGAGGATATTAACAATAGTCATGATTTAGATAATGTGGATGCTGTTACAGATACTACGAATGTCTCCAGTCCGATTGCAGATAATTATACTTCTATTAGTCAGCCCTTGATGGATGTTTATGACCGTCCCAGTTTACCTTCTGATGGGATTTCTAATCCGGAAACCGTTGAAAATCAGGATATGGATAGCCTTCCTGCTGAAGATACTTCTGTGCCTTCTGGTGTGGGAGGGCAAGGAATTTCACCAAGGTTAAGAAGGTCGACACGAACAAGATATCCAGTCGACCGATTGAAAATGGACTTTTAAATTGATAGTAATGTTTTAAAATTGTTGAAATATTATTATATTGTTTTAGTTGAGAGATACTTAATACTTATGTGCAATGTTATTATTTGTTGTTGTTCACTTAGTATTGTGTCATGTAAACAGTTTTACTCTTGTTGTGCATATTTTAGTTGTAAATAATTAATTATAAATTGTAAAGGTTATTTAGGTTGGAGTATATTTTAAAAGGAGGGGTGAATGTGGTGATTATTCCTTGTTTAGTAAAAGTATTGTGATTGGTTGTTTGTTAACTGCCTTGGGATATATGTTGTAATCTCATTGGTAGTTGATGTCACATGATGTGTGGTGGCCACCTTAAATTCAGTTCTTTTCCAGCTTTGGTTGGGACTGGATGTGGAAAGATGTGCTGCAGATTTTAAAGTTAATAAAGCCTAGCTTTGGAAGGCAAATCTATTCTTTATTTCAGTTGGTCTGCCATTTCTTTGTTCCCCATTATAAATTCCCCCGATCCTGACTGCAAGGGACCTACGCTTGACTTCACCAATCTTTTTCTCTTCACATATCTATAAAAGCTTTTACAGTCAGTTTTTATGTTCTCTGCAAGCTTACTCTCATATTCTATTTTCCCTTTCTTAATTAATCCCTTTGTCCTCCTTTGTTGAATCCTAAACTGCTCCCAATCCTCAGGGTTATTGCTTTTTCTGGCCAATTTATATGTCCTCTCCTTGGACCTTCTGCTATCCCTAATTTCCCTTGTTAGCCACGGTTGGGTCACCTTCTTTTTTGTTTTATTTTTATGCCAAACTGGGATGAACAAATTCTGTAGTTCATCCATTCGGTCTTTGAATGCTTGCCATTGCCTATCCACCGTCAACCCTTTGAGTACCATTCCCCAATCAATCCTACCCAACTCGCTCCTCAGACCATCATAGTTTCCTTTATTTAAATTGAGGATCCTAGTCTCCGAGTCAACTACTTCATTCTCCATCTTAATGAAGAATTCGATCATATTATGATCGCTCCGACCCAAGGGGCCTCTTAGAACAAGATTGCTAATTAATCCTTTCGCGTTACATAATACCCAGTCTAAGATGGCCTGATCTCTGGTTGGTTCCTCGACATATTGGTCCAGGAAACCATCCCGTAAACACTCCAGGAATTCCTCCTCCACAGTATTGTTACTCATTTGGTTGGCCCAATCTATATGTAGATTAAAGTTACCCATGATGACTGCTGTGCCCTTATTGCACGCTTCTTTAATTTCTCTTTGAATGCCATCCCCAACCTCCGCCTTACTGTTTGGAGGTCTATAAACCACTCCCACTAACGTTTTTTTCCCCTTAGTATTTCTCAATTCTACCCATACAGATTCCACCTCATCAGAGCTAATATCCTTCATTACAATTGTGTTAATCCCTTCTTTAACCAGTAATGCTACCCCACCTCCCTTTCCTTTTTGCCTATCTTTCCTGAATATCGAATACCCCTGGATGTTGAGTTCCCAGTCCTGGCCTTCCTTGAGCCACGTTTCCGTAATCCCAACCAAATCGTATTTGTTTACTTCTATTTGCGCAGCCAATTCATCCACCTTATTACAAATGCTCCTCGCATTAAGACACAAAGCCTTCAGGCTTGTTTTTTTAACGCTCTTAGACCTATTAGAATTATTATTTACTGTGGCCACGTTTGATTTAAACCATTGATTTCTCTGACTGCCACTTTTGTTTTTCTCCTTCCTATCTTTTGCTTTTATCCTTGTTTCCCTTTGCTCTGTCTCCCTGCTCAGGTTCCCAACCCCCTGCCATTTTAGTTTAAACCCTCCCCCACAGCACTAGCAAACACTCCCCCTAGGACATTGGTTCCAGCCCTGCCCAGGTCTTTAAATTATGAAAAGTTCTGATAAAGTGGATACAGAGAGAATGGGGGAAAAATTGAGTCGCACCCCCTTTGGGGCGCTAACTTCGCCAGGGCGCTACTTTTAGCACCCCCGTGGCCGAAATTCATCGGTAGTGCCCCAAGAGGGAAGCGGGACGCCACTGGAAGCACCCCGCCTCCCTCTTGGGGCACTGCGAGGGAATATCGCGGCGCTATGTGTCGCGGTACTGCAGGTATTCCTCCTCTTCTTAAAGGGGAGGGGCCTGGCACAGCGCATCCCGGTGCCCAGCTGGGCCACCAGGGATCGGAGTGCTGGCAAAAGAGCCCGGCACTCAAGAGAAGTGCCGGGCTCACAGAGCGCAGCCGGCACTCTGCGGGGAGGCTGAAAAGGAGGCCGGGGACAGCAACGGCCGCAGGTGCTGGCAGGCAACCAGCAACCAAAGGCACCTCGCCTTTAATTAGCACCGCCCCGGTCGCAGGTAGGCTCCCCTGACCCTGTCGGACATAGTGTCCGGCGGTAAGTCAGGGGGCGCTGCGGCGATGACGTCATCGCTGGCGGCACAGCATCACAGGTAGCTAACGGTTAACGCCGCCGCTAACCTCCCGCTGAATTTCGCGGGAGGCGTTGGTGGCGCCGTGCCCGGGCGCTAGTTGTTTTGCGCCCCGTTAGCGCGCTAACGGGAGGCGCAAAACAACCGAATTTCCCCCCCAATGTTTCCACTTGTGGGGAAGAGTATAACTAGAGGCCATCAATATAAGATAGTCACCAAGAAACCCAGGAGGGAATTCAGAAGAAACTTCTTTACCCAGAGTGGTGAGAATGTGGAACTCGCTACCACAGGGAGTGGTTGAAGTGAATAGTATAGATGCATTTAAGGGGAGGCTGGACAAGCATATGAGGGAGAAGGGAATAGAGGGTTACGCTGATAGATTTAGACGAGGAAAGACGGGAGGAGGCTCGAGTGGAGCATAAACGCCAGCATGGACTGGTTGGGCTGAATGGCCTGTTTCTGGGCCGTATATCCTATGTAATGCAATCTTTTGTAATAACCATTCTGGGATTATCTGAATATAGTAAAGCTTTAATAAATCATTATGTATACAAATGACTATCTTTGAACAAGTGGTCATAGATAAGCTATGATCTTTGACCACAGATAGTTACGCTGGGGAAACTTCCAGGGTGAGTGAACTTTAACTTAGTGCTGGACCCCATTAGTAGACTGCTTCAAATAAAAATTGGAAAGTGAGCTCTCCATCTGCTGCTCCCTGTGCAACATATTGGAAACAGTAGATTCATGGGAAATGTACAGTCCCACAGGGCAGGGTGTCCAACCATTTGGAGCCAAGGGTTGGATACATATGCCAAAAGTAAGGAGTGAGCTCCATATGATTACATAGAAATGTAAGCCCCCACCATATACAAGAAAAGCAAGAACCCATACTCCATATACAAGACCCTTCAATGGCACAAAAGTGAGAATCTCCATACAAAAAAGCAGCATCTTCACACACCAAAAAGCAAGATGGGATGAACAACCTCATACTCCCTTCCCCTTTTTCCTCCCTCCAGCTTCCTCCCTGCCATCCCCTCCTCCAAAGTTTGTAAATTTGGAAGCTTCAGCTTTTTAAAACTCCTGGGCCTGGAGTACTGATGTTATGCTTTGGGTTTTAGACTACTTGGGCTTAACACCACCAACCACTCCATTAAGTTGTCTCGTTGTTCATACGATCCAGAGTATGCCTTTACCTGCACAGTATCTACATTCAAAATACATACATCAAAAACAATAAAATGCTTTCCCCGAGCTACTATTCAACATCACTGGATCCCTGAAAAAACGGTTGCTCACTTCTCACATGGCGAAACAGCTATGGAGTCAAACTATTGCAGACAGAAAATATGAACCTCCTTCAAGAGAACAGAGGGTTAGTACTGCTGGCAGCAACAGTGGGGGACTTTAAAAAGAGTGATGGGACCATCACTGGATACACATCCAAGAGGGAAAAAAAATGGCAGGAAAGGTATTTTTCTTTCAAGAGAGAGTTTAAAAAAGGCCATCCACCAGAGCTCAGTTTAATATGTGGGTCGTTAAATCATTGCACTTTGTGCTTCTCCACGCCAGACAAAAACTGCACAGTCATTGAATGAGGTAAGAAAATGTAGGCTTTTCAAACCTAGAAGATAGATATAGGGCACTTCAAATTCTCTATGCAAATCTAAGAGAAGATTATTGAGACTGCGGTCTCATTTTGCAGTTTTTCAAATGTACGAGTGGTGTGTGCCTTCTCCCTCCTTCTGTTCTACTTAGTCATGCAAAAAAGCCACAGAAATAGAAAAACAAGAGAGCAGATAGCTGGGGCAAGGATACAGGAAAAAAAAAAAGGTTCCTAAAACAGCCAATCATTATTGCAGAATTCTACTGGACATTCTAGTCTCACCTCAGCCCAGTCATAATGGCTGCCTTCATAGAAACAGTTACAGACTCCAAAATTTTTGATACCAAGTGAGGGCTCTGATCTGCAGAAAAGGTTGAGAGTCCTAGGGGGAAAAATTGGGTTGCTTTGTGCCTCCAGTTAGTGCCCTGAGGGGGCGCTAACGGGGCGCAAAGCATCTAGCGCCCTTGTGCAGTGCCACTAACGCCTCCCGCGAAATTCAGCAGGTGGTTAGCGGTGGCGGTAGCACCTTGTGGCTCTGTGCCTTCGGCGGTGACGTCATCACCGTGTGCAGCGCCCCGGCCGCAAACTTTGTTTGTGCCCCCTGACCTACCACCGGACGCTATGTCTGACAGGTTCAGGGTGCTGTGTTTGCGGCGGTGCAAATTTTCTTCTGGGCCGCCGGCCAGCACCTGCCTCCTCCTGCGGGGTGCTGGCTGCGATCGCTCAACACGGCACTCCTCTTGAATGCCAGGCTCCTTTGCTGGCACCCCGCTCCTCGGGGGTCCAGCAGGGCCCTGGTGTGTGCTGCGCTAGATCCTTTAATCAGGGGAGGGAGGCCTGTAGTACTGCGGCGCTACGTGCCAGTGCGCGTGGCGCTGTTGCATGTAGTGCCGCGATATTGAATGTTAGCGCCCCAAGAAGGAGGGGGAGCACTTCCTGTAGCGCCCCGCCTCCTGCTTGGGGAGCGCCCCGCCTCCTGCTTGGGGCGCTGCCACTCAATTTACAGCGCAGGGGCGCCAACTTTTTTGGGGTGCTAAAAGTAGCACCCCGGCAAAGTTAGCCCCCAAAGAGGGCACGACCCAATTTTTCCCCCCCTAGATTTTTATGACAGTTATCAGTTAATCTCCCTGCTGAACAAAGCAGCGACATTACAGTAAAAATCTTAGTGATACTCTTAAGTTCTGCTTCATTTCTCTTCTTACTCCTAACTTTCTCTCTTTTAATTTGTGACCTGTGGTATTTGAACCCTTCCCCACAGTGAACAATTAGCTTGAAAATTTTGTTACTCCATCTTTGTACTAATAAGTAGAATTAAATATGAAACTGAGGAAGATAGAAACAGGCTGCCCATTGTCATTCTGGAAAGCGAAAGAGAAGCCTTGAGGAAAACCTCAACTTAATTATGCTTCTATGATGCTTCTGTTTGAGATTCTGCTTCACTGGTTCAAGAAAATCAAACAAATTTATTAGACCCCTAGTGGGATTGTAAATCCTCACATGTATGTCTGGCTGAGTTACAGAGACTGTAAAGGAAGAGAGGATGGATGGGACAGCAAACCTGTGACTATGTGACCTGGCATTCCAGTATATTATGCTGTGCAGCTGACTGTCAGTTGGGAGTGTGGCTTGATTAGCCCTAGAGGAAGAGGAATCCCTATAGCAAACTATGCTTTACAGCCTCTACTACTTGTCACACCAAGCGGATAAGGCAAAAAATATCAGTATAAACTCACTAGGCAGATACCTAGGATAAGTGAAGAAAAGTGTTAAAATATATCCGAATCTATTGAAGGCCAACAACAGAGCAATTTAGATATTATAAATGGTTTTAAATAGTCCTAAGTGGGCACTGAAAAATAAGCCAATGAGGTTCTGATGTCCACTGAGCAGTTGAAAGACTTCCTATGGCTCAGTTTTACAGATATCTACAGGTGATGTTCGATAAGCAAGGAAAGAGTATTGTTGAATGGATGATGGAGTTAGGATTTGAAAAAGCAAGATATTAAGAGATACATAAATCTTCTCTCAAAAATACGTAGAGCTAAATATAGGAATTGAATCAATGAGAAAAGATACACACAACCCATATTGTTATCTAGGTGGTGAACAACTTAGCCAGACAACATATATAGGTCGTTTTCGGTACAAATGAATGTACAAGACTGGAAAAGACAACAGCAATTTATTTGGCTGGTCTAAAAGTTTGAAAAAACACCATACATCACTATTTTCTCATACTTGTCAATCACTAATCTATCCATTTTCTTCTGAGATTTGCCAAATCTGTCCACCTGCACTGCCTCCCTGGGGGAGGGGGGAGGGGAGGGGAGGAGGGGAGGGGGAGGAGGGAGGAGAGAGGAGGGAGGAGGGGGGAGAGGGAGCGGGGGGAGGCGAGAGGAGGGGGGAGGCGAGAGGAGGGGGGGAGGCGAGAGGAGGGGGGGAGGCGAGAGGAGGGGGGGAGGCGAGAGGAGGCGAGAGAGGGGGGGAGGCGAGAGGGGAGGGGGGGAGGCGAGAGGAGGGGGGGAGGCGAGAGGGGAGGGGGGAGGCGAGTGGAGGGGGGGAGGCGAGAGGAGGGGGGGGAGGCGAGAGGAGAAGGGGGGAGGGCGAGAGGAGAAGGGGGGAGGGCGAGAGGAGAAGGGGGGAGGGCGAGAGGAGAAGGGGGGAGGGCGAGAGGAGAAGGGGGGGAGAGAGAGAGGGGGGGAGGGTGAGGAGGGGGGGAGGGTGAGGAGGGGGGGAGGGTGAGGAGAGGGGGAGGGTGAGGAGAGGGGGAGGGAGGGTGAGGAGAGGGGGAGGGAGGGTGAGGAGAGGGGGAGGGAGGGTGAGGAGAGGGGGAGGAGAGGGGAGGGGAGGGCTGGGAGGGAGAGTAAAGCGGGGAGAGACGGGGAGAGAGAGAGAGAGAGAGAGAGAGAGAGAGAGAGAGGGTGAGGGAGGAAAGAGTGAGGGGTGGGACAAGGAGGGAGAGCTCGCCTTCTTCCTTCCTTCCTTCGCAGGGGTACATCGGGCCAGGCCTGAGGCGCTCCTTCCCCCCTCTCCAGGCTAATCCCGAA
The DNA here is from genome assembly GCF_052327205.1 of Somniosus microcephalus. Classification (NCBI taxonomy): domain Eukaryota; kingdom Metazoa; phylum Chordata; class Chondrichthyes; order Squaliformes; family Somniosidae; genus Somniosus; species Somniosus microcephalus. The sequence continues at coordinate 262,219,458 of NC_140988.1, forward strand.
CTAAATCCAGCAGTCTCTCTCTCTCTCTCTCCCCTCTCTCTCTCTCCCCTCTCTCTCTTCCCCTCTCTCTCTCCCCTCTCTCTCTCTCCCCTCTCTCACCTCTCTCTCTCCCCTCTCTCTTCCCCCCGTCTCTCTCTCTCTCTCTTCCCCCCCCCGTCTCTCTCTCTTCCCCCCCGTCTCTCTCTCTTCCCCCCTGTCTCTCTCTCTCTCTCCCCCGTCTCTCTCTTCTTCCCCCAGTCTCTCTCTCGCTCTCTTCCCCCCAGTCTCTCTCTCGCTCTCTTCCCCCCAGTCTCTCTCTCCCCCCCTTCCCCCAGGTCGCTCTCTCCCCCCCCCTTCCCCCCAGTCGCCTCTTTTCCCCCCCCCTTCCCCCCAGTCGCTCTCTTTTCCCCCCCCCCCCCCCTTCCCCCCAGTCGCTCTCTTTTCCCCCCAGTCTCTCTCTCTCTCTCTCTCTTCCAACAACAACATGCCCTCAAAAAACCTTCGGCACCGCCGGGCACTCCAGCTAGCAGTTTATAAAGTAGTTAAGTCCAAACACTTATCATACATTATCCCCACTTTTTCTGAGCTTGTGTCAGTATCCCCTCATTGTCGAGTTTGAGACTATTACAGGTGGACTACCCTTTATCCGGACTTCCGAAAACCGAAACCCTCTAAAAACCGAAGGTTTTTTCGGTCAGAGTGGCGCACGACTTACAGGCCTGGCTGGATAAGGGATAGTGTAGCATTTTTCCGCACTTCTGAAAACCGAAATCGCTCAGCGTAAGTGTACCAGCCTTTATCCGCACATCCGAAACCAGAAAACCTCTGAAAGCCGAAAGTGGCGCAAAGCATGACCCGACGCTGCCGGATAAGGGATAGTGTATCCTTTATCCGCACTCCCGAAAACCGAATGACCTCTGAAAACCGAAGTGTTTTCGCGCACCTTCCGAAATCCGAAATTTTCCTAAAACCGAAACACGGCTGGTCCCGAGGTTTTCGGATAAAGGATAGTCTACCTGTATTCAGGTTTAATTTACCTATACCCCGTAGAATCTTGAATCCATATGCCTTCGAGAGGTTAGCCGTGGCTCAGTTGGTAGCACACTTGCCTCTGAGTCAGAAGGTTGTGGGTTCAAGTCCCACTTCAGAGACTTGAACAAAATCTAGGCTGACACGCCACTGCAGTGCTGCACTGTCAGAGGTGCCGTCTTTCAGATGAGACATTAAACTAAAGCTCCGTCTGCCCTCTCAGATGGGTGTAATAGATCCCATGGCACTATTTTGAAGGAGAGCAGGGGAGTTATCCCTGGTGTCCTGGCCAATATTTATCCTTCAAGCAACATCACTAAAACAGATTATCTGGTCATTATCACATTGCTGTTTGTGGGAGCTTGCTGTGCGCAAATTGGCTGCCATGTTTCCTATATTACAACAGTGACTACACTTCAAAAGTACTTCATTGGCTGTAAAGAGCTTTGGGACGTCCCAAGGTCATGAAAGGCACTATATAAATGCAAGTTTCAAGATGCTATAGCTTTTCCTTATAACTAATTCAACTTCCATGGATAAAGATCCCACCAAGCTAGTAGCTGCTCATTGTATCATCTCCAAAGGCATGATGACCTGCATTACAGTAACCAGAGTTACACAAGTGTTCCAGGTGGGGTAGGACCAGTGCTTTGTATGAGCTCATCATCACTTCCTGTAACTTAAGCTATTTCCCTCCAGCCTTAGACCCAAAGGTCTACTTTGCTTTCTTAACTGCACCCCAATGGTTTCAGCAAGTTATCCATAAGTATCCCAGATCCTCCTCTTGTGTTGTACCCTGTAGACTAATAGCATTTTGTTTAAATTGGAGGAAGTAATTAAAGCAGCTCCAAGCAGCATCAGATCAGAAAGAGAACACAGGGGCAAGGCTTGGTGGGATCTTTATACATGGAAGTTGAACCTGTTTTAAGACTAAGGAAAACCATACGTATAGTGGCTAACTCACCAGTTCCATTTGTTCATCCTCTATTTACAAAGAAGAATACATCAATGCCAAACCTGCAAGGTGCCACAGATGGGTGGTAGAGGAGAAAGCTTTTCTGACCCTAGGGATTCTCCTTGTCTGGTAAAATTAACTCCCCTGTTTTAAAAGGCTCCACGCTTTTTGCCACATGCGCCCGCATAAGACATTGTGTTGGCTGCCAGTGGACTTTTGAGAGTCATCCTTGGGTTGGTTGGTAAGCTCTGCCTTTTAATGCTGTTCAGTGTGGCATCCAATTGTTTACCAAAGAGGCATTTTTCTGGAAATTTGGAAGATTTCCACTCACTTAGGCTGAATCAAACCATCAGCTGTGCTGGTATGCTGTTCAACTGTGAGCTGAGCGTAAACACAATATCCTATCTAGCACCAAGATAGTTTAATTCCATCCCTGCAACATTGTCTACTGCTGCCTCTATGTTAGTGCTTCTGCTATTAAAACCATTATACATACAATTTTAGACATGACATGGTCTTCCACCCTTCTCCCTCCTTAAACTTCAACTTGTTCAAAGCTCTTTCCCACACTACAACAGTGACTACACTCCAAAAAGTACTTCATTGGCTGTAAAGTGCTTTGAGATGTCCAGTGGTCGTGAAAGGCGCTATATAAATTTAAGTCTTTCTTTCTCTGCCACTTATGACCTGTCCTGTTCCAAGTCCTCCCTAATTCTCACTGGCTCCTCGCTCACCAATGTATTAAATTTGAAATCCTTGTCTATAAATCCACCCTATCTCTCAAGCTCCTCCAGCCTTATAACCCGCCCCAAATGCACTGCTCCCCAGATTCCGACTTTCTATTCATCACCCATTTGTCCCAATGGTCAAACGCTGATTAGGTTTAGTGAGAATGCAGGAGGAGTGCAGGGGACACAGACAAAACTGGGTCAGCACATTGGGAGTAAAAACAAAACCAAAAATAGTATTCTTAAGAGAATGGGAGGAGAGTGCCTGGGGGAGTTTGTTTCTGCAACAGTAAACAAAGACATTGTTAATTTAATAAATATAAATTGTACAAATAATCTACTCCTCGTATTATGCATTGTTTTGCATGTCAAACATTACCTCAGGAAAAAAACCTCAGAAGATCAAAAAAACCAAAAATGGCTTCTTATCTTTGCTCCACCAGCAATTTTCTATCACTTGGAAATCAAAAGAGAGCATACATTTTTAATGAGCAGTCCTGGTGTCAATCATAAACATTTCTATAAATTATCCCAGATAAAAATAATTGATCACAGATAAAGTCCCAAAGTTTGTGGCTTACATAGAATCATAGAATAGGAGGCCATTCAGCCCATCTCTTTGAGCTTTTTAAATATAAAAAAATTCAGCACCTCACACCTCAACTTGTCTACTGTTCTTAACTATTAGAAGCTTCTATCTTGCGAATTCCTCAATTTTTTTTTTTTTTTTTACAATGGCTGCTTTGAATGTTAGCCTGTTGTACAGCATGTCTGTATTGTGTCTGGAGTGTGCTTGTAGCCTGTGCAATCTAGTGAATTCTGGGACAGGCGGGGCGCATATGGCTGGTGCCAATATATACGTTTCAATGCCTCCACTTCTATGAAACTAGAAAAATAATGGATTCAATCAGAATGCCATCTACAGGATAGCAAAATAGTTTTAAAAATAAATTCTTTGGGGAAACGTCTACAGAAATATGAAGCTATGTTGTAGAATGCATGAAAATATATCAGGGTATCCTTATATGCAGCATTGTTATGATGATGCCTAGCTTTCCTCTTCTGTAAAAAAAGAGTTTGACAAACATTTTCATGAATGCAATGCCCCCCCTTTAAGAAATCAAGTAAAAGGCCACTGCAGAATTCTGCAGTATTGCTTTAGGAAAGCACAACATTATATGGGGAATGCACAATTGATGTGTGGAAGAAATTAGTGTACAACACAATGGGACACAGTCCTAAGATTTTAAGGTCACAGACATGAGTAATGAGGTCCATTGCCATGTGTAATATATTTGTTCTATAGAAAACCTCTTGTCATTTTGCAGGTGTTAAAATATATGTATACGGTATAAAGATTATTATAATTTTAGCTGATTAGAAGCAGCTGTCACACTTGTTCTGGTTGGAGGGACTCTTTGTCTACTGGTGAATATATGTTTAAAGGAAAGGATGACAGTGGGTAAGTATTAATAGACTACCTTCCTGCTTTTCATTCACAAATATTGCCATTTTCAAGGCTCCTCCATTTCATACGGCAGTGTGGAACAAACATAGGGCAAGTAACTTGTCTATGGTTAGCATAAACTGGAAAAGAACACCAAACAAACCCCATGAACCCACAATTAGCTGCTAAATGGAACACAAGCTGCCATTAAACATTCTGAGTTTACATGCTGAAAAGGCACACTCTTACCTTCCCATTCAGAGGGAATGTTTCCAAGATCATATTCAATTTCTTTTGGATTGACCGCTTCGATCATTCTTTTTGAACGAATAGTCTGTCCTACAACCAAGAACAAATGATTAAGTGCCAACACCTAGAAAAGCTAAATGAAGCGATTATTCCCCCTCCTCCGAGTTACAATATTACCACTGTAATGCATGGTGCAAATCCAAAAGCAAACCTCGATTACTGTGCAGTGCTAATGCACTTATTAAGAACTAGTATATTCCTTCTAGTGTTGGTCACTGGTAGGTTCGAACCTATAGTGTAGCTTTGATGTTTCCTGCTGCAGCTTAAATGCAATAGCGTGTGGCCCATCGCTGCAGTACAGCAAATCTACTGAAATACATCACATGACTAACTTGAGGTAAAAAGTATTATATAACATACCGATACTGAAAGATACAGGCCTCATAAATACATTAGTAATAGTTTACCGACCACAAAACTTGCTTAAGATACAAGTGGCATCCTGTTGATGCAAGTAACTTCCTGTTATTTCCTCCTTCAAATCTACTATTCCCAGTTATTTACATTATAAGATGTTTAATTTTTTTGCTCTGTGTCACATTACGAATTTGAAATGTTTGCTTAAAATGTTTATTTGTTTACCCATCCTTTGGTTGGATGAACCAAGATGGGTTGAAGGGCCTCCTCATCGTAATTATCTTGTGATCTTGTTCCCTTTTCAAAACCTTCCCTCTTTTTCTCAGCTATTTAGATCATTATAAAAGCTATTTATTTCTTTTACTTCGGAGGATGAATTTATATTTTTTACTGAAACTGTCATTGGCGTACCAGTGTCCTTGTCGGTATTTCCATGCTGTCGCGTCTCCAATAACCAGCAACTGAACAGGTGGTCATTCCTCATCGTCTGGGCCTGGCTTACTGACTGACAGCAGCCTTAATGTTAGAGGTCAAATTGAAGTGCCTCATAAATATCCCACCTCTGATTCCACCGCAATACCCGCCTCTCCTCAGCAACAAAACCACATCCCAAACAACGACTTTGGCTCAGAATTTATATTTAATGGCTTAAACTGTACAAAAAGCTGAAAGAAAGAAAATCTTAATTTTTTTTCTGCCATTCTACCCCTACAGCTGTTATTTGTAATTTTTTTGCCTGGTCACAGTGCAGTTCCCCCTGGGTAGTGCAGTTCCACAAGAAGCAAGGTGAAAACTGCTACTCTCACGGTGCAACTCAGACACACACAGTTGTCAATAGCAGTTGGAAATTCCCAGCATCCAGGCCGAGGTGAAATTTTTAATTCAAGTGCAAGGCTCCAGACAAAAAGGGCAGGCCTATCTGAGATAACCTTTTTGCAGGCATTAATAATTAATTATATTGATAAATGTACTAATATTTTTCAGAATTGGGTATTTTTTTGTATGTTCTGCATAAATATTATTTATGGCTGTATATACCAAGCTATACAGCGGCTGGACCTGGGTGAGAGCAGTGAGGAGCGGCGGCAGTTTAAAAGCAGCGGCAGTGAACGAGGCCCGACCACAGCGGCGGGACCTGGGCGAGAGCAGTGAGGAGCGGCGGCAGTTTAAAAGCGGCGGCAGCGAACAAGGCCCGACCACAGCGGCTGGACCTGGGTGAGAGCAGCGAGGAGCGGTGGCAGTTTAAAAGCGGCGGCAGCGAACGAGGCATACCAATTCAGCAGCGGGGGAGAGAGGTAAAAAGTAATCAAGTGTGATGTCACCAGGAAGCAGGTAAGTGATTGGTTGGTGAGTATTTCTCTCTTTTTTAAACTTTAACTCTGGTTTATAGTTTCTACGGTCTCTCTGGTGTAGCGGGGACTGTTGGTAAACCATTTAACTGTAGTGTAATTAGTGGGATTGATTGATTTAATTTAAATTCAATTAATTAAAGGGTAAGTCATGGCAGGACAGCCCGGCCACGTGATATGTTCCTCCTGCGATATGTGGGAACTCAGGGACACTTCCTGTGTCCCTGACAACTACATGTGCAGGAAGTGCATCCAGCTGCAGCTACTGACAGACCGCATTGCGGCACTGGAGCTGTGATTGGATGCATACTGGAGCGTTCGCGATGCTCAGGACATCGTGACTAGCATGTTTACAGAGTTGGACACACCGCAAGTAGAGGTTGGACAGGAAGAAAGGGAATGGATGACCAACAGGCAGAGTACTAGGCGCAGGCAGGTAGTGCAGGGGTCCCCTGTGGCCATCCCCCTCTCCAACAGATACACCACTTTGAGTACTGTTGGAGGGGATGGCTTATCAGAGGAAGGCAGCAGCAGCCAACTTCCTAGCACCACGGGTGGCTCTGCTGCACAGAATGGGAGGAAAAAGAGGGGTAGAGCTATAGTAATAGGGGATTCTATTGTAAGGGGAATAGATAGGTGTTTCTGTGGCCGCAAACGAGACTCCAGGATGGTGTGTTGCCTCCCTGGTGCAAGGGTCAAGGATGTCTCCGAGCGGCTGCAGAACATCTTGGAAGGGGAGGGTGAACAGCCAGTTGTCGTGGTGCATATAGGCATCAACGATATAGGTAAAAAGCGGGATGAGGTCCGAAAAGCGGAATATAGGGAGTTAGGAGGTAAATTAAAAAACAGGGCCTCAAAAGGTAGTAATCTCAGGATTGCTACCAGTGCCACGTGCTAGTCAGAGTAGAAATAGAAGGATACTTCAGATGAATACGTGGCTAGAGGAATGGTGCCAGGGGGAGGGATTCAAGTTCCTGGGACATTGGAACCGATTCTGGGGGAGGTGGGACCAGTTCAAACCGGACGGTTTGCACCTGGGCAGGGCTGGAACCGATGTCCTAGGGGGAGTGTTTGCTAGTGCTGTGGGGGAGGGTTTAAACTAAAATGGCAGGGGGTTGGGAACCTGAGCAGGGAGACAAAGGAAAGGGAAACAAGGATAAAAGCAAAAGATAGGAAGGAGAAAAACAAAAGTGGCAGTCAGAGAAATCAACGGTTTAAATCAAACGTGGCCACAGTAAATAATAATTCTAATAGGTCTAAGAGCGTTAAAAAAACAAGCCTGAAGACTTTGGCCTAGAAATTCAGTTGGGCGCGCCAGCCGTTAGCGCCTTAGGAGGAGTAGATCTCCTTAGGAGGAGTAGATCTCGAGCGCTAGGCGCTTAGCGCCCAGGCGCAGCGCGATCTGCGCCTCGCCCCAACTTCATTACACATTCAGCGCTGGCGCAAAGTCTTAGCGCGCGCCCTGCTGCGCGCGCAGATCATGACGTCATTTACTAGTGCAACGCCCTTTGTGCGCCCCGAACCGGAACTTCACTCGCGCCGGGCCATTGTGCGCCGGGCGGCCCTAACGACTGTGAAGTGGAATGGTACACAGCCGAGGCGGGCCGCGGGGAGCGCTAATTAAAGGGCACTTACCCTGCACTATAAAGCGCAGCCATTTTGCAGCATTCACTCTTGTGCAACGGTTTTTTGGAGAGAGACCAAGGAGGAGAGCTTACTGGTTTGGACCAACACTAGGACAGGTATTTTTGGCTCAGGTCAGAGCTTAGCAATTATCTTTGCCTTCATTGAGAGCTCATTGTTTGCCAGCATATAATGGGGGCTGCATTGGGTGCCAACGCTGGCTTTCAGCCTTATGCCAGAAGGGCTTACAGACGCCGTGAGAGAGTGGTAGCCCTGGCTAGACGCAGAGGGGGCAACAGGCGTCGCCAACTGAGGCCTTACCCACCCAGGGTATACCGCCAGCAGTCCTCCTATCTGACCATGTCTGCCGCGATGTGTGTAAGGAGGCTGCGATTCAGAAGGGAGGTGGTTGCAGACATCTGCCAGCTGCTTCAGAGAGATCTGCACCCACAGCTGATGCGCAGGACGTCTCTGTCGGTGGCAGTGAAGGTGACGGTGGCTCTCAACTTCTATGCCACCGGCTCCTTCCAATCCGCTGCTGGGGACATCGCTAACATCTCCCAGTTCGCCGTACATTGCTGCATCCGCCAGGTGACCGAAGCCCTTTTCAGAAGGAGACATCAATTCATCTCCTTCCCCATGACCCTGGACAAGCAGCAGCAGCGTGCAGTGGGATTTGCAAGAATAGCGGGCTTCCCCATGGTGCAGGGCGCCATTGACTGCACGCATGTGGCTTTGCGGGCACCTCTGGAGCATGCCGAGGATTATCGCAACCGGAAGGGCTACCATTCCCTCAACGTACAGCTGGTGTGTGACCACAGGCAGCGCATCCTAGCTGTCAATGCCCGCTTTCCAGGCAGCAGCCACGATGCCTTTATCCTGCGACAGACAACTGTGGCTGACATGTTCCAGGCACAGCCTCCCCCAAGAGGATGGCTTATCGGGGACAAAGGCTATCCTTTGTGTACCTGGCTCATGACCCCGCTCCGCGCGCCCACGACCCCTGCTGAAGAGGCATACAACGAGAGCCATCAAGCGACTAGGAACATCATAGAACAAACAATCGGCGTCCTCAAGCAACGGTTCCGCTGTCTCGATCGCTCCGGGGGAGCCCTCCAGTATTCGCAGGAGCGAGTCTCCCAATTCGTCGTCGTTTGCTGCATGCTGCACAACCTGGCTATCCGCAGGACTCAGGCACTGCCACCTCACGTTGGACCCCCACCTCAGGAGGAGGAGCATGAGGAGGAGGAGGACGAGGAGTACCAGCCCAGGAGGGAGGCACAAGGTCCAAGGGCCGCCCGTCAGTGGCTTATTGAACGTCACTTCTAGGCCCCCTGTCAGGGAATGGCTTGTGCCAATGAAAGAACATGATTGCAGCCGCTCCGCAAGCCCTCAGCCGGTTAAGGCAACAAACACTTCAAAGATCAAACATGGACAATGTTAATAAATAAAATGCTTTATTGTTCAAACTCAGGGCCCTTCCCACATGAAAACCAAAAACAGACGAAACCCCCAAAAAACACTCAAACACATTACTCGCTCCCACAACCTGGAGAGGATTAACAAAACAGTGCAACTAAAATGGCCGTCATCCTCGGACTTCGTAAAATACAAACATCACATCCTCGGCCCTCAAAAAACAAACATCCAATTCTCGGCCTCAAAAAAACAAACATCCAATTCTCGGCCTCAAAAAACAAACACAACTGGCCACACATTCGACTTTTTGGCCCGCTAGGGCGATGCCTTGGCCATCTTTGTGTGGCCCCTGCCCGCCCTGCTGCTCCTCCTCAAAGTAAGGCCATTGGCTGCTGCAAGGCTGGGGGCAGGCTCCAGAGGGGCACATGTCGTGACGGCAGATGCCCTTGGGGGTCGGCCTAGTCGAGGTCTGGCCGTCGAGCGGGCGGCTGTTGAATGCTGCAGCTGTGGCTGGCCAGCATCAGTTGCTGCAGCAGCTCCTGGCAACTCCACTGGGGGAGTGGCAGTGGCGGCTGGAGAAATGGGGGCAAGCTGGCGGATGGCAGGCGCTCGCTGGTCGCCTGAGACACTGGCACTCGCCCGGGCCAGCACTGCAGCATGCGCACCAATCTGCCGAGGGACAGACCGCTGTGCTGCTGCAGCGCGCCGGGTGCCCTGGCGATGCCTGGCTGACACAGCGAGTGTGGCAGCAGTGAGTGCCCGTGTTGACCTGTTCAGTGACCTCATCAGAGCACCCAGTGACTGCACGGCACCACTGATCAGCTGCCCACTCGCTGCCTGAGCTGCCCCGAATGCCGCCCGACTCGCTGCCTGCTCTGCCCCGAATTCCACCAAACTGATGGCCTGTGAGGCCCCGACGTCGGTGACACTCCGAGAGAGGGACTCGATGGCCTCAGGCAACCGTGCCACTACCCCCATGAGCTCCGTGTGCCGGCGCTCCGAGTCTGCGGACAAGTCCTCGAGGCGTTCCATCTCCTCGGCGAAGACCATCTCCGGACTGGAGGCCGGACTCTCCCTCTGGGGAGAAGGCCGCCGAGCTGACCGACCCTTCCTGCGTTGCTGGACGCCGCTGGGCCCAGCAATTGGACTCCCCTCCGACCCTTCCCCCCCTCTGGGAAGAAGGCCGCCAAGCTGGCACCCCCCTCCCGCGTTTCTGCAGGCCGCAGGTCCCATGAGCTCCCCTCCCCTCCGACACTTCCGCGACGCTCCCCTCCAGGGAAGACGTGTCCCCTACATTGGCATGGGTTGCCACGGCTGAGGGTTCCCCTGATGGGCCGCCTTCCTCTTGCTCCTCCTCCTCCTCCTCTGAGGGGCTGTCACTGGCAAGTTCAGGGACCTCCTCCTCACCATCTGAAAGCAGGAAGGCACAAGAGTAGCTTTAGAGTGAGGAGAGGGCGTCAGCGAGGGATGCACGAGTGGTGGCATTCAGCGCATTGGTCGGACAGTGGCAAAGGATGTAGATCTGATGCGCAAGTGGGACGAGAGAGAGGTCCAAACGTTGATGTCCTTACCATTGGTGCCCAGAACAGGGTCGGCATCTCCACATGCAACGGGGCCAATCACCCGGCCACCCATGATGCGCTCCACGCGATGTTGCAGCTCGGTGAGCGGCTGGATCTGGGGTCGGCCTCCCCCGGTCGCAGTCCGGCTCTTCTTGTTATTGGCCAGCTTGGCCTGCGAGAGAAAGGACGGCCTCTAAGTACAGTGTGTCGCCCTGATCTTGTGTGCACTGCCTCCCATGGTGGAATAGCCTGGCCAGTGTGTCGCCCTGATCTTGTGTGCACTGCCTCCCATGGTGGAATAGCCTGGCCAGTGTGTCGCCCTGATCTTGTGTGCACTGCCTCCCATGGTGGAATAGCTTGGCCAGTGTGTTAAGTGCAGAATGTGCAATTGATGTTCATGCCTGTTCCATAGCTGCTGGATGAGGGCTGGCCATTAGGGCTTTCAGGTCCCTTTGCCCATAATGTGAGGTGCACATGCAAGGATGAGGAGGTCACTGGAAAGGGTACTCACCCTGACAATCCGCGTGAGGTCATTAAACTTTTTGCGGCATTGGACACCGGTCCTGGGGACCTCGCTGTTGGCTGACACCTTGCTGGCGACATGCCTCCAGGCTCTCCGGTAGGCGCGGACCGGCGCCTTCCTGCCATTGTCCGGGTGCAAAATATGGCGCCTCTTCTCCACACCACCAACCAGCACACTCAGATCACGCTCTGAGAAGCGCTGCTCTCGTTCACGGGCCCTCTGCATGGCTTCAGGCGCTATTTGGGTCCAGCAGCAGTGTTCAGGCCTAGCTGGAGGGCTCCACTATCCAGGGCGTGGCAGCAGACAAAGTCGACCCTTCCCCCTTAAGAGCTGGCCGGCGCCAGGGTGTCTGCTGTCAATCACGAGATGGCCGCACCTGCGCTGCGCCCGGCCTGGGCGCTCTCGCTCAGCACCTCCGGCTTAGCGCCTAAAGAGAGGCGTCCAGCGCCAGTTTTAGCGCTCGAGCAAACTCTTAGGGCGAAGCTAATGAATATCGGAGAAGTGGCCTCGATTTGGCGGCGGGCGCAAACTTTAGCGGCCGCCCGACTTTAACGCCCCAAAAGTGGCTACAATGAATTTCTAGGCCTTTGTGTCTTAATGCGAGGAGCATTTGTAATAAGGTGGATGAATTGGCTGCGCAAATAGAGGTAAACGAATATGATTTGGTTGGGATTACGGAAACGTGGCTCAAGGATGGCCAAGACTGGGAACTCAACATCCAGGGGTATTCGATATTCAGGAATGATAGGCAAAAAGGAAAGGGAGGTGGGGTAGCATTACTGATTAAAGAAGAGATTAACACAATTGTAATGAAGGATATTAGCTCTGATGATGTGGAATCTGTATGGGTAGAATTGAGAAATACTAAGGGGAAAAAAACGTTAGTGGGAGTGGTATATAGAGCTCCAAACAGTAAGGCAGAGGTTGGGGATGGCATTAAAAGGGAAATTAAAGAAGCGTGCAATAAGGGCACAGCAGTCATCATGGGTGACTTTAATCTACATATAGATTGGGCTAACCAAATTAGTAACAATACTGTGGAGGAGGAATTCCTGGAGTGTTTACGGGATGGTTTCCTGGACCAATATGTCAAGGAACCAACCAGAGATCAGGCCATCTTAGACTGGGTATTATGCAATGAGAAAGGATTAATTAGCAATCTTGTTGTACGAGGCCTCTTGGGTCGGAGCGATCATAATATGATCGAATTCTTCATTAAGATGGAGAATGAAGTAATTGACTCAGAGGCTAGGGTCCTCAATTTAAATAAAGGAAACTACGATGGTCTGAGGGGCGAGTTGGGTAGGATTGATTGGGGAATGACACTCAAAGGATTGACGGTGGATAGGCAAAGGCAAACATTCAAAGACCGAATGGATGAGCTACAGAATTTGTTCATCCCAGTTTGGCATAAAAATAAAACAAAAAAGGTGACTCAACCGTGGCTAACAAGGGAAATTAGGGATAGCATAAGATCCAAGGAGAAGACATATAAATTGGCCAGAAAAAGCAATAACCCTGAGGATTGGGAGCAGTTTAGGATTCAACAAAGGAGGACAAAGGGATTAATTAAGAAAGGGAAATAGAATATGAGAGTAAGCTTTCAGGGAACATAAAAACTGACTGCAAAAGCTTTTATAGATATGTGAAGAGATAAAGATTGGTGAAGTCAAGCGTCGGTCCCTTGCAGTCAGAATCAGGGGAATTTATAATGGGGAACAAAGAAATGGCAAACTAACTAAATACATATTTTGGTTCTGTCTTCACAAAGGAGGACACAAATAACCTCCCAGAGATGCCGGGGAACATAGGGTCTGATGAAAAGGTGGAACTGAAAGAAATCAGTATTTGTAGGGAAATGGTGTTAGGAAAATTGATGGGACTGAAGGCCGATAAATCCCTAGGGCCTGATAATCTACATCCCAGGGTACTTAAGGAAGTGGCCCTAGAAATAGTAGATGCATTGCTGGTCATCTTCCAGAACTCGATAGACTCTGGAACAGTACCCATGGATTGGAGGGTAGCTAATGTTACCCCACTATTCAAAAAAGGTGGTAGAGAAAAAGCAGGGAATTATAAGCCTGACATCGGTAGTGGGGAAAATGCTAGAGTCCATTATAAAAGATGTAATAGCAGAGCACTTGGAAAGCAGTGACAGGATCGGACAAAGTCAACATGGATTTACAAAAGGTAAATCATGCTTGACTAATCTACTGGAATTTTTGGAGGATGTAACTGGTAAAATAGATAAGATAAAATAGATAAGGGAGAACCAGTGGATGTGGTGTATTTGGACTTTCAGAAGACTTTCGATAAGGCCCCACATAAAAGATTAGCGTGCAAAATTAAGGCACATGGGATTGGGGGCAAGGTATTGACTTGGATAGAGAACTGGTTGGCAGACAGAAAGCAAAGAGTTGGAATAAATGGGTCGTTTTCCGAGTGGCAGGCAGTGACTAGTGGGGTACCGCAAGGATCGGTCCTACAACCCCAGCTGTTCACAATATATATTAATGATCTGGACGAGGGAATTGGATGTAATATCTCCAAATTTGCAGATGACACAAAGCTGGGTGGGAGGGTATGCTGTGAGGAGGATGTCCTGAAACTCCAGTACGATTTGGACAGGTTGGGTGATTGGGCAGAAACATGGCAAATGCACTATAATGTGGATAAATGTGAGGTTATCCACTTTGGTGGCAAAAACAGGAAGGCAGATTATTATTTGAATGGCAATAGATTGGGAGAAGGGGAAGTGCAAAGAGACCTGGGTGTTCTTGTGCACCAGTCGCTGAAGGTAAGCATGCAGGTGCAGCAGGCGGTTAAGAAGGCAAATGGTATGTTGGCCTTCGTAGCAAGAGGGTTCGAGTACAGGAACAAGGATGTCTTGCTAGTTATACAGGGCCTTGGTGAGACCGCACCTTGAGTATTGTGTACAGTTTTGGTCGCCTTATCTGTGGAAGGACGTTCTTGCCATGGAAGGAGTGCAGCGAAGATTCACCAGGCTGATACCTGGGATGGCAGGAATGACGTATGAGGAGAGATTGTGTCGATTGGGCTTATACTCACTGGAGTTTAGAAGATTGAGAGGGGATGTCATCGAAACCTATAAAATTCCGTCAGGCCTGGACAGACTAGATGCAGGAAGGATGTTCCTGATGGCCGGGTAGTCCAGAACCAGGGGTCATAGTCTAAGGATAAGGGGTAAGCCATTTAGGACTGAAATGAGGAGGAATTTCTTCACCCAGAGAGTGGTGAACCTGTGGAATTCTCTGCCACAGAGGGCGGTGGAGGCCAGTTCATTAAATATATTCAAGAACAAGAAAGAGTTGGATATATTTCTTAAGGCTAAAGGGATCAAGGGATATGGGGAGAAGGCAGGGACAGGGTACTGAATTTGGATGATCAGCCATGATCTCATTGAATGGCGGAGCAGGCTCGAAGGGCCGAATGGCCTACTCCTGCTCCTATCTTCTATGTTTCTAAGTGAAGAAGAAAAATTGTGGACGAAATTTGTCTAAATAACTTACTTGAGTAATGTGATTGGTCAGTTTTGTGGCACATATTGGGTTGGTGAATGGTATCTTTGGTGAAAAAAATGAAGGATTTGATTGCTTGGTTTTCCGCTGGCTACTCGATTCTCTTTGGTCATTTTTAAAACACCTTCTGATTTTTTTCCTCTCATTTAGGCACGTGGCTGCTTAAGTGGCAACAACAGATAAATAATTACTTCAGTCAATCTCAGTTTTTTACCCTGTAGTAGTGTGACACTTTGAAGGTGTGATGCCTTGAGGTACAATTCTTTGAAAAGGTGTGATACACTGGATGCAAGACTTTTAATTTTATAGATTAGTATGTAAAAATGTGTATAACTAGTATGTAATTGACTCATGCCAAAGACAAGTTGCCAAGATGCTCAGCTACACGTGAATTATTAATATGTTTAATTGTGAGGTTACTCAATCTCGAATTTTCCTATATTGAAATGCAGTTTATTTTTCAATAAACCTTGACAATAATATCACAAATCATTAATCTCCTCTTGCAAACATAGTCATGTACTGACATGGAGAACTTGCTGAGAGATCAAGTCTGCATCGACAGTCACTCCCAATACAAATTTACCAAAAACCAGAGTAAAAATTCCACATTAAATTGAAAAAGCATACAGGTAAACTCTAAACAGTAATGGACACCAGGGAAGGATTGGAATTCCAATGTCATCTCAAGTGTTAGATGACTGCTGTACCTTGGCCTCAATGTCACAATTTAGGACATCATCTGAACATTTTGGTTACATTCCTACTTTCAAATTAATCACAGTAATGTTTTACTGCATAACTAGTATAGGTTTCAATCGCCTTATGCTTTTAATTCCAACCACAATGTAACTCAATTGTATCCTCCTATGGCATTACTGGTACTGATGACAGCACAATATACAAATGAAATGCAGGTCGCTGAAAGTGGATCAGCATGGTAGAAATCTATAATGAGATAAAACCCATCAATATTTAAAAAAGAAATCACAGCAGTTTCTCATGGTCTTCAATAAACTTAAAATTTCCAAACTGTTTCACAGCCATAAGTAGGAAAAGATATTGGCCCAGAAATTCGGGTCTCCACGGGTGAGTACGCACGGGGTACTCACCTGTAAGCCCAATGGAAGTGCTGGTTTCGTGCATGCACTGCGCATGCGAGGGAAACCGGCACTTCCGTTCCCCTGAAAGAAGGGGTTAAGAGGTGGAACGCGTGCGCAGGAGAGGCAGCGCGTGCGCATCAAACTTACGTTTTTTTTGCAGGTTTTCCTGGGAGGGTAAGTCTCCAGAAGTTAGACATGTAAAAAGCAGTTGCAAGGCCTGCTTTTTACAAGGTAAGTGGTGAATTAATTAAAATTAAAACTTTTTTCCACAGGTTTATTATTTTTAAATACTTTAAAGAAAGGCAAGCTTATTTTTAGCCCCATTAGAAAATAAAATTATTTTTTCAAAAATTTAAATTATTGTTTAAAATAGTTATTTCATGTAATTTATAGTTTATTTTAAAAATGTGATTTTTTTTTTTACTATTTATTTGAAGATTTAGTGATGTTTTGGGGTTTATAGTATTTATAGGTTTGACAGGTGTCAAACTTATGAATGAAGCATTCCCTGCTACCATTGGCTCTCCATGGCCCACGTGATCCCAAGGGACGCATCGAACTAACTGCGCCCCGGGATACGCAAGCACTGTGCGCCGGCAGCTGGAGGAAGCCCAGGATTGGAATCCCACGGGGCCCACAGCTCAATGGCCAGCGCGCTAGGTAAGTGCAGGTCGGGGGCTTGCACCCGCGGGAAGCCTCCGACCCGAATTTCTGGGCCATTATTGCTAATTTACTGGGACCAATACAAATGAGAGAAAGAGAACATACCTGCATTCATATAAAACCTTATCACATCTCTAAGAAATGTCCCATTCCCTTTCTATATACAATATGAGTTACTTTGAAGTACTTTGACTGTTATGTAGGTGACACAATAGCCAATTTGCACACTGCAAGATCCAACAAACTGCAATGAAATGACAAGTTAATCTGTTTTTAGTGACATTGATGAAGGGAGGAATGTTGGCCATGGAATTGGGAAAACTCTGTTCTCCGAGTTGTACTATGAAACGTCCATTTCAACCATCAGAATTGGAAGATGGGGCCTGTGTTTAAAATTTCATCTAAAATCAGGTACATCAGACAACGCAGCTTCCTCAGTGCGGCACTGGATTATCAACCTAGAATATGGGCTCAAGTCCTGGAGTGGGGGTTGAGGCTAGAAATTTCTCACTCAGAGCTGAGTGTTATCAACTGAACCAAGTTGACAATTTGGGCGTTGTAACATCATTTAAAACTGCATTAGCCTTCCAAAGTGATAAAGGGCTGTATTTTGATCCACAGCAAAGATTTGCTTCATTGCATTTTGCAGTTTATTGGTCCGAGATTAGGTGGTAAGAGTTTTAGTGAGTGCCAGCAGGCTACTTGACTGCAGAGGGCATCACTGTGCTGATCCTGTCCTCATCTAATGTCCATACACATGCACTGTGAACAAGGGTTGTTGGATAGTAAATCAGGACTAACACTACTGATCGTTTCCCCTCCCGAACACAGGGGTACGAAGGCCAACTGTAATCATCACCATCTCTTCATAGCAGTCTAAAAAAGTCAAATGCACACACACGACTGCAAGTCCTACCCTCATATCTTACTAAGGAACTAGTAGGTACAAATTAAATTGTTGTGAGCCTTTCATCGAATATTCTTTTAACATCACTGTCAAATAAAACTTCCCATCTGGCTTGGAACATTCCAGGTGCAGAAGGTTTTAGACTAAGAAGTCCAGACATCCCTTCTGTGACTTACATAATGGACAACGTATTTAGTTGTATCTACATTTCACAAACAGAAAATGGCAAGAAATTATTTTTCCTTAGTTGCTGTATCTATAATAATTTAGTCTGAACAGGACTGGATAAATCTGCATTGAATATTTTAATTCCAATTCAGTATTAGTAATAATACTGTACATCACAGTAAAGCTACCAGATCATTAATTTACAACCTCCAGGTTGCTATGTTCTTTTAAACATTAATTTGTCTTCTTCTAAAGATATAGGTCCAGAATTTGCAATGGGTATGACGACGTACTCTGACAGTATGCCGTCGTACCACCTTTGAAATGGACCGCAAGTTCAGGATTTCTGCTTATGCATGCGCTAAATCCCGAACTTGCAATCTGTCAAGTTCCGACTTGACAGATGATCCGCACAGACGGGGAAATCTTAATTGCTGGCGCAGAGTTGGGTTAATTGCACACCAATTACGCCTGAAAATTTAACGGCTGATGCAAACAGGCGCAGGGCCTGTTTGCATAGCGTAAGGGGATACCTCCTGACAAATTCAAGTAATTTAAAATACTTGAGGCCGGAAATGGAAGCATTTTAGGATTTTGTCCATGGAAGGTACTTACTGTGCATAAAAAGTTCGGAGAAAGCAGTTGCTACATTGTGTGTTTTATTTGTTTTGCATCTATGTTGAGCATAAGCTTTAAAAAAAAAATCTATACTGAAAGTATAGGATGTTTATGCATATTAGTTCCCAGAAGATTCGAGTAAATGAGGGCTTGTTTTTTTACCCATTACAGAGATCATAAATGAATGAGAGACCTTGTTTCCGGATTGTAGCACCGGCCCACGTGATCCCCAAGGTGTCAAGGGGTATGGGGAGAGAGCAGGAATATGGTATTGAGATAGAGGATCAGCCATGATCATATTGAATGGCAGAGCAGGTTCGAAGGGCCGAATGGCCTACTCCAGCTCCTATTTTTCTGTTTCCTGATCCAAGGTACGCTTCCGCGCACGCTGCGCGCCCCTGGGACACGATGATGCCCTCTACTACGCAATGTCAAACAGCAATTTTGTGAAGGAGGGTCCCCATCAGGTAAGTTCGCATTCTGTTTGGATGCTGTTGGTGTACTCTGTAGTTGCGCTGCCGACTGCAACATCCAGGCCATAATTTTTTTTAAATACATTTGGAGGTGAAATTTCCAGTGTATTTACGTCCAGAGACATGCGTAATCAAGGTGCAAAGCAAATATGAGGTGTAAAAGACGAAATTGGGTGTGAGTTAAGCACATAATTACATTACGCTCGAATTTCCTTGATCATTTATGCCCATCTATCGATTGCGGAGTCCAAACGCATCTCGGCTCATTGTAACAGCTCTGCCCCAAGTTATCATATGCAAATTTCTTGAAATTGAGCTGGTTCAGAAGCTCTTTCAAAATTACAACCAGATTTTCAAGCGCACTGGCACTCAGTCACTTGAACCAGGCAGAAATCAGCAGTTCTAGAAACTACTGAAGCCATTTTTGTCCTTTGAATCCTGACAGCCATTTTTCAGTTCTTTTGAGAAATAAAAATGACTCTTTTACTGGCTCTACCCAATTGCCATTATCATGGAAGACGAGGGGGAATAGGAGGAAGAGAATAGAGAAAGCGGCCTAGAGAGTGAAGCACCACCATCGAAGACAGCATCCCCCACACGCAATAACCCACCCTGGAGAGTGGTGGGAAGTTGCCAGGCTAATGAGTAGTGGGCCTGCATTAGGTCCATGCTGACGGGCGTATGCGCCTGGACCAGGGCTGTTGCTGGCTGCGTCCCAGGGGGGAGATCCTGAACTGCCTTGTGGAGCCTGCCATGCACCGTGGCTGCTGTTGGAAGGCTGGAGCCTTGGCTGTTGCTGCCACCCTAAAAGATGGCAGTAGCAGGCACCTGGACCGCACTTGCCACCCTTCCACTTCAGTCTTGATCAGCGGCCCCAGTAAATCAGCCTGATGGCTGGCATGATGGCAGCCATCAGATCTCCCAATGCCTCATTGAGAGACTTGAACCATGATTCACAGCGCCCTCCCTTAACTCACCCAAAGCCTCAAGAGCAAAAGCCTGAGCTTCCATCAAGGTAAAAGCCCCGATTGCACCCTCAGCATCCCCTGCAGGGTGCCCTGCTGTGTGGCCCAATGCTGCTGCCACCTGCTGCATTGGTTCTTCCATTCCAACATCACCTGCACGATGTTGGTGCTGAGCATTACAGCAGACTCGGAGGATACACCCGCAAGAAGCTCCATGTTGCTGCTGATGGACTCGAGTCCGCATTCCCTTCTAATGCTCCACCAGCTGGTGCCTCTTCATGCTTGCAGCCATCAAAACACACTCCACTGACTCAAATCCGTGGCCGACTCCTAGCCAGACTCTCTGGGCGGGCGACGTCCTCTACCTCCTCAGAGTGTCCCTGGCTCTTGAAAGTGGTTGGTGACGCTGGAGATCTCAGATGACCTTGAGATGCTTGCTCGTCCCGGTAGAATGGGTCCGCGCTACTGCCCTGCTGAGAAGAGCCGGGTGACTCTGAATCTACTTGGCGGTGATCTGAAGATGGGGAGGGAGGGCGCACTCCCAAGAAAGAAGTGTGGCTCTGGCTTTTCATCAGTGCCTTGAGTACCAGCTCAGTGAGGACAAGGTGCATGAAAAATACAGAATCAGAGTTCTCCAGCAGCTGCTTCCCCACCCTGCCCGACCCCGGCAGGAAATTTCAGTGCAACTCAACATTGGCAGAATGGGTGTAATTTCGAGTGCCACTTCCGGGTTACGCCCCCATAGAAAATGTCACTGCTTGATTTTGTTTCCCATGAATTAGGCACTTTTAATTCTCCCCGCCCCCCCCCACCCCCATCCTCAAATAAAAACAAGATACAATTTGGTAGTGTAATTTTGGCCTTTTGCTTCTCTGCATGCCAATTTACATGGTCCCTCCATGAAATAAAGGTTGAAGTTTCACTGGCAATGCTACTTTCCTGTATACATGTTACACCACAAGCTTGAAATCTTCCCCCGACAAACACCCTTTCTTATAAAAGGTTACAAAATAGATGCTTTGTTCAGACACTGTTTTCTCTGGACTCAGGCCATAGAGCTGTCCAAAAACATCCATTGTAATTCGACACAGTTAATGTTCAAACAGCTATGTACTCCATTGCTACGTCTCTAACTTATTAATGAATAATCGCTGGAAAAATTTCTAATCATTGCCACTGCACTCAACACTCAATTTGAGAGCTACAGCTCAGCAGGTGTCCCTTTAGAGACAGTAGCAGAATGTTGCTGAATTAAACAAATATACATTGCCTTCCATTAGTCCTCATTTATTTATTTTAGATCTTGCCAATGCATTTTTATAAGGCACTATGCGCCATTTTGTTCTTTATGCAAAGGAATATTCTTAAAAGTTCAGATGATAACACAGGAGGATCGTGTTACTGTGGCTGTAGTCCAATCTCAAGCAGGCTCTCTGTTGGAACAGGGAACAAAGGACAGTGAACCAATTCATCATCTTGAGATGCTTATTCTAGAACAGAACCTGCTGGAGACTACACTATAGCTGTTGATAAAGCAAATTGTGAATGATTCCTCTAAGATCTGTGGTGAGGCCCCTCCTGCGGTATTTATATCTGATGGCCAGCCAATCACAATGCGTGAAAGAACACAATCTACAGATTTCAGAAAGCAGTTCATCCAATCTGTAACTTCATTGTTGCACTTTGTTACTGAGATAGTATTTGCATGTAGGCAACCAGTTCTTTTATCACCATATAAATAAATTTAGATTGCTGACTGTGATCTGCCTAAAGTGCCATCTTTGAAAGTCACTGAGGTTTACCATTTGTTGATACAATCCAGCAATGCAGCATTCCACAACGACTGTTATTGTTAGTTTTGTGCATCAAGAACAGGGATTTAGACTGCCCCAAGCCCATTTCATATAGGACCCCTTCAACCAACGGACAGAGGAAACATTCATCCTGTCAGTTTTACCTGGATCTGAACAGGGGTCCCAGGAGAAAAGCCAGTGTGCTAACCTACTGTGGTTAGCATCCTCAACAGAGCATTAAAAAAACATTTGAAACAATGTAGATCTATTTTTATGATTTGTAGTATGGCATATTGAACAAATCAGTGAAACCAGAGGACCAGAGCCTGTGCTTGAAACTGGGGGAGGGGAGGCAGGGAGGGTAAATTCAAAACCAATCTGCGGAAACAATATTTCAGCAAGCGAGTGGTCAATCTATGTAACAGATTCCCCAGGGAGACGGTGGAAGCAGTTTGTATTGATTTATTTCGAATGCAAATTAGATAGATTTCTTTCAGAAAATAACGGCTGCGATTTTACGAACCTCGGTGGGTGATGTTGATGGTGGGTCTCGGCCCCGCTGCTGGCTCCATCCCGGCCACCGAAATGACTTTCCGATGATTAGGCTTGCTAAGCCCGCCCAGCGAGTTTCCCGGTAAATTGAAGGAAGCGGGTCTGATGATGACTAGTCATCAGCCGGTTTCCTTAAAAAGACCATGCCCAAATTTAGTTTGACATTTGTGCTGTCAGTGTTCTACAGCATTGAGGTGCTGCAAACACTGACAAGCACTGCACAGAGGTGCACGACTACACCCAGGTTCTCCCATGTCTCCCTCCATATGCTTATGGTCAGGGATGTGGTCAGGGGGACCTGGGTGCAGTGGCGCAAACCTTTCAATGATCTCAGTAGATCACGAAACATTACTGCAAAGCCACACTCAACCTCATCCTGCTGTGCCACTCATCACATCCCCATCACTCTGCCTTCCCTACCCTACTCTTGCACATCTTTACTCACACCAGCTTATCTTGCACCTCCACCCATCCCTGTCTATCTACATTATCACATCCCCATCTCACTAGCCAACCCTCACACTCACCCTCATCCTAGTGCAATCATACCAACTAACAACACACAAAGGTAGGCAACTTGGGTGGTTTAGCCAATGTTCATGCAAAGTTTCTGGTAATGTGCTGTCAAACATTGAAACCTTCATTTTCAACACTTTTGCGTTCTTGGGCAGATTTGTGTGCACCTTTGGAAGCGGCTTCGTGAATTGCAGTGAATGGTGAGACATAACAGTACCCCCCACAATGTTGAAAGGAATGGCTTGAGCAGTGTGGATGCTTTGTTGTTGGTGTGGGGTGGAGCCAACCTGGCGCATCATGTAGCAGCCAGGGTGTACAGCGTCAAGTAAATGTGGTCATGGTGAAGCCATCCCTGGCCTCCCGGGCAGCAATGTGGTCAGGTACTGATGCAGCATCAGGTGACTGTGGAGAAGGTTGGTGTTGTACCTGGTGCTGCTGGTGTTGGGGCTGATCATAGTGGGATTCTGAGGACCAAGGTGAGAGTATAAAGTGCACTCATGCTGATGGAATAGATGGCAGGTAAAGTAGAGATGACAGAAGCGATCTGTCAATGGTGAGAGAGGTAATGAGGTCAGACTGGATGGAGACTTGTGTAAAGGCTTGCAGCATCCTGAATCTGTAGTGGAAATGCAGTTTAGAGAAGCTAGTGGTTAACAGAAATTTTTCAAATCAGCTGGGAGCTTTGACTTGACATTTGAAGCTGTCAACTCATCAGCTGATTCAATGGCCACTGACCTCCCGTCTCAGCTTCACAGACGAGGTCTAGGCACAGCGGGAAACCGGTGGGTGACCTGTCAAATCCAAAAAGCTGGGAAAAAACAATTGATAAGTGGCTGTAAACAAGCCACTAATGATTTTAATTGCCTCCCCCGCCACTGCCTGTTGGGTCTGCTCAGCGCTGACAGACACGACATTGGAAAGTCCAGTGTGTGCGTTTTGACAGCAGGATCCCGAGCCGCTGTCAATCATTTTAAATACAACAACTGACCCGCCACCCATCCCGTTCGCTGAGCGCCAGCAAAATTCCAGCCTTCATGTTAGGCTACAGTATATGAGTAATTTAAGACATGATATCTGGTAGGTGTAGCATGCTTGGGAGGAAAAAGGTGACCGTAGACCTATGGTTCCCAAAGCTCTCCACCACTGGGGTTTTCCTTGCATAATTTCTGGGTCTGTTGTAGACTCGATTCATAGAAACTTGCAGCACAGGAGGACATTCGGCCCATCATGCCTGTGCTGGCTCTTTGAAAGAGCAATCGTGCTTCGTCCGACATCCCCGCTTTTTGCCCGTAACCCTGGAAGTTTCTGATCCTCAAGTACCTGTTCAACTCCCTTTTAAAATTATTTATGGAATCAGCTTCCACCACTTTTTCAGGTACAGTGTTCCAGATCCTGACAACTGAATGAAAAAAATTCTCCTCATGTCCTATCCAGATTTTTTGCCAATTATTTTAAATCTATGATCTCTAGTTATTGACCCACTCGCCAGAGGGAATTTCCCCCCCCCCCATTTACTCTGTGAAAACCTCAATTAGGTCACCTCTTAACCTTCTCTGTTCCAAGGAGAACAGTCCTAATTTTTCCAACCTCTCCTCATAACTGAAATCCCTCATCTCTGGTAACATCCAATAAACCTCCTCTGTACCCTTTCTAATGCCTTTACATCTTTCCTGAAATGTGGTGCCCAGAATTGTCCACAATACTCCAGCTAAGGCGTAACCAGTGATTTATAAAGTTCTAGCATGATCTCATTGCTTTTATATTCTATTCCTCTATTTATAAAACCAAGTAACCCATGTGCTTTTTTGACCACCTTATCAACTTGCCCTACCACCTTTAAGGATTTGTGTATATGGACATCAAGGTCTCTCTGCTTATCTACACTTTTCAATATAGTATTTATAGTATACTATCTTTCTATATCAGTCCTCCCAAAGTACATCACTTCACCATCCTGTCTATGTCAGCCTGAAGCCTATAATTATCCTCATCATTATATACTACTTTGCCAAATTTCATATCATCTGCAAACTTTATGATGCTGCTCCCTACACCCAAGTCTAGGTCGTTTAGAAAAATTGTGAAGAGTAATGGACCCAAAACTTAATAGAAACATAGAAAAATAAGAACAGGAGTAGGCCATTCGGCCCTTCGAGCCTGCTCCGTCATTCAATATGATGTAAGAAGTCACACAACACCAGGTTATAGTCCAACAGCTTTATTTGAAGTCACAAGCTTTCGGAGCGCTGCTCCTTCATCAGGTGAAGTGGAGAGATGCATAAAGACACGGCTTATATAGTCAGAGAATAATGTCAGATGTTTACAGGTAATCTTTCTAACTGCCATTTATCACACCTCAGCAGAGAGATAATCACAGCAATCAAAGGTGTGAATAGTGTCCAAACAGGTCAGTCAGGAAAACATTACATCAAAGAACAATGAGGTGGGGTCTACACAGATGCGGCCGGACCTGCTGTGATTTCCAGCAAAAAAAATGTTTTGTCTGTTTTTTTGTTTTTCACACAGACCCCAGCATCTGCAACATTTGACCCCTTGTGACCCCACCTCATTGTTCTTTGATGTAACGTTTTCCTGACTGACCTGTTTGGACACCATTCACACCTTTGATTGCTGTGATTATCTCTGCCGAGGTGTGATAAATGGCAGTTAGAAAGATTACCTGTAAACATCTGACATTATTCTCTGACTATATAAGCTGTGTCTTTATGCATCTCTCCACTTCACCTGACGAAGGAGCAGCGCTCCGAAAGCTTGTGACTTCAAATAAAGCTGTTGGACTATAACCTGGTGTTGTGTGACTTCTTACATTTGTCCACCCCAGTCCAACTCCGGCATCTCCACACCATTCAATATGATCATGGCTGATCCTCTATCTCAATACCATATTCCTGTTCTCTCCCCATACCCCGTGATGCCTTTTGTGTCTAGAAATCTACCTATCGCCTTCTTAAATAGATTCAGTGACTTGGCCTCCATAGCCTTCTGTGGTAGAGAATTCCACAGGTTCACCACCCTCCGAGTGAAGAAATTTCTCCTCATCTCAGTACTAAATGTCCTACCCTGTATCCTGAGACCCCTCGTTCTAGACCCCCCAGCCAGGGGAGACATTCTCCCTGCATCCAGTCTGTCTAGCCCTGTCAGAATTTTATACGTTTCAATGAAATCCCCTCTCATTCTTCTAAACTCTAGTGAATACAGGCCTAGTCGACCCAATCTCTCCTCATACGACAGTCCTGCCATCCCAGGAATCAGTCTGGTGAACCTTGGTTGCACTCCCTTTATGGCAAGTATATCCTTTCTTAGGTAAGGAGAACAAAACTGCACACAGTACTCCAGGTATGGTCTCACCAAGGCCCTGTACAACTGCAGTAAGACATCCTTGCTCCTGTACTCAAATCCTCTTGCAATGAAGGCCGACATACCATTTGTCTTCGTAACTGCTTGCTGCACCTGCATGTTTGCTTTCAGTGACTGGTGTACAAGGACACCCAGGTCCCTTTGTACATCAGTATTTCCCAATCTAGCACCATTTAAATAGTACTCTACCTTTCTGTTTTTCCTACTGAAGTAGATAACTTCACATTTATCCACGTTATACTGCATCTGCCATGTATTTGCCCACTCACTCAACTTGTCTAAATCGCCTTGAAGCCTCTTTGCATCCTCCTCACAACTCACAATCCCACTTAGTTTTGTGTCATCAGCAAACCTGGAAATATTACATTTGGTTCCCTCATCCAAATCATTGATATATATTGTGAATAGCTGGGGCCCAAGCACTGATCCCTGCAGTACCCCAGTAGTCACCGCCTGCCACCCCGAAAAAGACCCATTTATTCTTACTCTCTCTTTCCTGTCTGTTAACCAATTTTCAATCCATGCCAGTATATTACCCCCAATCCCATGCGCTTTAATTTTGCACACTAACCTCTTATGTGGGTCGTTATCAAAGGCCTTCTGAAAATCCAAATACACCACATCCACTGGTTCTCCCTTATCTATTCTACCAATTACATCCTCAAAAAACTCCAGTAGGTTTGTCCAACACGATTTCCCTTTCATAAATCCATGTTGACTTTGTCTAATCCCGTTGATATTTTCTAAGTGTCCTGTTATCACATCCTTTATAATACTCTAGCATTTTCCCTATGACTGATGTTAGTTCCCCGTTTTCTCTCTCCTTCCTTTTTTAAAATAGTGGGATTACATATGTCACCCTCCAATCTGCAGGAACTGTTCCATAATCTATAGAATTTTGGAAGATGACAACCAATGCATCCACTATTTCCATGGCTACCTCTTTTAGTACTCTGGGATGCAGATTCTCAGGCCCTGGGGATTTATCAGCTTTCAGTCCCGTTAGTGGAAAAAAAAGTGTGCTGGAGAAACTAATACTAATTTCCTTTAATTCCTCCTTCTCACTAGACCCTTGGTCCCCTAGCATTTCTGGGAAGTTATTTGTGTCCTCTTTCGTGAAGACAGAACCAAAGTATTTGTTTAATTGCTCTGCCATTTCCTTGTTCCCCATTATAAATTCTCCCGTTTCTGACTGTAAGGGACCTACATTTGTCATCACTAATCTTTTTCTTTTTACATACTTGTAGAAGCTTTTACAATCGACTTTTATGTTCCTTGCAAGTTTACTCTCATTTTTCCCCTCTTAATCAATTTCTCGGTCCTTTTTTGCTGAACTCTAAACTGCTCCCAATCCTCAGACTTGCTACTTTTTCTGGCAACTTTATATGACTCCTCTTTGGATCTAATGCTATCCTTAATTTCTTTTGTTACCCATGGTTGGGCCACTTTTCTTTGTGTTTTTGCGCCAGAAAGAAATGTATAACTGTTGCAATTCATGCATTCGTTCCTTAAATGTTAGCCATTGCCTTTTGTTAACCATCCACCATCATGCCTTTTAATGAAGCTCCCCAGTCTATCATAGCCAACTCACTCCTCATACCATCGTAGTTTCCTTTGTTTAGATTTAGGACCCTAGTTTCGGATTGGACTTCTTCACTTTCCATTTTAAATGAAGAATTCTATCATGTTATGGTCACTCTTCCCTAAAGGACCCCTCACAAGAAGATTAATTAATTAACCCCTTCTCATTGCACAATACCCAATCTAGGACAGCCTGTTCCCTAGTTGGCTCCTCAACGTACTGGTCTAAAAAACCCCATCTCATACACACTCCAGGAATTCATCCTCCACAGTATTATTGCTAATTTGGTTTGGCCAGTCTATATGTAGATTAAAGTAACCCATGATTACTGTAGCACCCTTGTTACATGCATCTCTAATTTCCTGTTTGATGCCATCCCCTGCATTACCACTACTGTTTGGAGGCCTATAGACAGCTCCCACCAATGTTTTCTGCCCCTTGGTGCTTCTTAGCTCCACCCAGAACTTTGGGGAACACCACTGCAAACCACATCCCAGTCTGAAAAACATCCATCCACTTTTGCATCCTGCTAGTGAGCCAATTTTGTATCCATACCACCACTTTCCCCTTAATTTCATGGGCTTCCATCTTCTTAATAAGCCTCCTGTGTGGCACTTTATCAAATGCCTTCCGAAAGTTCATATATACAGCATCTACTGCACTACCTTGATCAATCTTCTCTGTTACCCCGTCAAAGAATTCAATCAAGTTCGTCAGACACGATTTACCTTTAACAAATCCATGCTGGCTCTCCTTGATAAGCCATGCTTTTTCAAATGAAAGTTTATTTTGTCTCTGATAATAGTTTCCAATGGCCCAAAATTGGGGTCCACGGCATAGCTATGGAGTACACCGCGGACCTGTGAAAAGAATACGCACCTACCTGATGGGGGCCCTCCTTTATAAACTTGCTCTCTGATGCTGCGTACTGGAAGGCAGCGTAATGGCCCATGGACCCAGGCTGTGCGGAAGCATACCTGGGATCATGTGGGCCTGGTACTCCAATAAGGGAACAGAATTAGATTTTACATCATTTCAGAAGGGAATCCCGTAAGCATATTTAATTACAATTACTTTACAGGATTGGCATTTAATTCCTATTCCACCAACTTCACTACACCTTAGGTCAGTTAGTAAAAATTTAATTTTGCTGAAAATAATTATCGATGTCATTAAAACTCCAATCTTTGCAGAAATAAGAAAAACTCATTTGATACAATTAAACAATCTGATTTCCGAGATGAAAATGGTTAAAGCATGTCTGAGGTATCTCCTTACGCTGATCTTATGCAACTTTCAGTCATGTTAATCTTTATCGTCCGTCTTCTCTATGTACAGGAAACTTTGGTTTATCCGGAGGTTGTATGGCCGGAAACCTCGATCTGACGGCAGAAATCAGCAGCCGTTTTGTTAGTTTTTTTTTTCTTCTCCTAGCATTTTTTTTTAAACAGTCAGTCTCTGGAAAGCCTCTCTGAAGCTGTTGCTAAGCTACAGAGACGCTTCCAAGGTACGGGCTGACTGTTTACAAGCTGTTGCTAAGCAACAGTGTTTGTTGTCAGATACGGAGATGAAAACCTCCGTATCCTTCAACATTAGCGCTGGTCTGTCCGGAAGTTTTCATAGATCGGCATCACGCCGGTCCCGTCGGTGCTGGATATCACGAAGTTTCCTGTATTATCCTGTCCATAACTTCCCTGTCCTCCTTTAGTGTAACCTTTACATCATCCGTTTCCTTTGTGAAGACAGATGCAAAGTACTCATTTAATAATTTTGCCAAGTAAGAGATTGAGAGAGTGATTGCTATGAATAGTCAATAACTCCATTATCATTGTATCTGGCGACGATCAGGCAAACTGGATGGACCTTGGTCTTTTCTCGTCTAGCAATTCCTATTTTCCTAAATCACATGATTTACTTCAATTTGAACAGTGTACGCCCAGAAGCTCATCATTCTGTACACCATTTTATTCTTGTTGCTACTTGTACAATGTTACATATGGAAAATTATTCTGTGATTCCAATTTTACTTTATGAAAGGTCAATTTGATCAGACAATTGATGAATAGTGTTGACAACTGCTGTGGAGAAAGCTACAGGGCAGCTGAAGAAATTGGGGATAAATACAAGTTAGAAATGTTGCATTGTAACTTTGGCTCAAAATGTGTTTTAATAGTTCCATACTATTTCCTTTGTGTATTTGCACTAATGGATACACAGGAAAACTAGCAAAACAAATTTACAGAGAAAAAGTATGCAACATACAAAAGAAACCAATCACAGTCAGAGAACACCTCGAATATGCACCCAATTTCAGACCTTCTGATTGATATAAATTGGTACTGCAGTTGTTCTTATATGGTCATGCACTGTTTTCATGGTACTGTATAAAATATACTTAATATACTTATTATATGTATATAATAGAGCAGAGCAGAGTATGCCTTGCATTGTTGAGGCTGCAGCGGAACACGAATGGAGGCCGAACCGATCTGAGGAACACATGGCTTTTTATTACATTCTCTTGAGAGATGGCTGCCCCAGCTCTTCTCTCTGCTAAACCCGAAAACAGAATGAGGGCGACGCCCGCGCTTTTGTGTACACACTGAGGGCGACGCCCGCTCCTTTGTCATGCCTTAAAGGCAGCATGCTTCTTAAAGGCATGGTGCCCGATTTATTGTCCACGGACGGAAAAAGTGGATTGCGCCCGTTTAGGTGGCGATCCACCACAGCATACTGGTTTAGGGATGGCCCTGGGAATATTTAAGTGTAATACTGTGACTGCCTGTTGCACTCATGTGCACTGAATTTTTGACTGCTTTCCCATAGCTTCATGAGCTTCCTGTCAGCTTTTGCACTGATTTAGAGACTCACTTACCTAGAAACAAACATGCACACGATATTTACTGGAAATTTTTTATAAAATGGCAATAATTTGCACTACAGTTAAATTAAATTTGAAGCTGCAATTCTGACAATGTTTGAGTGCAGCATACAAAGAAAGTTTGCCAATTTACACTTTTGCTTCCATCTTCATTTGTTTCAATGGGACTAAGTACAGACTTTACTGAAAACAGGCTTTGGAACAAATTAATTTAAATATCTAAATAATTTGGGATTAGAGTTTAAACAACCGAGTTTGGATAAATAGTCAAAAAGGAAAACCTCTAATGGGAGGCCTCAAAGCATAATCATGGTCTGCACATTATATGGACATATTAATGTATAGGTGTTCCACTGCAGAGCGGCAACAAACCCACACTCATCGCATCAAAATCATGTCTTATGTGAACTTTAACATGCATTAAAAATAAGAGATATGCAGAAAACTGACATATGCCATCTCAGTCACAAGAAATGATTAGGACAGAATAAAATTCACATATAATCAAGAGAGTATATAATTGAAGCAAAGACAAATACAAGGGAATGATTTCAAGGCTGTAATTCAACCTTGAGTTTCAGATGACAATTATATATTACTCAAATTCAGCTCTTGCAGTTTAGCGTGTCATCTGAACCGCTCAATTAGATTATTGCTTTATGTTCACTCCTAAACAGCCATTATTTTATACGTACATGCCACCTTATTTCTAGTGTTCTTTTGATTAGAAATGCTACTGTAGTTCTCTAAGGCTTAATATTTTACAGCAAGACCACAAGATGACAAATCTATAGCTGATTCAGTTTATTTAGTAATAAAAGTAGAGGGCTTCTAGAGAATGGTCAAGTTATACAACAACTTGCAGTTATATTAGGCCTTGATTGTAGAAAAACATCCCAAGTTGTTTCAAAGAGGTACAATCAAAAAATGGGCGCTGAGCCAAAGGAAGGAGATATTAGAAGGGGTCCCCAAAAGCTTGGCCAAAGAGGTGAATTTTATGGAAAGTCTTAAAGGATGACAGGGAGGTGGAGAGGTTTAGAGAAGGAATTCCAGAGCATGTGTCCTAAGTAGCTGAAGGCATAGCCACCAATGGTGGGGTAAAGGGAAGAGGGAAATGCATAAAGAAACCAGGGTCAAAAATGAGCAGAGCATTTGGGCTGGGAGGAGGATAGAGAGAGATAGGAAAGGGCGAGGCCATAAAAAGATTCAAGCATGAGGATGAGAATTTTCAATTTGAGGTGTTGGTAGCCTGAGAACCAATTTCGGTCAGCAAGGACAGGGATGATAGGTGAATGGGATTTGGTGCTGACGATTAGAGTGTAGAGGATGGGAGGCCAATCAGGAGCACATTGGAATAGTTGAGTCTGGAGGTGACAAAAGATATGGATGAGGGTTTCCCCAATAGATGTGCTGAGGTAGTAGTGGAGGCGGGAGTAGGCAGTCTTTGTAATGGAGAGGACATGGGGCCAGAAGGTCTGCTCGGGGTCGAATAGGACGCAAGACTGCAAACATTCTGGTTCAACCAGAGATTGTGAATGGGGAGGGGGAATTTAATTGGTGGCGAGAGTATGGGCTTTGGTGGTGAAAGTCAAAGACGATGGCTTTGGTCTTCTCGGTGTTTAACTGAAGGAAAGCGCGGCTCATTCAAGACTGGATGTTGCACAAGCAACTGACAACACAGAGGCAGTTGAGGATCGAGAGAGGTGGTTGAGAGGTAAAGCAGGATGTCTTCAGTCCACATGTGGTAGACTTTGGAGACGAAAGGGAGGGTGGGATGGGGTGGTAGTTTAAAATGACAGATCAGTTGAGGCTGATAATAGCAGTTTTGAAAGGTAACTTGAGGAACAGGAACAATTTACAATGTTAGCTAGGCACAGTAACTAGTAAGGGAAGTTGGGTGGTTAGCAGTTTAGTGGAATGCGGAAAAGGGAGCAGGTGGTGGGTCGGAGACAAGATGAGCTCAGAGAGGGAATGAGGGAGAAGCAGTAGAGGCAGCTGAGCAAATGGTTTCTCAGTCTCAGTGACAAAGAAGTCCATGAACTCTTTGCACTTGTAGTTGGAGGGGAGAGTGGAGGAGGCTGGGGAGAGGGATTTAGGAGATGGTTGGTAGTGTAGAAAAGAAGCTGGGAATTATCTGTGCTCTCCAGGATGATCCCTGAATAATGGGTGATTTTGGCAGAGGAGTGCAAGGTGCAATAATGCTCGATGTGGTCCAGCTAAATCTGGTGATGGATGGCTAAAATCAGTTGTGTGTCAGATATGTTCAAGTGGGCGTCCCTTGAGAGAGCAAAGATGGGGCTCATACCAGGGGAAACGACAGAGAGGGAAGAGAATACAAATCTTGCTGGGGCAGTGCATCAAATGTGGAGGTGAGGGAGTGGTTGCAGCAAATCAACAGCTGCAGAAGTATTATGGCAAATGGTGGGCCAAGACTAGATGGATGGGAGTTTGAAAGCGCAGTTCAAAGTAATTTACGGGAGTTTTTTCCCCCAGAGGTAGATGCATAAGGAAATGGGGTTGGAAGCGGTAGGAGGAGGGAGATGGTGAAGGATACAAGGAAGTGGTTGAGATGGCCTGGTCAGTTATTGAGACTATGTTCATAGAGATCCCATGGGAAATGCCAAGTCCATGAATATAGGCAGGAAAGTTTATATGGTGGGAGAGCTTGATGGAGGACAAGATGGCAGTGAGTTAAGAGGAGAGAGGGCAAGTGGAGCGGAGATGGATTTGAAATCACAGAGGATGAGGAGTCACTTAGTGGAGAAAGCAGGAAGGAAAGGTAGGGTGGGGGCTTGGGGGTTCAGTAGACAATGTGGATTTTAAAGGAGAGGCATGAGGGGTGGAACATGGTGCAGTGCTCAAAGGAGGAGAAAATACAAGAGGAGTAACGGCAAAGGCAATTTAGGTGATTTGGTGATAAGGGCCACTGCAATGGTTTGGGCAGAGCAACTGGTGGAATGTATTGCCAGACAAGGAGGCTTTGGTAAAGGACAAGTTATTGTCACCAGTGAGCCAAGTTTCAGTTAAAGCCAGCATGTTAATGCAGTCATGCACAATGTGGATGACAAGTGCCTTGTGCACGAGGGAACAGACATTCTGGAGAGAAAAGTGAGTGCCGATGATTGCTGAGCCACTGGTAGAGCTTCAAGTGGGCAGTGGTGGGTGAGTTGAGTGGGACAGGAATGAGGTAGGTGATGTTAGCACCCAGTAAACATGCTGGGTGAGAAAGTTGCTGAAAAAGGATGGGGCAGTTGGGGTTGCTGCTTGTAAGGAGTCAGTGATGGGTCCTTAATGGCCCTTTGAGGAATACCGAGGCACAGCGGGTAGCTGTGGGCTTATTCAAGGAGGATTCAAGCCTAGGATGGTAGGAGGAGAGCAGGAAGGTAGAGCAACGGTTGGAGTAGGGCAAAGTACCCAGGGAAGAAGAATTGAAAGGTGGCATGATTGAGTGACAAAAATGGGAGGAGACAGAAAAGAGCCTGAGAAGGGCCAAGAGGAAAAAGAAGGGAGATAGAAGAAATGGGCTTGGGTTGGAGCAGCAGCCAAAATGCCCACACGAATTGACACAGAGAATTTTAGGTTACATAGGCATTGCAAAGATTAGCAGTACATGTCCTGGTCATAAATAGAGGACAGGGAAGAGGTGATACAAAAGAGTTCCAAGGTAAAGTTTGAGGCACCGTGGTGGGATGACGTTGAACCGTAAACAGCATGGAGCAATCTTAAAATAGTTCCAGGCTCACAGATGGTTGTGGAGAGAGTGTGGATCCAGAAACTGTTAAAGGGGCCGAGTATAAGTAGGTGCGCTGCTGAAGGTTGTCCAATAGAATCAGAGCTAAGGAGGAGAGTGGAAAGTCAACTACGGGCCAGCAGACGTGCATGATGGCCTCAGACGTCATCAGTGCGTAGGAACTGATCGGTATATCAGCACAGGAGTAAGGAGCAGTGGAATTGAAACCCGAGGGTCAAAAGCAGTGCAATAGGTGCACAGAATGATGTTAATAGCTTGAGTTAATATGTATTTGCAAACCATCATAAGAAACAGGTGCATATTTGCAGTTGTACTGTATCAAAAAAGTTGGTGCAGTATTAAGATAGTTTTCATGAATAATTGGGCAAATGAACCACAATAACCACTTCCTCCTTTCACCCCCAGCAGCAATTCTACCGTACTGGAACACTATACAGTTTTAATTTATAAATATAACGTATAACCACTGCACATGATGCATTTACTATAGTAAGGACACATTTTTATTTACAGAACAGTACTGTTACCAGCCTCCCATGGTGATAAGAGATACTGCAATTTTTTTTGAAGTACAACAGCTCATCATTTTCAACCCAGCAAAAAACTCTAATCTGGTATAAATAAAATGAGTTTATTTTCTTCTTTCTTAACACTCAGCCCTGCACGAATTGTCACAATGAAAAGTGTTTTCATTCACAAGCTTTCCACATCATTGTTGAAGACTGTTGTTTGCAGTATTGATACAGGATAACGTTACTGGACACAATTCACTTCTATAGGCATTCTCAACTTCATTCACTAAAACGGTTCATTCTTGCTACCCATGGTTACACATTCAATCTTACAAAGCTCTTCAATCAAGACTATTAAGAGAACAGCTAAACACAATACCTAATGAACAGCAGAAGAACCCACTGGAAGTGGATATGTGTGGTCAGAATTGAGCTCAGCTATGCTGTCCCAGTCAAATGGCCCACCTGCATTCACTGCCCAGGCTCACATATTAAGAATAGCTACTTGTGAAGGTAGCTAGAGGGCTGCCACGGTCTGTGGGACTCTGTAGGGGGTGGTGTTTGGCGTGTGCGCCCAGTCAGTTATGCCTCTGACTGTTTTGTGAGCGATTCGAATCGCTCCCACGCCCCTGGGTTCTAGACACCGGACTTAGGTACAAGGTGGTTGGATGTAAACAAAAACCAAAGATTTTATTGAAGAGGAAAAACTGATACAATCTTATGGAAAATTACTAGTGTACACTTCTACAGGCGAAAATACAAAAGAAGAATAACTATACTTATACAGGGAATGGGGAACACATGGCACAATCGAGGGAAAACAACTATCTTAACAATTCCCTTATCCTTATCCCACCCCCTATACCTAACTAGATTAAGCTATGAGGGGTCAGAACTTCATGCTCACCAATCAAAAGGTTTGTTGGACTCAAAACAGTGGTGGGGTTCAGGGTTCGCACTTGGTGCTCTCTGGAGCCTGCCGTCGTCTCGTGGCCTCCGGGTGCTGCAAGGGTGTTGTCCAGGTTTGAGTACCCCAAAGTTAAAGTCCCTGTTTGGGTACTTTACCTTGCAGGTGTAGGGGGTTTTGCACAGGCGTGTTCGAGTCAGTCAGCTTTGCCTCGGACTACCTTCCTTGAGCGGTTCGAATCGCTCGCCCCCTGGGTTCTGGACACCGGACTTAGATACAGGCAGCGATACAGAGAAGACTCGAGTAGACAGGTGGTTGGATGCAAACAAACCAAGATTTTATTGAAGAGGAAAACTTGATACAATCTTATGGAAAATTATTAGTGTACACTTCTACAGGTAAAAATTACAAGAGAGTCATAATAATACTATACTTATACAGGGAATGGGGAACACACGGCACATCGAGGGAAAACAACTCTCTTAACAATCCCCTTATCCTTAACCCACCCCCTATACCTAACTAGGTTAATCTATGAGGGGTCAGAATTCATGCTCACCAATCAAAAGGGTTTGATAGACTCAAAACAGCGGTTGGGTTCGGGGTTCGCTCTTGGTGCTCTCTGGAGCCTACTGTCATCACGTGGGCTCCGGGTGCTGCAAGTGCATTGTCCAGGTTCAAGTACCCCAAAGTTACAGTCTCTGCTTGGGTACTTTACCTTGCAGGGATGATTCTTCACCGACAGCTTGAGTTTGCATGAAGATACTCGCAGGTCGGCTGAGGCTGAAGGCCCGATGATTCGAAGCCTACCCTCAGTTGGCCTTCCCCGGGTGGTCTTCCCTCATCCTTCCCTCGTCGCGTCCCGCTTCGCCTGGCCTGAATTGCCCATGTTCGCCCGACCCGGTGTCGGGGCGAGTCCAGATAGAGTTGGAGAGGGCACGGGCAAAGGCCAGGGGGTAAGCGCGGGACGGGGGAAGAGCGGCAGCCACGAGGGTGAGGGGCCGAAGAACCGGGGAGCGGCAGAGCAGGAGTTCCTTCTTCTTCCGATTGCTACCTGGGGGCCTTCAGTTATACCTTCGTCGAAAAACCCTTATCTGCCCGCCAAATCAGGTTAGTTCTTTGTTTTAATTTTGGCGGGCTAGTTAAAATAATGGTAGCAATCTATACTGACGGTTTTTTAGATGGCCGGTAATTGCATCTACCGGCCCGATAATTGACTCGTATTGTCCTGAAAGTCCTTGATGGGCTTGTCCAGCCTCGATGGAGGTGTTTAATCTGTTTCCGATTATGTATGCAGACTGTTTGATGGCTTTAACTGTAGGCCTCATTGAATTTAGATCTGCCTCTAATTCGGCCTAATACATAATTCACAGTTTGTCTGGGTTCCAAAACACAAAGTTTTTTTTTCCCCACAGGAAACCTGCAGCCTTAGTTTCGATTTACCTCAAACTGTCTGGGCTGCAGAATCCATTTTGGAGACCCGTAGGCTTTCTACCACGAGGCACGGACGCCATCTTGGGTACCCTTTTTAATTTCAAAAGAAATGTCCACGCAGGGTCCCTTTTATTGATAATAACCTTCGGGGAAATGCACAAATTTTGCAAATCTTACACAGGGATGATTCTTCGTCGCCAGCCGACAGTTTGATGTACAGATATTCGAAGGTCGGCTGAGGCTGAAGGCCCGATAATTCAAAGCCTTCCTTCAGTTCGTCTCCTCAGTTCGTCTTCTTCAGCCAGTCTTCCTCAGGTGGCCTTCCCTCCGGTGGTCTTCCCTCCTCCCCTCGTCGCCTCCCGCCTCGCC
Organism: Somniosus microcephalus; assembly: GCF_052327205.1. Classification (NCBI taxonomy): domain Eukaryota; kingdom Metazoa; phylum Chordata; class Chondrichthyes; order Squaliformes; family Somniosidae; genus Somniosus; species Somniosus microcephalus. The sequence continues at coordinate 262,256,849 of NC_140988.1, forward strand.
TGGCCTGAATTGTCCGTGTCCGCTCGACCCGGTGCCGGGGCGATTCCAGATGGAGTGGGGAAAAGCACGGGCAAAGGCCAGGGGGTAAGCGCGGGACGGGGAAAGAGCGGCAGCTACGAGGGCGAGGGGCCGAAGAGCAGAGAGAGCAGCAGCACCAGCACAGCACACCGAAGAACACACCGATTGCTACCCGGGGGCCTTCAATTATACCTTTTTCGAAAACCCTTATCTGCGCGCCAAATCAGGTTAGTTCTTTGTCTTAATTTTGGCAGGCTATTTTAAATAATGGTAGCAATCCATACTAACTGTTTTTAGATGGCCGGTAATCGCATCTACCGGCCCGATAATTGACTTGTATTGTCATGAAAGTTCCTTGATGGGCCTGTCCAGCCTCGATGGCTCTGTTAATCTGTTTCCGATAATATATGTAGATTGCTTGATGGCCTTAACTATAGGCCTAAACGGAATTTAGATTTGTCTCCAATTCGGTCTAATGCATAATTCAGAGTCCTGTCTGGTTCCAAAATACAAAGTCTCTCTTCACAGAAACCTGCAGCTTGGGTTTCGATCCACAAGCTGACTGCATTGCAGAGTCCATTTTAAAATCCCACAGGCTTTCTGCCACGAGGCACAGACGCCATCTTGGGTACCCTTTTTGATTTAAAATGTCCACGCAGGGTCCCGTTTATTAATAACAGCCTTCGGGGAAATGTAGAAATTTTGCAAATCTTACAACTGTGCCTCTGTATGAGCTACCAGATGAGAAAGGGTATGAAGTGGGGGGTGTGGGGGAGGAAATCAGTGGGAATATATATTTGTTAATGAATGGTGAGAGATGCAATACAAAATGACAGACTGTTTGAAGTTGATTTTAACACATTAAATGCACAATTGGCAGAGATTTTCATGCATATGTTCAAAATCTAATGAGGACCGCTCTCACCTTTTATAATGTATCGTGGATAGTTGTTTTCCATACAATAACGTTTTGTTTTTAAACTTACTTTGTTTCTCAAGAACAGTTGAGTGACTACATAGGCAAACGGGCAGTTTTAAGTATCAAGTGTTTATATAGTACCTTTAATGCGATATAATATACCAAGTGTCTTCATTAGGTGGGGTGGGTATGGGTTGACGGCCATTGAGCAAGTCCTAGATCGGGTGATGTGACCAATGGCGGAGCCAGAACTGATGGTCTTTGAGAAGGCTTTTGAATATGGGGACAGATGAGGAAAGTGGAGGAGTTTGACAAGAAGAATTCCAGAATGCAGGGCTAGAGTTTCTGGTTGAATGGGATATGGGGGGGGGGGGGGGGGGCGGTAGGGAGGGAGAAGATGCACATTTGGCCGCAATCAGAAGAGTGGAAAGTACTGCTGTAGAAAGAAGGGTGGGGCAAGAACACTGACTAATTAGATAACAAGGACGGGGATTTTGAAATCAATTTATTGGTGGACATGGAGACAGTGGAGTAAATTGAGGAGGGGGGTATTAGGTGAGTGGGATTTATTGTGAGATAGGATGCGAGCAACAGAGTTTTTGATGAGTTGGAGTATGTGTAGGATGACTCAGAGGTGGCTGGCAAAAAGAGCATTGGAGAAGCTGAGCCTGCAGGTGACGAATGATCGCATGACAGCGTCAACAGTGAAGAGACTCATGTATATACAGAGGCAGGCCATATTATTGAGGTGTAAATAGGTGGTTTTGGTGATGAACTTGATGCAAGGTGTAAAGTTCGAAAATTTCTGCACAACCCCAGAACACAAGGAAAGTCATTTTTAAAAAATGATTTTGAGAACATCACAGAAGGAATCTGGAAAAAGGGTAAAAGTGTGGTTGGGCCAAACAGAAGATTTCAAAGAGTTAATTTAAGGAAGAGACCTTTTGGACTGTTTTAAAGAGTTATTGGGCAAAAGGGGTTTAAAATAAAATCCCAGGAAGATTTGGCTGGTTTAAAAGACATGTTCAGGCTTGCAAAAAGCTGGAACAACGGGGAGGCGGCGTGGGCCCATGAGGTTTGGATATTGGACTGTCTAAGGAATGTCCAGGGCTGCCCCAGTTTTACATAAGGACAATGAAGCCTGTTTTCCCGCCAAGAAGTCACAGAGCCAGATATCGAGTAAACAGGACATGTCCCCAGCCATACAAAAGAACATTAGCCCTACAGGTTACCACAAACAAACCACAGTCCAAAGTCATTTAAAGAGATTGACAAACGTTTTGCATTTTAAAACTGGTTTCAAGGCAATCCCGAAACCAGTTAAAGGCCAATTAAGTCTAGATGAGCCATCCCCTAAACTCGTTAAGTTTGGATGGGCCATCCCTGAAGCTCTTTAAAGTTTTAAAAGGACATTAAAAATAACGAGCCCGGCAAATTTAACAAAGGAAACCGAGATTTGGCAGTCAGATAAGCCAGGCCCCAAATTAGTATAATTGAGGCCTGCCTTTTCAGTGTGCAGTACAGTCAAGACAAGAGACAACAGCAAGACAGTGAGACAGCTCAAACAGACAGCCAGTCTGAGTTCAAGTTCAGCCAACCAGCTCAAGAGAGAGATCATCATTGGAGACTCGAAGGAAGAAAGAAGAAACGGAGATCACAGCAACCAAAGGCCGACAGAAAACAACAACCGCCAATATTACCACCAACTAGGTAACATTGGGCCACTGCAACCAACAAGAAACCAGCCGCCGAAAAACTCACGAACCAAAGACTTGTTTCCACTCTACAGGCTAGTCTGACTTACCCCTGGCTAAGATTTGGACACAAAAGACTCTAAAACTAGCCCTAACCAAAGAAAATTGGGTACTTACCCGATAGATCCAACAGTGCGACTAACTGCATCAGCGGACCAAACCCAACTGAAGACCCAACGCAGGTGCAGTCTTCTACCACGTCCGAGGTACGGCAGGCCCCAACCACCACTACTAAAGAGAACCCCGAAATTGCAAACCTCTACAACGGTCAAGGAAGTCGTTTTGGTGAGCATTTCCTAGTCCTCTGGATTCCAGCCTAGCTAGTGTAGTGGGGTTGGGAGGGAAAGGGATTTTGTACATTGTAATTCTCCCTTGCTTATTCCGTGTGTTCCCCACCCTTTTAAAGTGTAAGTTTTATTGTATTGTATATTTTCCTGTCTCAAAATAAAGATCTGAATTCTTTTTGACTAACCCAGGGTGTCTGTTGCAAGTTTATTACGACCCCCAAATAAGTCCAAAGTCTAGAACAAAAAGGGAATGGGAGCGATTCGAACCGCTCGAAGGAGTCAGAGGTGAAGCTGACAAATAACACCCACCCACCACCCCTTCCAGCGGTTTTGAAGCTCAGCTCAGGATCAGGTGTAACACAGAGGCTGCACACCAGGAGTTCCTGTCTAAGCGAGCAACTAGGGAGGGAAATGGAAATCAGAGACTAGGGTGTGAAGTTGATAGCAGAGTAGGATGATTTTAATTTTTCCGATGTGGAGCAGGAGAATATCATCTCATCCATGGATTGATGTGAACATGGAGTGGAAGAATCTAGAATGGGTGTTACCATATACATGTGAAAGATGGCTCCATGCTTGCAGATGAAGTTGCCAAGGGGCAGCATTTAGACAAAGAATAAGAAGGGCGCAAGGATGGAATCTTGGGGTATGGTGGAGATGACCATTTGGGCACTGGAGAAGAAACAATTGTAGGAGAAGTGGCCAAGCGACATCACAGGGAACAGAAAATTTTCCTGATCAAGCATCACAATTTGGAAAATATGTATTTTTTTAATTCATGATTAAATTTATAGGCTGTACTTCATGTGATGGTTTGACTTGTACTTTATACAGAGATTGAATATCCTGAACAGAGGCTAATTTTTTTAAATCAATATAATTCCGTAACCCAATCTGCTGATGAATAAACACTATTTCTATTCAAAAGACAAAGCAATATTCCCTATTTATATTTCTCTTCCTCAACAGCCAAGGCAGAAATACAAAATCTGTCCCTACTATCGAATAAAAATGTATTCACATCAGGAAAAAAAATCAAAAACATAATTATCTACTCAGTTCATGGAATGCTTCATATTCTAGCCCAGTACCATGTGGTTAAAGTACATCTGGAAACCCAGTCATACTTGCGATTTAGGCAATATGTATCGGTATACATTACATGAAATTTCATTACAAGATAGCTGAAAGATTGATAAAACTGCCGTAGGCACACATCTACATTTGGTGTGGCTAAATTAATTTAATGATACTTTTTTGCTCTAATTGGTTTCTATATGTAATGTAGTGGTGTCGCAATGTAATGAAACAATGATATATTAAGTAATATTCAACACACAGTAATATTGCCCCATTTTCCAATTTTGTGTAACGTGATAAATGATGATGCGCTATGGAATGAATATTCAACACACAATAATCATATTATCCATTGTCTTTCTACAGTGCTGCAGTAATCATAAAATACACCCAAGAGAGAAGATTTGCTGAATCGCACACCTAGAATTTCCAACACAGAAAATGAAAAGGCAAAATTATTGTTCACAAAATATATTTTAATAATTCTTAGACCTCTTTTTCTTCCCACAAATTTCTCCTTCCTCTCCCGAAGGCAGCTACTGATGCTGGGGTATGATTTTGACAGCTGCTCTCTGGTAATTTACCCAAAGTGACCATTCTTCATTTGTATGTCTGCACAACAGGTATTGACCAGGGAGAGCATGATCCTGTCGTCACCCAATGTCAACATTTGCACATTTTCCAGTTGAAGTCACTGGGTAGCAATCAGGAGTAGGAACCTTGTCTATTTTCCCCTCCATAACCTAGAGGCACCAAGACCATTTGTAGCATCCCACCACTACTAAAGCTGAGATCAATTCAAAGACCAAATATGGGAGCTTCCTGGTCCATGATGCTCAGTGACACATTGCATTTACCAATTGACCTAATGGGATCCAATGAATGAAATCTATGCAATAAAATTGCCAGTTTGGCTTTGTTGGTATCACTCAAGTCTTGCGAATTAGAAGGTTGTGAGTTCAAGTACTACATCAGTTAAGCTATACATCACCATTAAAGTCCAACTCAACAGCAGCTTCCTCTCCAGGCCCAGGTCCTACGTAATAAACAAGACAAAGTCAGATTCTACAATGAAGCAATGGGGCCAATTTTCCTTTTGTCCCCTCCCCCTTTATGGGTGTTAGCCAGATAGGCGCACCTAAAATGCGCTTGTCCTGAACCCATCTTTACTTTCAGTTGCAGGTCAGATATTCGCATCGCCTGAAGGGCATGCAGCAGCAGCAATGGCTGTCCAAAAACAGCAGCCAAAAGGCCACCAACACTTAAGCTCCAGAGTATGAGATGTAAAAAAAAGCATCAACGTTTTTCTGCACTCCTTTCCTTTGCTGACGACCCCCCGCCCACCCCCAAAATATTCCAATCTGAGCAGGGTCGGGTGCAAGGCATAATTCTTCTGAGTTCCTTTCCTAATGAGCACCCACCCGGCGTTAAGTCAAGAAAATTATTTCCAAGCTTGTACCTGCTGTAAGTGCACCCTCCCCCAACTGGAACTCAAGGAAATACCCAAGAAATTCAATGGGGGCAAAGACCTGGCAATACCCAGGTGTTGCCCTGGTATAAAGCAGAACATAAAGTGGCCCCATGATTTGGACTTTCACCTATAAGTAGCAGTGATCTGAGGTCAGCCCAAAAGAGAGGCTAGTTATTGTAGGATCTAATGTCTCTATTTCTTTCTATTCTCAGTGTTTTTACCAGGCTATACTTAAGCCAATATGCTTTATGGTTGTAATTCATCACCTCAAAACTTTCCCACCATTACAACTACCAGTAATAGATTTATACTTCCACTACTTTAACCCTGTGTTATAGAGCTCGAAATGCTCTCTCCCACTTTACCCAAGTTCAGAAGAACAAAAGTTATATCTGCACTGTTGGATGTTTTTAGTTCATTATGCTTCACTGTTCCTTATGTTGTAGTTTCATCCCACATTAATAAACCCAATGAAGTGCCATGGAATTTACCTCACATTAATTATCAATACCACTTCTGCCAGGGTTTTTTTTTTTTAAATTGGTGATTACTGAGCTGGCTGCACTATTTGTGAGTTTGTGCAGCAAATTACAGACACAAATCTATAACCCCTACTTCAATTTATTAATTAAAAAGTGAAAAAAATAGTAACTCAACTAATTCTTCAAAAAATATACTTCACCATTCACTCTAGAAACGAGACCATTTCAGAGTTGCAGTTCCCACTCCTAACCGCCAACTTTTTAGATAACTTACTAGGTCACCTAACAGTACATTAAAAAAAAAGTGATCAACTTACATTAGCAAAAGCCAAGATCTGAAAATAGTTACAAACATGAGTCAAGGTCAAAGAAACTATTCTTTCGGCTACCAATATAGGTATTGAAACAGCTTTAAGGGTGGACTTTGCAATATGTTATTTCAGGCTATTACACTATTTTCAGACCATTGTAACCACAACAATATTTGGACTAAATATTTTAAATAAATGCATCTTATGGAACTACACTTGTGTGAAAGCAGCACAATTATTAAATGCCACCATTTCAGTGTTTTTGCCATTTTGTGAAACAGGCCCATTTTTACTAGGTTCATAAATTAGAAACCAAATTTTCCCCATTTTTTTACCACATGATGTCACTTTGTTTGTTATTTAGCACCTTACTTCATCTCTTAGAAATGTTTCAACTCTTCATATTCAATGAATAACTTAAGTACAGTCACTTTTGTGTAGTTGAAATGCCATTGAGAAAATTCCATTCAATTAATCAAGCTAATTCCTTTCAATAGATTAGGTACCTGAGGGAGATCAAATCACCAAACTTCCAAGAAGTTTAAGCTGAACCCCAAAAGATAATCTTCAGGGTACCACTCTAACATCATTCAACCCTGACTGGCTGCATTCCAAAGATGATATTCACATAGTCCTAAAAGGGCTGTACCTATGGTGGATGGCAGGGTATTTGGCTATAAGTTTAAGCAAAGACATAGATAAATTTCAATGCTCTTTTCCAGATTATGGGTCCAGCTCCTTTTAAAAGGAGCTATGACATAGAATTAACTGACTTTGTCCTCGAGTATGTGCAAAGGCAAACAAACTTTGATGATTCAGTATTTCAGGAAATCTAAATTATGAGAAAAGCAAATGAAGGTTGGGTTTGTTTTTGTTGAATCCGTGATTCTTAAAGTATGATGTTTTCCAATAATTAGACGGAGGCTGTAACTTAACAATCAACAGGTGTTTACTGGAGGAGGGTAGTCTAAAGACTAACAGTACAGAGGCATGCTCAAGGCTTATATACAGGTGTGGTCACTGCCGGTACTACAGTATACAGGAGCTGTAAAAGTAGTTCTCTCAAAAGGTACATACACTACAATTCCTCCCCTTTTAGATTAACAGTACCCATAACATTCAAATCACAGTTAACACTTCAACATGCACATTAAACTGAAATAGTCCATTTATAGATTCAGTCTTTGGGGCGGCTTCCTGATCCTTTCTGGATAGCGCCTTTCCTGAAGTTCTTGTTCTTGGTGCGGAGGCGATTCTGGCCTCCTTTTGTCGGTTAGTTCATCAGTTTCCGCTGCTACTGTTTCTGAGGTAGATGCTACCGGTATGTCGGGTTCATCCCCAGGTACGCGAGACATGGGGTTGACTCGTTCCTGTGACGCTAGGATCTGGTCAACGTGGCGTCTCACAATGTTCTCCCCGACATCCACTGTGTACATTAATGGCCCCTGCCGTGTGCATATCGTTCCGGGTTGCCATTTCTCTGTTCGGTAGTCGCGGGCCAAGACTGGTTGTCCTACATTGAAGCTCCTTGTCGGCTTCTCATTGATGTGCTGGAATTGCTTATCCTCAACATTTCTTCGCACATTTGGTCTGAGCAAATCCAGACGAGATCTCAACCTTCGGTTAAAGAACATCATGGCCGGGGTCTGGTTGGTAACTGCATGTGTCGCATTTCTGTAGGCTAACAGGAAATTGTCCACCTTATGCTGTAGTGGAATTTCATCATCGCACATGGCCCTTATCGCCTTTTTAAAGGTTTGTACGAACCTCTCAGCCAATCCATTTGTGGCTGGATGATACGGGGCGGATGTGTAATGCCTTACCCCATTCCTTCTCATAAATTTCCGAAACTCTTCGGACACAAACTGTGGTCTGTTATCAGAGCAAATCTGCTCTGGCAAGCCATTCCTGGCAAATATGGTCCGTAGGACTGCAATCGGTTTCTCTGTAGTGGATGAGGACATTTTGATCACCTCAGGCCATTTCGAGTGCGCATCCACTGCTATTAAGAACATTGAGTCCATGAATGGACCAGCAAAATCAATATGCACCCGTTGCCATGGAGAGGAGGGCCACTCCCATGGGTGTAGAGGGACATGTGGTGGTGCATTTTGGACCTTCTGGCATCCTGAGCAGCTCTTTGTTAGGTCCTCGATTTGTTGATCGATCCCCGGCCACCACACATAAGCCCTAGCAAGGCTTTTCATTTTCACCCCTCCCAGATGACCTTTGTGAAGCTCATTGAGCACTCTCTCTCTTAACTTGGGTGGAATTACCACTCGGGATCCACACACCACTGTCCCCTGGCATACTGACAGCTGTTCTCTTCTGGATGAGAATGCTGGCAACAGTGAGTCGCCATGTGTTGGCCATCCCTTCACCGTCAAATCATATACCCGAGACAGTGTCAGATCATTGCGGGTCTCCTTCTCTATATCCGCGTTAGTTACTGGCAATCGTTCAATTATCAACGAATAAAAAATTTCGATAGGGTCCACTGCTGGTGCTCCCTCCACAGTAGGCAGTGGCAGGCGTGATAGCCCATCAGCGTTTCCATGCTGTTTCGTGCCCTTATACTCTATTTCATATTGGTTCGCCCCTAGAAAAAGTGACCATCTTTGTAGCCGTTGTGCAGTCATCACCGGAACGCCCTTCTTTGGATTAAAGATGGAGACAAGTGGTTGGTGGTCAGTCAGCAAGGTGAACTTCTGCCCATGCAGATAGTGGTTGAATTTTTTTACTCCCCATACTAGGCTGAGGGCCTCCCTGTCGATCTGGGCGTAGTTGCGCTCGGCTGAGGTTAGTGACCGAGACGCAAAGGCTACTGGCCTCTCCAACCCGTCTGGGAATTTGTGCGACAGCACCGCTTCAATACCATAGGGTGATGCATCACATGCCAACCGAATTGGTAGTGCTGGGTTGAAATGGGCCAACACCTCTTTTGATGTGATCAATTCTTTGCACTTCTGGAAAGCTTGTTTACATTCGTCATTCCACTTCCAGGTACCCCCGTTTGCAGTAGGGTGTTCAGTGGGTGTAATACTGTAGACAAATTTGGTAAGGACTTATGGTAGTAGTTCACCAGCCCGAGGAACGACCTCAGTTGTGACACATTTTCCGGTGCTGGAGCCTTGACTACTGCCTCAATCTTGTCAGGGGACTTATGTAACCCCTCTTCATCAATAACGTGGCCACAATACGAGATCTGCTTCTGGAAAAACTCGCACTTGTGGCGATTAGTTCGTAGCCCATATTCCTTTAATCTAGTGAGCACCTTCTCCAGGTTGGCGAGGTGATCACTGTCATTTTCGCCAGTGACCAGGATGTCGTCCAAATAACACTGGGTCCCTGGAATCCCTTGCAGGACTTGATCCATTGCCCTTTGCCAAATAGCCGGAGCCGATGCTACCCCGAACACCAGCCGGTTGTACTGGTAGAGACCTTTATGAGTGTTGATCGTGAGGTATTGTTTCGAGGCTTCTTCTACCTCCATTTGCAGGTACGCCTGGGCCAGATCAATTTTGGTGAAGCGTTTACCTCCAGATAGCGAGGCGAAAATAGCCTCAATCCGTGGAAGTGGATATTGTACCGTGTGAAGGACTGGGTTCATTGTCACCTTAAAATCCCCACAGATGCGGACCTTCTTTGGTTCCCCAGGCGTATTACTCAACGACCTCTTCATTACAGGAACGATGGGTGTAGCCCACTCGCTCCAGTCTGAATGTTCCAACCCTTCCAGCTCTGCTTCGACGGCTGGTCGGATCGCATAAGGCACCGGTCTGGCCTTAAAAAACTTAGGGCTTGCATTTTCCTCTTTTAATCGTCGCTGTTATGCCTTTTAGTGTTCCGAGTCCCTCCTGGAACACTTCTTGTGCGTCAGTTAGCATTTTTGACAGTCGTCCAGGTGTGACGTAGTCATCCTTTTTGGCCTCAACCTTCAGTGCCTGTATGGAATGCCAATCTAATTGTATCTTCCGGATCCATTCACGTCCAAGTAGTGGTGGTCCTCCATCTGGCAATACATATAGGTCCATTTTGGGTATTTCCTGGCCTTTGTATATCACGTTCACCCTTATTTTTCCTTTGGGGTAGACTTTTTGCCCCGTGTACGTCTTCAAGACAATCTCTGTAGCTTTCAAGGGTATATGTGAAAATAGCCGCTTGTAGTCCCTTCGGTTTATGACTGTTAGGGCTGATCTGGTGTCCAATTCCATTTTCACTTGGACTCCTGCTATCTTGAGCGTGACCCAGATAGTCTGGTGATCCTCCATTTTGATTACCTTATGTAGTTTCAGACAACCCAGCTCCTTGCTTCCGGAGTCTGTATCACTTTTCTGTTCGTCTGAACTACTGTCCATCACCTTATGTACCTTTTTGTACTTCTCCTGTGGAGATTTCTTGCTGCTGGTTTTCTTCCCTGACCTGCAGGCTCTTGCTGTGTGTCCTGCTTTTCCACACTGTCTGCACACTTGGTCCTTGAACCAACAATCCGTCTGGTCGTGTGTTGTTCTGCCGCAGCGATAGCACTTCACTGCTCCATATGACATTTCATTGGTGCCATATTCTTGCGGTCTCCGTTGTATCTCTGCAGCGCCCCGTGCGGCTGCTTCGTGTGATACTGCCATGCTGAAAGCCTTGTCCAGCGTAAGATCCTTTTCTGATAGAAGCCGTTTCTGGGTTCCTTCACTTTGAAGCCCACACACAAACTTGTCCCTTAAGGTATCTGCTAGTCCCATTCCAAACTGGCAGTGTTTCGATAGCTTGCGCAGTTCCGTTAAATACTCAGCATTACTTTCGTCTTTATGCTGGTTCCTTTTGTGGAACTTAAATCTTTCTGCTATCAGCAGCGGTGTGGGGTTTAAGTGGTCCTGTAGGATTTCCACTATGCTTTCGAAATTCTTATCCACTGGCTTCTCTGGGGTTATTAGGTTTCGCCGTAAGCCATAAGTTTTTGCACCCATGGAATTTAACAAAACCAGTGCTTTCCTAGCATCTGTCCCTTCATTTGCCTTGCAGTACACCTCAATGCGTTCCACATATGTCGCCCAATCTTCGACTTCATTGTCGAACGCAGTGATACTGCCACTCTTCGGCATCCCTGGGTGTGATTAAACTGTCTAAAATGGCATCTCCTGCTCTCTCCCTTCTTCTCCGCTGGCACAAAATGGCGTCTCCCGCGCTTTCCTTTCTTCCCGCGCTCGCCCTTCTTCTCTGCTGCGGCTTCTAAAATGGCGTCTCCTGCGCTCTCCCTTCTTCTCTGCGGCTCAATGGCGTCTCCCGCGCTTCCTTTCTTTCCCCCACGGACGCTGTTCAGCCCTTGAGCCCTGGCTGTGCTCTGCGCATTCTCCTGTGCGCCTCTCTCGTTGCTGCCGCTCGGTCCTGAACCCCGGCTGCTGCTTTACCCTCTCTCTCTTTTTTTTGTTTTCCATCGACGCCGCTCGGTTTTCAACCCCCGGCTGCGCCCTGTGCGCTTCACCCTCTCTCTTACCCAGTCGACGCTGCTCGGCCTTTTCTATGCCGTCGGTCGGCTCCAGCCGCCGCTGTCCGGGAAGGGTCTGTGCTGTATCTGTTGCCAGTCTGTTGCTGGATCGTCGTGGTTGGAGAACCAAGCCCAGCTCTCAACAGCCTCCCCTGCGATGTTCACTCTCTGCCGGATGACTGGGCGGTTGCTCGTAGTTGACGCCCGTGTTTCTGGCCTCGACTTTCTTCCACCGCCCTCCCGGAGCGAATCCTTGAAAGGAAATGCAGAGTTGCAGGTAGATTCGAATCGACCTCATCGCCACTGTTGAATCCGTGATTCTTAAAGTATGATGTTTTCCAATAACTAGACGGAGGCTGTAACTTAACAATCAACAGGTGTTTACTGGCGGAGGGTAGTCTAAAGACTAACAGTACAGAGGCATGCTCAAGGCTTATATACAGGTGTGGTCACTGCCGGTACTACAGTATACAGGAGCTGTAAAAGTAGTTCTCTCTTAAAAAGGTAGATACACTACAGTTTTCAGTAAGTTCAATGGGCTTTTACTGTTGCTAAAAATTCTTACATTATGATTTCATTGGACTTAATCATTCACTTGAAACTTCTCTCATTTTTTTCTTCAGCTGATCCTATGCAATTTTACAGTAGGTTGGGAAAAAACTCTTCCACAGGAGGGAGAGTCAGCTCTAGGAGGGCAGGACAGCTTAATTTATATGCACATGATTCCAGCGTTGAATCTGCACACCCGTTTCCTTCTCATGACTTTGAATAGATTGGAGACTCAGATTTGAGACTCAGACATATGCCAAGAATGTAAGATGTAATTTTTTTAATTTTTTTTTAAAAAGGTACATAAAAAGAGCATTAGGATTTACCTGTTACTAGTTTGAATCTAAGACCACTTGCCCTACTCTCCCAATTGAATTTAAAGTAACATGCTAGATTTACTGGTTCCATTCCCTTAAACTATCCTATATACACCACTATAAAATCATCTCCCAGATGCTTCCCTTCCAGGCTGAAAAACCCATTTCTTCAGTCTTTCCTCATAAATCAGATGCCTGATACTACAGACCAGCCTTGTGGCTCTTCTCTGCACCGTCTCCAGCATTTAAATGACTCCCGTGTTTGCCAGCGACCAGAGCAGGAGGGCATAGTATCCACAGCACTGTACAGTTTTGACCTTGACCGCTCCACCCTCACCTCCAACAACAAGTGCGAGGAGCTCACAAACTTCTTTTTCACTAAGACTGAGACCATCCATTCAGCTGCCTCTGCTGCTTCCCTCCCTTCCCCTCACCAACCAAGCCAAACTTGCCCTATGGTTCCCCCCTGCCCTGAACTCGCATTGTTTTCCAGTATATGCCATATCTGCCCTCATGCCCTCTCCAAGCTAATCTTCTCCAAGAGACCCACCTCCTGCTCCCTCGACTCGATTTCCACCAAATTGCTGGCCAATGTTCCCTCTAATTTTTTTTGGCACCACGCGGTCCATTTAAGGGGCTGCGTGGGCCATTCAAAATACCACACATGCGCGGTTTTTACATTGAAAAGCCAGCAAGCCGGATGCGCAGGTTTCCTGAAGCGCTGAGTGGCCGTGCTTAAAGGGAACATTGTTGCTGACCACCCAACTTCACTTCCTGGTCCCCACGGTAGCTGATATTGTTAGTGGTTCCCTCACCTCAGGTACTGTCAACTCCCCTTCAAATCTGCTGTCATCATCCCCCTCCTCAAAAAAACCCACCCTTGAGCCCTCTGTCCTTGCAAACTACTGCCCCATCTCCTACCTCCCTTTCCTCGCCGAAGTCCTTGAACATGTTGTTGCCTCCCAAATCCGTGCCCATCTTTTCCGCCACTTGATATTCAAACCCCTCCAATGTCTTAATCTAAATGTACACTCTCGGGAGCCGCAAGCCTACATTTCATTGTACTGCACTTGTGCACTAACAATGACAATAAAGTTGATAATAATAATAATAATCAGGTTTGCGGCCCTGCCACAGCACTGAAACAGCCCTCATCAAAGGCACAAATGGCATCCTATGTGTCTGTGACCGTGGTAAACTATCCCTCCTCATCCTTCTCTACTTGTCTGCAGCATTTGACACGGTTGACCACATTATCCTCCAACGCCTCTCCACCCTCGTCCAGCTGGGTAGGAGTGCTCTCATCTGGTTCCATTCTTTTCTATCCAGTCGTAGCCAGAGAATAACCTGCAATGGCTTCTCTTCCTGCTCCTGTACCATTAACTCTGGAGTTCCCCAAGGATCTATCCTTGCCCCCCCTTCTATTTCTTATCTACATGCTGCCCCTTGGTGACATCATCTGAAAACACGACGTCAGGTTCCACATGTAAGCTGAGGACACTCAGCTCTACCTCTCTCAACCCCTCCATGGTCTCCGATTTTTCACACTTCTTGTCCGACATCCAGTTCTGGATGAGCAGAAATTTCCTCCAACTAAATATTGGGAAGACCAAAGCCATTGTCTTTGGTCCTCGCCACAAGCTCTGTTCCCTAGCCACTGACTCCATCCCTCTCCTTTGTCACTCTCTGAAGCTGAACCAGACCATTTCGCAACTTTGGCGTCATAGTTGACCCCGAGATGAGCTTCCGATCACATATCCGATCCATCAAATCAAATCAAATCAACTTTTATTGTCATTGTTAGTGCACAAGTGCAGTACAATGAAATGTAGGCTTGCGGTTCCCGAGAGTGTACATTTAGATCAAGACATTTAAACATTCAACATACATTTGGCTTGTAATACATTAACATAAACATAACCATAATAAAGTGCATTGGCAGATGTGCAGGCTTTGGAGTTTATTTGTGGAGTTCAGTAGGATGACAGCCCTGGGAAAGAAGCTGTTCCTAAATCTGGTCGTACGGGTGCGAATGCATCTGTAGCGTCTCCCAGACGGCAGGAGGGCGAACAGACTGTGGCTGGGGTGGGTAGGGTCTTTGATGATGGACCGTGACCTCCGTAAACAGCGTTTCTGGTATATGTGCTCTATGGTCCATCTCCATAACATTGCCCGTCTCCGCCCTTGCCTTAGCTGATCTGTTGCTGAAACCCTCATTCATGACTTTGTTACCACTCTTGACTATTCCAATGCTCTCCTGGCCGGCCTTCCATCTTCCATAAACTTGAACTCATCCAAAACTCTGCTGCCCATGTCCTAACTTGCACCAAGTATTCAGTTCTGAATATTGGTGAGGGCGATTGTTCCTCTGGGGTGTACAACCAGAGCCAAGGCCACAGCACCATGAGTCGCTCAGCTGTACGGGGGGCAGCAGGTGGGAGGAAGAAAGTCAGGAAAGCGATAGTGATATGGGATTCAATAGTTAAGGGAACAGACAGGCATTTCTGCAGCTGTAGACGTGACTTCAAGATGGTATGTTGCCTCCCTGGTGTCAGGGTCAAGGATGTCACTGAGCGGCTGCAGGACATTGAGGGGGGAGAGTGAACAGCCAGAGGTTGTGGTCCATATTAGTACCAATGACATAGGGAGAAAGAGGGATGAGGTCTGCAGGCAGATTTCAGGGAACTAGGAAAGAGATTAATAAGCAGGACTTCAAAGGTAGTAATCTCCGGATTACTCCTGGTGCCACGCGCTAGTGAGTACAGAAATAGGAGGATAAAGTAGATGCTGGAGAGATGGTGCAAGAGGGATTGCTTTAGATTCCTGAGGCACTGAAACTGGTTCTGGAGGAGGTGAAACCTGTACAAGTCAAACGGGTTGCACCTCAACAGAACCGGAACCAATATCCTCGCTGTGGAGGGGGGGGGGGCGCGGGGTGGTTGGTAATGCTGTTGGGGAGGGTTTAAACTAGCTTGGCAGGGGAATGGGAACCTGAGCATAGATTCAGAAGGGAGAGAAGTAAAGCTGGAAATGGAAGGCAGTAAATTAGTAAACGAGTTTGGAAGGCAGAGGAGACAAAGGCTAGAAAATAGACAATAAAGAGGTTTGGCAGTGCTTAATGGTATATACTTCAATGCAAGGAGTCTTGTGAATACGGTAGATGGGCTGAGGGCACAGATAGACTCATGGAAGTATGATATCATAGCTATTACTGAAACATGGCTGAAAGAAGGGCAGGAATGGCAGCTCAACATTCCTGGTTACAGGGTTTTCAGACGAGATAGAGGGAGGGATAAAAAAAGGAGGGGAGTCGCAGTATTGGTTAAAGAAACAATTACAGCTGTGATAAGGATGATATGTTAGAAGGATCATCAAATGAGGCCATATGGATTGAACTGTAAAACAAAAGAGGGGCAATCACACTGCTGGGAGCGTACTATAGACCGCCAAATAGTCAGAGGGAGATAGAAGAGCAAATACGTAGGCAAACTTCTGAGAAGTGCAAAAACAATAGGGCAGTTAAGCTAGGGGATTTCAGCTACCTTAATAATAACTGTGATAGAATCAGTGTAAAAGGTATAGAGGGTGCAAAATCGTAAAA
The DNA here is from genome assembly GCF_052327205.1 of Somniosus microcephalus. NCBI lineage: Eukaryota > Metazoa > Chordata > Chondrichthyes > Squaliformes > Somniosidae > Somniosus > Somniosus microcephalus. The sequence continues at coordinate 262,273,117 of NC_140988.1, forward strand.
ATGCATTCAGGAGAACTTTTTTTTAGCCAGTACGTAACAAGCCGGACAAGAGAGGATGTGGTTCTGGACTTGGTTTTAGGGAATGAAGCTGGGCAGGTGGATGGGGCATCAGTGGGAGATCTTTTTGGTGCTAAACCCCTTAATACTTCCTCTCTCACTATGTTTATTCATCTAATATTTCGCACTCCTCCTCCTTACCTACAGTGACTGTATCGACCCTCTCTTGTGAAGACAGGCGCAAAGTATTCATTTAGAACCATACCCACATGTTCTGCCTCAACACAGGTTAGCTTTTTGGTCTCTAATAGGCCCTACTCTTTTGTTAGTTATTCTCCTGCTCTTTATGTATTTATAAAACATCTTTGGGTTACTTCAACTGGCTCTGATATTGGGTACTGGCACACTTGTCCTTGGAATCCGGACAGGCTTTGTGTTTCCCCGGATTTAGGGAGATTGAGCTCTGATCGGACAGATGACATAGCAGCTCCGGTGTCTACCAGAAACGTATGCCAGCTCCCTCCAATCAGTAGTGATAGAACGGGCTCCTTGTCCGACTGGAACCCGTTCACCACGAGGTTGGCTAGTCAGTACTGGGGAAACGGATTATTCTGGGAGAAGTCTGTATATCTTCCTCGTCCCCGATTTCCCTGCCTCCACTGTTGTAAAAGTTTTAATGAGAGAAATTATTCCCAGGTACGGAATTCCAAACCGATTAAGTTCAGACAACGGCCCTCACTTCGTGGGTCAGGTAACCAAGGAATTCTGCGCTCAAATGGGCATCCAACAGCAGCTACATTGTGCTTACAGACCACAGGCCGCCAGACTGGTCGAGCGGGCTAATCAGACCTTGAAAAATAAACTTGCCAAATTACAGGCCGAGACGGGAACTACATGGCTCAAGTTACTCCCCGTGGCCTTGTTCCAAATATGTACTACCCCGGCTGGTGCAGCAAGGTTAAGCCCTGCTGAAATCATATATGGCAGACCTCTCAAAACCCCGTGGAACCAGGAAGTCCCAAAGACTGTCCACTTTCACCACATGACGGCAGAAATGACTAACTATATTTTGTCGTTAACCAGGGCATTGAGAAGTCTGCACTCCCGGGTACGCGCTGCCTACATCGACCTCCCCCCTATAGTCAGTCCGTCCAAAATCGAGCCCGGAACGTATGTACTGATCAGGAATTGGACGCGAAAAGGACTGGAACCTCGTTGGGAAGGACCCTATCAAGTCCTACTCACCACCCCAACTGCTGCCAAAGTAGAGGGAAAGGCTTATTAGACAGCCCCACCGCTCGCTAGTGCTGAGAAACAAACACAGAGGAACATTGCCATGCTATTGGACCGAGTGTAAATTTGATTACGTTTGTCGACGCCAGGTGACCAAGTCTGTTACTGCAGGGCCATGCAGTAGAACTACCGATTCCAAAGGACAAAGTCGTTACCTGAAGTTCAATCAGGAAAGGGAGAGAAATGGGCTGCCCCCTTTGAGTAGCTTCGACTATTTTAGGTTAGAAGGTACCCTCACAAAGAGACGGGAACGAGATCTCCAACACACTTTCCCTGAAGAAACCCCGACGGGCAACCTATTCCTCCAGACTCACGCAGCCCTATACTCACCAGAGTCAATTGTTTGTTATCCGCCCCTGATATCTGTTGAGGGGGTGTTTGCCCCAACCCCGGTTATTGTTCCCCCGGACTTTCTTTTAGATACTCACCTCCCCCCTCCCACAACCAATATAACATTACCCTATACCTTAACCCCGCCCGCCAATTGCCTGAAACTAAGCAGGAACCCTGGTGGCTATGGGAGTTGTTGGAATGGGACGGGCTACGGTTGTAGGTCAGTATGGGTTAAACAGAACTACACCTGCTTGGTGACACGCTGCCTCCACCATCAATGTACGATAGGACCTGACACCGGTAGCTGCACATGTGAGCAATCCGTATGTGTGTCGATAACCGAAGGAGTACAAGTTTTATGTGGAGAAGGGGATGGGACGAATTTGAAGGTAGGGGGGGAAACCTTTATGCTAGCAAAAATAGCTAATACCCAGCCTGCTGACACTCTTGAGATCCGAGGTTTTGACTATTTCCTTCCCCCGAGCCACTTAAGCACAAGGCAGAAACACATACCCGTGATATATACCAAACCAGGCTACTTTTTCTTGGGCCAAGGAAAAGCCACCAATTTCATGGTAGTAGATACCGCCCCCCAGACTGTAGCCATCGCTACCTTAACCCCTACCACAGTACCTTGCCCCTCCCAATGGGCATCCCACCGAAAAATAGTAGCCAGGGCAGCCTCGAAAGAGTTTTGCTCCAAGTGGAAAGATCCTGAATCCCTAGGAGGACACGGAACCTCTATAGGATATGGATTTGCTGGCCTGTTCTCTATAGGCTATACTGGAGCCTACTTGGCCGCCAATAACCGGAACTACCTTATCTGTGGCCTCACCATCCTGGGTAATGCTACCATGGGGGCCCTCGACGCAGTCACTAAAGAATTGTCGGAACTCAGGTTATTCACTATGCAGAACAGATATGCCCTAGACTACCTGCTGGCCCGAGAAGGTGGTGTCTGTGCAATAGTAAAAGGTAAATGCCTTATGGGAGTCCGAGACCAGACAGAGAACATCACCCGCTTTATCACAAAGATAAGGGAACAAATGGACGATATGAAGGGAGCAAGTAACTGGGGAGACTGGGGATTTGGAGGATGGTATGACTGGTTGATAAATATGGCTATGTACCTAGTAGTTGCAATCGTCTGTATCTTTGTTGGACTAGCAATCATGAAATGTGTGTTAGGAAGGATGCAGATAGCTTTGGAGAAAATAGGTGGCCCAAAGATGCTGATAGTAAGACAGACCAACGAATATGAGATGAAGGAAGTAAAGTACGATGACAATGAAGAATTTGATCGACTAAATAAGATAGACGTAACCGAATAACGGTTGGTTATCATAGAATGATAAAAGGAGGGAATGAGAATACCAAGGTCAAGGGAAAAGAACGAGAAACTGTAAAGGCAGCAAGAAGTAAAATAAAAAGGCTAACATGATCTTTGGCTGCTAATATGGCTGGCGCCCACGAGGCTACACCTTGCTGATGGGAACAATGTAGGGCGGCGTGCAGAAATTATACTGACAATAGGTGATCGTAAACACATTACCATGATCGCAAACACATTACCGTGATGTTTACTTAGCTGTAACCCATTCAGTAAAATGTGGCTTTTCCTGCTCGAACTGCCAGGCCAGGAAATCAAATTAAAAGTATACGTGCACAGCTCAGGATTGGCTCAGAATGTACGATGTGTTAATGCTTTCTCAATGCAGGTATAATAATGTAGCACGCTGTATGAAAAGTTGCTTGCTCTGTTGGATTCGTCAGACTCTTGCAGGAGTCGGTGCCGATATACCAGAGTAAGACTCCGCGGATAATAAATCGTTTGAATTCTCCAGTTGCATTCGACTCAGTGATTACTGAACCAGACTGAGGGTAAAAGAATCCGTTCTATCAGCTTCATTATAATATTTAAAGTGCCAACCCGCCTTCTGGGAGCGGAAGTGGACAGGTTGAGGTCATGATTCAGATTTTTAACACATTAACCTCCCACCCAACCCACCTGTTTTTTGGGGTTAAAATTCCCCCTCTGAAGCAACATATATTTATGGCAAACACATTAATGATGTTAAGGAGTGGTAGTGATGCTACATTTAACATAAACTTGCAACAGCTCTTGAATTCAACAATTCAAGATAGAAACTTAAAAAGAGCTTAGAATTAATAGAACATTTGTCAGGAAGAGTGTGTTGCACGTGCTCCCTCACTCACCATAAACCCCTTCATAATTCAATCATCCATGTAAGAAAAAGGTAATATGCTCTCCTCCAGAGAAAATACCTTCCTTTAATTATTTATGCTGGTATTTTGAATTCCCTTGATGACTTTTGTTCACAGCGATATTCCTTTCAAGAAATCTGATAGATTACCGTGAAAATCGCAGTCTAGCTTAAAACATACTCTTACTTATCTTATTTTAAAAATACATGTTCTTCTTGCACCTTTAACTCCCCAGAATTTAATGGGCTATAGAACCATTAAAGACAAATTCACAGAAATTTCAGCACAGAGACATGATTTTTGACCATCAAACCTGTGCAAGAGCTAGCACCACATAGAAGCTATCTACTCTTAGCATATTTCCCTTATCTTTTCCCTTATGCTTTATTGCTTTACTCAAAAGTCTTTAATTGCCTCCTAAGTGTTACAGGTGACTTGTCTTCAATTGGCACTTGCAGTAACGCTTTCTGTATTCTAATAACCCTTCACGTGAAAGATATTCTTCTAACTTCTGTTATGCTTCTCGTATTAATTCTATGTTTATGACATCTCGTTACCGATTTCTGGACCAATGCAACAACAGCTTGTATTTATATAGTGCCTACGTAGTAAAACGTCCCAAGGCGCTTCACAGGATTATTATACGACAAAAAATTTGACACCGAGCCACATAAGGATAAAATAGGGCAGATGACCAAAAGCTTGGTCAAAGAGGTAGGTTTTAAGGAGCGTCTTAAAGGAGGACCTGGGCGGAACCGGAGCGGCAGCAGGAGCAGAATAAAGAGCACGGCGAGAGGAGGCCGGAGAGCAGAACCAGTGGGGGAGGAGCAGCGAGGCTCCAATTCAATAACAAAAAAAATCAAAGTGTGACATCACAGATAAGCAGGTAGGTGATTGGTGGCGAGTATTTCTTCTCTCTTAGGACTGAGGGCTAAGTTACAGTAAAGACCTATAGCATATAACTAAATTTATAACTAACTAAACTTATTTTAATACATTTAATAAATTAAACAAGGTTATTACCTAGATTAAAAACTATAAATAGACAATTGATTGATATTTACGTAATTAATTAAATAAAATACAATAGAGATGGCAGGGCAGGTGATGCGTTACAGCTGTAGCATGTGGGAGCTGGTGGACAGCATTGTGATCCAGGGCGACCACATCTGCAGTAAGTGTCTGCAGCTTGAGGAACTTCGGCTCAAAGTTGATGAGCTGGAGTCCGAGCTGCAAACATTGTGATACATCAGGAAAGGAGAAAGTTACCTGGACACTTTGTTCCAGGAGGCAGTTACACCTTTCAGGCTAAATACTTCAGATTTGGCCCATGGTCAGGGACAGGAGTGTGTGACTGTGAGTGAGGCAGGTATGGGGATCCAGGAGGTAGCATTGGAGGAGCCTCAGCCCTTGCACTTGTCCAACAGTTACGAGGTTCTTGCAACCTGAGTGGACGAGAGCAGGGACTGCAGGGAGGATGAGCAAACTGACCACGGCACCGTGGTATAGGGGGCCATTCAAGTGGGGGGTGTAAAAAGGAATGTCGTAGTGACAGTATAGTTAGGGGGATAGATACTGTTCTCTGCAGCCGAGAGCATGAGTCCCGAAGGCAGTGTTGCCTGCCCGGTGCCAGGGTTAAGGACATCTCCTCGGGACTGGAGAGGAACTTGGGACTGGGAGGGGAAGGGTCTAGTTGTCGTGGTCCACATAGGAACCAACGACATAGGTAAGACGAAGAAAGAGGTTCTGCTGAGGGAGTATGAGCAGCTATGGTCTAAATTAAAAAGCAGAACCACAAAGGTAATAATCTCTGGATTATTACCTGAGCCACGAGTAAATTGGCATAGGGTCAATAAAATCAGAGAGTTGAATGCATGGCTCAAGAATTGGTGTGGGAAAAATGGGTTTCGATTCATGGGGCACTGGCACCAGTACTGGGGAAAGAGGGAGCTGTTCTGTTGGGACGGGCTTCACTTGAACCATGCTGGGACCAGTGTCCTGGTGAATCGAATAACTAGGGCTGTAGATAGGGCTTTAAACTAAATAGTTCGGGGGAGGGTTCAAGCGAGGGGAAATTTAGAAAGTTAAAGAGAAAGGACAGGGCAATAGTGCAGGGTAATGATATGGGCAATGAAAACCAGAGTGTGACAGGAAGGGACAGAGCGTACAAAGTGCACCAGAAAATAAGGTCAGAGTAGGGAAAAATGATAAAAAGACAAAATTAAAGGCTCCTTATCTGAATGCACACAGCATTCATAATAAGATAGAAGAATTGGCAGCACAAATAGAAATAAATGGGTATGATCTAATAGCCATCACAGAGACGTGGTTGCAATGTGACCAAGGCTGGGAACTGATTATTCATGGGTATTTGACATTTCGGAGGGATAGACAGAAAGGAAAAGGAGGTGGGGTAGCTCTGTTAATAAAGGATGAGGTCAGTACAATAGTGAGAAATGATCTTGGCTCAGAAGTTCCAGATGTTGAATCAATTTGGGTGGAGGTAAGGGAAAGAAGGCACTGGTGGGAGTAGTCTATAGGCAGCCTAACAGTAGCTACACTATAGGACAGAGTATAAATCAAGAAATAATGGGGGCTTGTAAGAAAGGTACTGCAATAATCATGGGTGATTTTAATCTTCATATAGATTGGACAAATTAATATGGCAAAAACAGCCTTGAGGACGAGTTCGTAGAGTGTATTCGGGACAGTTTCTTGGAACAATATGTTGTGGAACCGACCAGGGAACAGGCTATTTTAGATCTGGTAATGTGTAATGAAACAGGATTAGTTAATGATCTCATAATAAAGGATCCTCTAGGGAAGAGTAATCATAACATGATCGAATTCCACATTCAGTTTAAAGGTGAGAAACTTGGGTCTGAAACTAGGGTACTAAACTTAAATAAAGACGATTACAAAGGTATGGAGGAGAGAGTTAGATAAAGCGGGCTAGGAAAACAGATTAGAAGGCAAGACGGTAGAAAAGCAGTGGCAGACATTTAAAGAGATATTTCATGACTCTCAACAAAGATATATTTCAGTGAGAAAGAAAGACTCGAAGAGAAGGAGGAACCAACCATGGCTAACCAAGGAAGTTAAGGATGGTATCAAATTGAAAGAAAAGGCATACAATGTTGCAAAGATTAGTGTTAGGCCAGAAGATTGGGAAAATTTTAGAAACCAGCTAAAAAAAATAATAAAGTGGGAGAAAATAGTTTGAGAGTAAACTAGCAAGAAATATAAAAACTGACAGTAAGAGCTTCTACAAGTATATAAAAAGGAAGAGAGTAGCTAAAATAAACATTGGTTCCTTAGAGGACGAGACTGGGGAAATAATAATGGGAAACAAGGAAATGGCAGAGGCATTGAACAAACATTTTGTATCTGTCTTCACAATAGAGGACACTAAAAACATCCCAGTAATAGTAGAAAATCAAGCTGTAAAAGGGAGGGAGGAACTTAAAACAATCACCATCACTCAAGAAAAAGTGCTCGGCAAACTTATGGATCTAAAGGCTGACAAGTCCCCTGGACCTGATGGCCTGCATCCTAGGGTCTTCAAAGAAGTGGCTACAGGAATAGTGGATGCATTGGTTGTAATCTTCCAAAATTCCGTTGACTCTGGAAAAGTCCTTGCGGATTGGAAAACCACAAATGTAACGCCCTTATTCAATAAAGGAGGAAGACAGAAAGCAGGAAACTATCGGCCAGTTAGCCTAACATCTGTCATTGGCAAAATGCTCGAATCCATTATTAAGGAATTAGTAGCAAGACATTTAGAAAATCATAATAAAACCATGTTGACTCTGTTTGATTGTATGAAAGAGAAATTGTGTTTGACAAATCTATTAGAGTTCTTTGAGGAGGTAACGAGCAGGGTGGATAAAGGGGAACCAGTAGATGTAGTGTATTTGGATTTCCAAAAGGCATTCGACAAGGTGCCACATAAAAGGTTATTGCATAAGATAAGAGCTCATGGTGTTGGGGGTAATATATTAAATTGCATAGAGGATTGGCTAACTAACAGAAAACAGAGAGTCGGGATAAACGGGTCATTTTCAGGATGGCAATCTGTAACTACTGGGGTGCCACAGGGATCAGTGCTGGAGCCTCAACTATTTTCAATCTATATTAATGACTTGAATGAAGGAAGCGAGTGTATTGTAGCCAAATTTGCGGACGATACAAAGATAGGTGGGAAAGCAAGTTGTGAGGAGGACATAAAGGGCTCAATTTTGCCAGGCCCGAGGAGGCAAGATTGGAGGCGTGTGAGCTGTTAAAAACACAAAAAATGGCGGGCGGGCCCGATCCCGCCTCCATGCAATTTTCCCACATGCGAGTTCTCTGACCCCGTTTGCATCCCACTTCCAAGAGGCGGGATAGGCCCTTAACCACTTAATTGCCTCCATAATCCCATTTTGAGAGGCCTTTCCGATTTTAACCCTTTTCCCACGTGCTGCACGCCTCCTCTGGAACATGCCTGTGAATTCTGGCGGCATCACAAGTGGACTGCTTACTAACAGCTGCAGCTCAACCATTAAAAAGGAGTTTTCACCAATCATCATTTGCAGGTGGCAGAACTTTGTTGTCTCAGGTCTGGGTGAACTTTTAGCAGGCCTACTCATTGTTCTGGAAGTTTGGAGCCTGACACCCATCTCCAGTGTGACCTCCTGGGAAACCCCTCTCCCCACCTTGACTGAGCGCTTCCTCAACTGAGGCATATACCAGAAGAATGGGAACTATTTATTTCCTTTCCTCCTGGACATCAGATTTGGATGAAGACCAGCCGCGGCAGCAGCAGAACCCTGACCAACAGCAGCACCTCCAAGCTGCTGCTCACCCACCTGAAGCTGCACAGGCCAGAAGGTGCCAGCGCATGAAAGCACGTCGGCGCAGGAGATGCCCCCAAAACAGGGTCTACAGACAGCTACCTCAACATGACTGAGTAGCAGTGCCAAAGGAGGCTCAGATTTTTGCGAGAGGTAGTGGGTGACATCTGCGCAATGCTGCAGCAAGACCTGGAGCCCAGAGGAGCAGGTGGACACCCCTTACCAGTGGCCGTCAAAGTCACCACCGCACTCAACCTTTTTTGCTTCAGGCTCATTCCAGGGATCAGCAGCAGACATCAGCGGCGTCTCCCAGGCGGCCACACACACATGCATCACGCAAGTAACCGATGCCCTTTTTGCCATCGCGCACAATCACATCAATTTCTCCAAGGATCAAGCCAGTGTAACTGCGCGTGCGGTTGGGGTTTGACAATCTGGCAGGCTTTCCAAGGGTGCAGGGCGTCGTTGACTGCACACATGTGGCCCGAAAGGAACCCCATCACAATCCAGGTATTTTTGTCAACCGCAAGGTGTTCCACTCCCTCAACGTACAGCTGGTGTGTGACCACAAGAAGGAAATTTTGCATGTTTGTGCCAAGCAGTTGCCATGACTCCTTCATCCTGCGCTAGTCTAGTGTGCCTCCACTCTTCAGTCCGCCAGACCAACTTTGCGGATGGCTACTTGGAGACAAGGGCTATCCCCTGAAGACGTGGCTAATGACGCCGTTGAAGAGCCCATCCAACGAAGCTGAGGAGAGCTACAACTCCAGCCACATGTCCACTAGATCCATAATAGAGCAAACCATCGGCTTGCTGAAGATGCGCTTCAGATGCCTATATAGATCAGGTGGAGCCCTGCAGTACTCAGCAGCCAGGGTCTCCAGAATGGTCATGGTTTGCTGTGCACTTCACAACATGGCACAGCATCGTGGCTTGCAGATGCCTGAGGAACGAAGTGGCTCATCACATAGCCTCCTCAGATGAGGAGGAGAGCGACAACGAACAGCTTGCAGAGGCGCATCAACCAGTGGCAGCAGCATGCGAGCACACTGCTGCCCGGGATGCAAGGCACGCACTCATCTTGGTCAGATTTGCTTAGCCTGCACAATCAAACACTTTTGCCTCGCACCTTCTTATCAGACCCTCGACAATGGCCAGGAACCTGCGGATTACTATCACTCTGACCACCATACTGACAATTGCAAGTCATCCTAAGCCCTCAATGTGGAACCCCATTAGCGACATGACACACGCCATAACTGCAACAGTTTGCCATCAGAATTCTTAATGGCAATAAGCATCTGATGGCTTTTCAACATTAAACATAACATTATACCCAAGTGACTACCCTTGTGACTACTTGTGCAGTATCTTCCTCTTACGCATGCTCCTACATGGTGCTTCCCCTGTGGCTTCAGCAGATGTGGAGGCCCCTTGCTCACTTTCCTACTGCTCCTGTCTCGACACCTTTGGCGGGCGTCCTCTGGGGTTGCAAACCTGTGAGGGCTCGGCAACAGTCTGCTGCTCCTGCGGCTGTGCAGGGATTGAGACGCCGATCTCAGTTGGGTGGGGACTCTAACCGAGGGCTTTGCAGTGGCATGGTCGTGTGAGCACTTGGAGAGGAGCCCCCACTTCCTTGCTGTCTGCCACCAACATCCCTCTCTTGGGTCAGCTCCACTTCAGAGCTAGCAAGTGGCTTGACAGCACCTTGCTGCACTTCAGGGGGGCCATGAGGACCCGTTTCTGTACTGGAGGTCCTACCCCTGAGGACTTGCATGAATGTCTGGTTTGTATGCTCAATAGCTGACCAACGCTCCTCAAGAGATGTCAGTCTATTGTGAACAATGACCATGTTTTCACGACCCTGGCGACTAAACTCCTCCATGGCCGTAGCCATCCTCTCCTCTACGGTAGCCATCCTTTCCACGGAGGTTGCCATCTTTTCCATGGTGATGCATTCATGCACCAACGCCTCCACAAAGGTTCTGCTCATGTTAGCGATGGACTCCTCCATTCGCTCCACACTTACAGCGACCCTGGAGACAAAATCTGCCAGAGACTCCTGGACAGTGGAGACGGGGGCTGTCGATGGTCCTGTGGAAAGGGTTAAGAGATGTGAGGTCAAGATTACATGCAGATTGAATAGTACAGATGATCATGTCAATCTGTTAGAGCATCAGATTCATTATCAGTGACTCATGCAATGTCAATGAGAGAGATGCCAAACTATTCTGTCACCAGCTTGCTGTGATGCACCTGCCTGTCCGTCCCCCACTTAGGAATCGTCCTCGATCCCGGCAATTTCCAGGGCCGCCTTCTCCAAGGTGGTGAGCTGGGCTACTGAGGGTGGCCCTCCTCCTGTCATTGCTCTTTCCCTCTTATTGTGGGCTCTCTTTTCCTGCAATGAGGGACACAAGTGGAGTTTGAGTGAGAATGAAGGAGTGAGTGTAGAGATTCCATAGCATAGATGCTTAGAAGGAGACAAAGGCCCTCCCTGTGTGTTGTAAGTTGTCATTGCATCACAGTGATAGTGTGTGAGGGCTGCGTGGTCGAATAGTTAAGTGAATGTGACCATAGAGAGGGAATGGATAAGGGTGCAGGGATGTAAGTGTCAAGTGGGATGTGGAGGAAGAGGTTGGCAAAGCAGAGTGCTGGTGAGGAGAGGCGATGGGGATCAGATTGAGGGTGAAGGGAAAGTCATACTCACTTTTCCAGTGCGCAGAAGGTCATGAAACCTCTTCCTGCACTGCAGCCAGGTTCAGCGGAACATAGAGATGGCATTGACCTCCCTGGCCACTTGCAGCCACACAGCTTTAGTTTGTTGTGGTGGCTTTTTTCTCCCTGAGGAAGGGAAGAGCACCTCTTTATTAGATCTTGCTCCCTCCACCAGAGCTTGGAGGGAGGGCTCATCAAATCGAGGTGCACACTTTTGTTTGCTGGTGGACATGGTCGGTAAATGAAGTCTTTCATACAATGTCCAAAGCATTTCCTGTTTCCAGAAGAAGCAAGGCAGCTTGCAGGCCTTAAATCCAACAGCACTGATGATGTCATCGGAGGCGACTTTCAGGATGGAAAGACTAATTGGGCCAGGGGTTCCCACACGCTGGAAATCAATTGCCCAATTAGGGGAAACTCGCTCTTTTTCCCCACATCACACTGGAGTCGGGTTCAGGACTCTAAAAACACCTGACACGCCCCAGCCCACCCACACTGGCAAAATCGAGCCCAAAGAGTCTGCAAAGGGATATAGATAGTTTAAGTGAATGGGCAAGAATTTGGCAGATGGAGCATAATCTGGGAAAATGTGAAGTTATCCACTTTGTTAGGAAGAATAGAAAAATATTACTTAAATGGAGAAAGACTACAGATTGCGGCGGTACAGAGGGATTTGGGGGTCCTCGTACATGAAACACAAAAAGTTAACATGCAGGTGCAGCAAGTAATTAGGAAGGCAAATGGAATGTTGGCCTTTATTTCAAGGGGGATAGAGTATAAAAGTAGGGAAATCTTGCTACAACTGTATAGGGCGCTGGTCAGACCACACCTAGAGTACTGTGTACAGTTTTGGTCCCCTTATTTATGGAGGGAGAAACAGGAAACTCTTTGGTATCCGGACCGGGATGGTGCCGGTTGATTAAAAATTCCAGATGACGGAGAGGGTTATCTACCGAGGCTATTTTTAACAAAGAGTCAGACTCCTGTTATTGAGGTGTTTGGACTTCTGACAGTGCCAAGAAGCCAAGTAATGGCAGTTTGGAGAACTACCCCCACTGACTAACTTGGCCACTGTGGGAAACTCGGACTCAGACTCAGCAACATTTCCGGTTATTGAGGTGTTTTCAGAGTATGCATTTTGCCGGTTGATTGAGAATTCCGGATATTTAGGAGCCATTTAAACGAGAGTTTCCTGTACTTGCATTGGAGGCAGTTCAGAGAAGGTTCACTAGGTTGATTCCTGGGATGGAAAGGTTGTCTTATGAGGAAAGGTTGAGCCTATACTCATTGGAGTTTAGAAGCATGAGAGGTGATCTTATTGAAACATATAAGATTCTGAGGGGTTTGGACAGAGTAGATGCTGAGAGGATGTTTCCCCTTGTCAAGGAATCTAGAACGAGGGGGCATAATCTCAGAATAATGGGTCGCCCATTTAAGATGGAGATGAGGAGGAATTTCTTCTCTCAGAGGGTCGTGAATCTTTGGAATTCTTTACCCCAGAGAGCTGTGGAAGCTGAGTCAGTGAATATATTCAAGGCTGAGATGGACAGATTTTTGAGCAACAGGGGAGTCAAGGGTTATGGGGAGCGGGCAGGAAAGTGGAGTTGAGGCCAAAATCAGATCAGCCATGATCTCATTAATCACAGAATCACAGAAACCCCACAGTGCAGATAGAGGCCATTTCGGCCCATCGAGCCTGCACAGACACATATCCCACCCGATCCCCGTAACCCCTACACCAACACATATCCCACCCTATCCCTGTAACCCCACGTATTTAATCCCCCTTAACACCAAGGGTCAATTTATCATAGCCAATCAACCTAACCCGCACATCTTTGGAGTGTGGGAGGAAACCGGAGCACCCGGAGAAAACCCACGCAAACACGGGGAGAATGTGCAAACTCCACACAGACAGTCGCCTGAGGCCGGATTCGAACCCGGGTCCCTGGCGCTGTGAGGCAACAGTGCTAACCACTATGCCACCGTGCAGAGCAGGCTTGAGAGGCCGAATGGCCTGCTCCTGCTCTTATTTCTTATGTTCTTGTGAGAGAGAGGTAGCGAGGCGGACAGGTTTAGGCAGGGAATTCCAGAGCTTAGGGCCTAGGCAACAGAAGGCACGGCCATCAATGGTTGAGCGATTATAATCAGGGATGCTCAATAGGGCATAATTAGAGGAGCGCAGATATCTCAGTGGGGTTGTGGGGCTGGAGGAGATTACAGAGATAGGGAGAGACGAGGCCATGGAGGGATTTGAAAACAAGGAAATTATCTTCTACTTACACTCTCAAATCCTTTCAAAACTGAACAGTTCTGTTAGATCCCTCTTAACATTCTCTGCTCCAGTGTTAGTTTTTCCAAGTCTATCATGACTGTATCTTCCTATTCCTAGTATTATTAAGGTGAATCTATTTAGCACCTTTTCCCATAGCTCCAAGCTCCTTTCTATAACATAGTGCTCAAAATGGCATACAATACTCCAATTGTGGCTTAACCATTACCTTGCACAAACTCTATCACCTTTTTGTTTTTGTATTCAATGCCCCATATATAAAAACCCAGAATACCATTTGCCATTGTGTCTTTATTATTTGCAATGCTACTTTTAAAGATCTTTTTATTTCCCCCTCTAGATCTTTCAGTTTCTCCATTTCACTGAGAATTTTACCATTTAGGATATCTGTTCTTAATATACTGTACTGCTTTATATTTATCCATGTTGATTTGCATTTGCTACATATCTGGTCACAACCATAACTTCTGTCCTCCTGTAGTTTCCCACGATCTCCCAAAATTTGCCATACGCTAATTTGCCATCATCAGCAAATTTTGATATTCCTCTATGCCCACGCCCAAATATATATATATTATATATATATATATATAGATATATATATATATATATATGAGAGAACAAGAGAAGTCCTAATACAGATCCCTGGAGAATGCCACATTTCAACAATACAAGGAACATCCATTTATTCCAGCGCTTTACTTCCTATTCTATAGCCATGCCTCTACCCATGCATATTTTGCCTTTAATAGCAAGATTTTATCTTTCAAAGTCTTCAACGTGGCATTTAATCAAACTCTTTTTGAAAGTCCAAACATACCACATCTCATTGTATTCTCTTCATCTACACACTTGGTAGTTTCCTCAAAGAATTTGATTAAATTATTCAAATATGACCAGTTATTTAGAAATCTGTTTTGACTGCTCCAGATTGGTTAATAGCTTTCTAAATGCTTGAGAGGTTGGTCTCCAGCACTATTCTTACTTCCACTATGAAGAACACTCGGTAGATCTGGTCTATCCTACATTCCCCACTTCTTTAATAATTTAAATAGGCTGAGCTACATTACTGTACTTCCCACAAATCATTCTCTATTACAATTGACAGGTAAAATTGGCTTGTTTGCATTAAAACACACAATTACGTGGATGCGGCATCAACAAATACAATCTAGCAAGAAGCAGTCTTGAATCAATACAAAATTAAACCAGATTATATTTCTCACTCCATGCTTTATACTTATAAACATGTTCATAGTTTTAAAACAAAAATGTCATTAAAATAGAACCAAAATGTCTTTAACCATAAAACATTACTAGTAAATTACCCATGGTATTGCCGAGTCAGTTCATGAATATAAATGTTTTTATATACAAGATGGCAACAGAGTAGGGAGACACTTCAGAAATTTTCTCCACATGGCCATCACCCGGATTATGCTAATAAAACTAGCGCAAACTCTACCCCAGTGTGTTTAACTTCACACAAAACAGCACAAGAAAATCCTATTAGAGTCATAACGGCACAGAAGGAGGCCCATCGAGTCCGTGCCGGCTCTCTGTAGAGCAATCCAGTTAGTCCCATTACCCCACTCTAGCTCCATAGCTCTAAGTTTATTTCCCTCAAGTGCCTATCCAGTCTCCCCTTGAAAACATTGAGGGTCTCCGCTTCCACCACTTCTGTCGGCAGCGAATTCCAGGTCATCACCACTCAGTGCGTAAAAAAGTTTTTCCTCACGTTCCCCCCTGTATCTCTTGCCCAAAACCTTAAATCTGTGTCCCCTAGTCCTTGTACCATCAACTAGTGAGAACAGCCTTTCCCCGTCTAGCCTATCCAAACCCGTCATAATCTTGTACACCTCTATCAAATCACCCCTCAACCTCCTTTGCTCTAATGAAAACAAATCCAGCTTCTCCAACCTGTCCCTGCAACTAAAATCCCCCATCCCCAGAACCATTCTGGTAAATCTCCTCTGCACCCTCTCAAAGGCCTTCACATCCTTCCTAAAGTGCGGTGACCAGAACTGGATGCAATACTCCAGTTGTGGCCTAACCAGCGCTTTATAAAGGTTCAGCATAACTTCTCTACTTTTATACTCAATACCTCTATTTATGAAGCCCAAGATCCCATATGCTTTGTTAACCACTCTCTCAATATGTCCTGCCACCTTCAGTGACCTATGTACATTAACTCCCAGGTCCCTCTGTCCCTGCACACGTTTTAAAACTGTGCCATTAAGTGTATATTTCCTCTCCCTATTCCTTCTGCCAAAATGCATTACCTCACACTTCTCTGTATTAAATTCCATCTGCCACTTGTTTGCCCATTCTGCTAGCCTTTCTATGTCCTGTTGCAGTCAATTGATATAATCATCACAATTTGTCACACCCCCAAGTTTGGTGTCATCAGCAAATTTAAAAATTCTACTCTGTATTCCAATATCCAGGTCATTTTATATGCATCAAAAAAAGCAGTGGCCCCAGTACTGACCCTTGGGGAACATCACTGTTTACCATCCTCCAGTCTGAAAAACAGCCATTTACCACAACTCGCTGTTTTCTATCCTTAAGCCAATTCCTTATCCAAGCTGCCAGTGACCCATCTATTCCATGAGCCTCAATTTTGTTAACCAGCCTTCTATGTGGTACTTTGTCAAACGCCTTCCGAAAATCCATGTAGACAACATCCATTGCATTCCCTTCATCAATCCTCTCTGTTACTTCATCCAAAAATTCAATTAGATTAGTCAAACATGATCTGCCTTTTACAAATCCGTGTTGGCTCTCCTTAATTCGTTTAAACCTCTCCAAGTGCCTGTTAATTTTTTCCTCGATTATTGGCCCAGAAATACACATGGGGTACTCACCCGTAGGCCCAATGGAAGTGCCGGTTTCCTGCATGCACTGCGCATGCGCGGGAAACCGGCACTTCCGTTCCCCTGAAAGAAGGGGTTAAGAGTTCGCACACGTGCGCAGGAGAGGCTGCGCGTGCGCATCGAACTTACGTTTTTTTTTTATAACAGGTTTTCCCGGGAGGGTAAGTCTCCAGAAGTTACACATTTAAAAAGCAGGCGTAAGGCCTGCTTTTTACAAGGTAAGTGGTGAATTAATTAAAATTAAAACATTTTTTCCACAGGTTTATTATTTTTAAATACTTTAAAGCAAGGTAAGTTTATTTTTAGCCCCGTTAGAAAATAAAATTATTTTTTTCAAAAATTTAAATTATTGTTTAAAATAGTTATTTCATGTAATTTATAGTTTATTTTAAAAATGTGATTGTTTTAAAAATTTATTTGAAGATTTAGTGATGTTTTGGGGCCCGTAGTATTTATAAGTTTTGACAGGTCAGATTGGCTCTCCATGGCCCACGTGATCCCAGGGGACGCATCGAACTAACTGCGCCCCTGGGATACGCAAGCACTGCACGCCGGCAGTTGGTGCAGGCCCAGGATCGGAATTCCATGGGGGCCCACAGATCAACGGCTGGCACGCTAGGTTAAGTGCAGGTCGGAGGCTTACACCCACGGGAAGCCCCTGACCCGAATTTCTGGGCCATTGTTTCTAAAACTTTACCCACCCCTGATGTTAAACAGACCGGCCTGTAGTTATTAGATGTAAAATAAATGAATGATTGTGTCACACTTTTCAGTTACATTACTAACAAATAGAAATGGTCCATAATTTAACTTTGAAATAACTTGTTTATATGTCAATCATTTGTAGTTTTCCTCATCTGCTACCATACATTGCTCCCAGATATCTTCATAAAATGTGAATGTACCTTTTTGAGAACCCAATTAAAACATGTTTAAATAAAAAAAGCTATCTTGCTGAGGAAATATGCATGATTTGCTTACCATGAAGAAAAGATAAGTGGAAAGAAAAATTTAGATTTATTTTTACCATATTCAATTTCTACATATTCCTGAACAAAAAGGAAAACATTGCAGATTCTAGAAATCTGAAGCAAAAACAGAATACATTCAGCAAGTCAGACAGTTTCTGTGGAGAGAACAGATGAGGCGTTTTGGGTATGCACCTTTCCTCAAAACTGTAATGTTGACGAATCTCACTGTTTACAATATTCCACAACTGTGAAGAACTAGTCACTCTATTGGATTATCAACATTCTGAATGTTTCTACAGGGGGCAGTTGACATTGCAGGTTACAGTCTGGTGCAACTTGCTTGTTTTACAAAGTGCTGTTTTATAAATGGCATCACATTTCAGAGATGACATTTTTTTTGGAGTCACTTAGGATGAAAATGCAATACTGTTTCTAAGATACTTCATCCTACAACAACAAATTCAACATCATTAAATTACAGCCAGCTGAAATTTTGACACTGCACTGAATAACCTCATCTAGTTTAAACATTTATATGAATTAAATATTACATTTCACTCGTAAATCTATTTTTGTATTACTAGGGCTAAATAAACTAGATTGGAGGGGTAAAAGGAATTTTTGAATGAGATAATAGATCAAGAAACCAAAAGCTTTCCCCCACTGTCTATACTGCCTGAAATTGGACTACACTGCTCCAGTAATGACATTGTGAAAGAAACTTCAGGCAAACCAAGAGTTAAATCCACTTTCAGGGACTAAATGACAAGATCTTCATGCTAATTCTGTAGAAAGAGAGGCACAGTTTATCATGAACATTATACATTTGTCCATTTTTTTGCTGCTTCTTGAGACCCTATTCATAGCCAGCATTTTCATTAAAACAAGAAATAAAGAAAACCTTTTCCCCGAATTTCTATCAATATCATTAGGACAGTTTGCAAACACCATATGGTCCTTCATCTGGAAGCCTGAGGTGATCCTGAGATTTAACAAAACCTCACCCAACCAAGTCAATGAACTTGAATGCCAATCTGACTTGAGACTCTAACCTGACCATCTGGCTCAGAGTTAAAACCTTTACTGCGCAAGATACTGCATTACCAAGAGTTATTATATTTATACTAGCAGGTCTCTTGTGGCACTCCTTCTGGTAAGTTAGAGGACACACTATTTTATAACAACAGGAACTTTATACCAAGTAAATTGATAGGGCTCCAAGACTGGAGAATATCCATCCAAGGGTGATTAAAGAAATGGGACAGGTGCTCTGTCAGCCCCTTGCCTGTATTTTCAATAGTTCAATAGTCAGGGATAGTCCCATTCACTGGAAGCTAGCACATGTAGTTCCTATTTTCAAAAAAAGGGACAAATCAGAGGAAACTACAGGTCTATCAGCCTGACATCCATTATTGAGAAGATGCTCAAAGGGATCGTAAGAAATGCCCTTTATAATCAATGGGAAAGGGAAGGGGCCATTAGAAATGCCTAACATGGCTTCCGTAAAAATAGGTCGTGCCTAACAAATTAGTTAGAGTTTTACGTCACTTGGGTACTAGATGAGGGAAATCCGGTAGATATTGTCTACCTGGACTCTCAAAGCCTTTGAAAAAGATGCTCACTCCAGGTTACTTCACAAGACAGCATCTTGTGTTATCAGTAGGAATTTGATACGCTGGATTAGGAATTGGTTCCAATCCCAGTCAAAAAGTTGTAGTGAATGGACGTGGTTCAGCCTAGGCCCGTTACTGTTCACTGTCTTTATTAATGACCTGGACAGTGGCATTGGGAGTATAGTCAGTAAGTTTGCAGATGACACCAAAATCTGTGCAAGGGTTAAGACAGTAGAGGAGTGCAATAAAATGCAAAAAGATTTAGATGTGCTAGGGTAGTGGGTCACACAATAGCAAATGGCATTTAACTTGGATATGTAGTGTCATGCATGTTGGTAGGGCGAACACAGAGTGCACGTAACAATACTGAAAGAGGTTGAGAGTGAAAAAGATCTAGGTGTTATTATGCAGAGATCACTGAAGGTTCATGACCAATGTAGAGAAGCTGTAGCTAAAGCTAACAGGGTATTGGGATGTATTAATAGAACTATTCAGTAAAAATCAAAGGACACCAATCTCTCACTATACAGGTCACTGGTCAGACCGCATCTGGAATACGGTGCCCAGTTTTGGTCACCACACACGATGGGTGATATAGTGGCCTGGGAAATGGTCCAGAGGAGAGCTGAGAATGATGCCTAGCTTAAAAAACTTCAGCTACTCAGATAGGCTTAAAGACCTTGGTCTATTTACTTTGCGTAGACTTAGAGGCGACTTAATAGCGGTCTATAAAATAATTAAAGGGCTGGATAGAGTGCCTATTAATAGATTATTTCAGTTTGACAGATTGGGGAGGACCAGGGCTCATGAGTTTAAACAATGTAACAGTAGGTATAAACTAGATGTTAGGCGGTTCTCCTTTTCCCATAGAGTAGTGAGCCTCTGGAATACATTGCCGGCTAATGTAGTGGGTGCTAACTCCGATTTCCAATTAGAAAGCTGTGTCAAAGTAAAAAAATTGTTTGTCCAATCAGAAAATCAGATCAGACTTTAAGGGGTCAATTTTCCCGAAGCTGTCGGGAAGAAGGCGGGACTACAACTTTCTGGTTTTAGACCCGCCTACATCGACGTCCGGCCAATCCGCGCAATTTTCCCTTGATTGACCTTGTTGAGCCTGCCCAGCGGGCTCAGCAGGCCAATTAAGGGCCACCCGGCAACAGGTGACGTCACAGACTGCAATTTCATCTGTCAAGAGTTCTTGACAGATGAAATATCAGTGTTTCACAGCTGTTTGAAGCTGCCAAACACTGACAGTCTGAGTTCTAACATGAGTCCTTCTGCACAGACTCAGTTAGAACTCTCAGCAGCACTCAAAGCTGAAGGCTGTCACTTTTCACAGATCGCAGCCATTCAGCTTTAAGTGCCGGCTGAGTGATGCGCTCCCGACGCCGACAGGAAGAAAGGCTGTTAAGGTAAGTACATGTAAGTAAAAGTTCTTTACACACTTTAGACACACCAAACACACTTACCTTTGCACTCATGCACCCATCACTCACCTGAACACCGACATCGCAACCCCTCCAACCCGACGGCCCGCCTACTCTAACCTGGCGTGGTTTGGAGCCGTCGGGAATCCCACACGACACCCCTCAAAATAGGGATTAGGCTAAAAACTGCCTGTTAACTACCTGTTAACAGGCAGTTAATTGGTACTAATCCCTTCCTGCCTGGGGTCGGCGGGTCCCAGCCGCCTCTGAAACTTGCGTGGAGCGGGGTTTTGGGCGGGATGGTGTCGGGACCCCCGAATTCGGGATTTCCCCCCCCCCCCCGCAACACGCCTGAAACCCCGCCTGACGGCTCCAGGAAAATCGACCCCTAAGACACCAGAATTTTGTTCTGTAATTGATAGAAAGACTGTCCATTCAAAGAGCAATTATTTCCTGTTTGTAAGCCTCACCTTCATGTTGTTATTATGTACAGGCTGAAGAGATTGAGAGGGAGGATTTAGGCTGTATTCTGGGAGTTGCGTCTCAGAGTGGAGAACGCGCTGCCACTGGTATATTCTGAAAGTTGTATTCCAGACATTAGCGCATTCTAGGACCTTTACCTTTAGCTTCTTCACTCAGTCATGTTGGGAAAGAAAGAACAACAGAGTTGCATTTATATAGTGCCTTTCCCATCCTCGGGATGTCCAAAAGTGGTCAAGGTCAGTGAATTCATCTTCTAATGCCATATCCCACTATCTGCACCACTAGCATCACATTGCTCATTCCATCACTCACCTACCAACAATCTCTACCAAACACAGCTCATACCTTACATTCATAGCTTCACCTCACCTCACACTTAGCACTGCTGCAAGCCTCACACCCACGTCTCACAGCTTGCACACACTGTCAGCTATTCATCAATGAGAGGCATATCACCCCAGCACATTGCACCACACTCTCTGACACACTTCCCTTTCCCCTGCAGGACAAGGTGACTCACAACTGGCGCCAGTAGGACCTAACCAGCAGGGGACAGGCGCGCCTGCATAACATGACACCGACAGAGCCAGTAAAAATTTATCGGCAAATAACCCAAGAGTGGTTGCTGATTCCTTTAAATATTGCTTGGTGGTGGGGGGGGTGGGTGGTCCTTGCTGCTGCTGAACGCTTGTTCAGCTGTGCCAGGTTAAGACAGGGCGTTAACTCCAGTGTTGAGGACAAAAATGGCAGTGCTGGCATCAAATCAGCATTGCATGCTGACTGACGTCACAATCTGCCCACTCCAAATACTTCCAGTGCACAATCCGAACGACCGCCCTCACCAAAATGGCGGCCGGCGTGGCCCGCACCAGAAGTGTGCATGCGTGGAGCAGATGCCTTTTTTGACACAATATTTCTAGCCCAATATTTTTTTGTGGTGAGAGCTAAATGTTGGCCAGGACACTGTGAAAACTCCCGTGCCCTTCAAAGGAGAGTGCCACAGGATCTTTTACATCTACCCGAGTTGGGACCTCGGTTTAATGTCTCATCCGAAAGACAGCACCTCCAACAATGTAGCACTCCTTCAGTACTGCACAGCAGTGTCAGCCCAGATTATGTGTTCAAGTCTATGGAGTGGGGCTTGAACCCACTACCTTCTGACTCAAAGGGTGAGAGTGCTACCACTGAGCCAAGGCTGAAAATAACTTTTTAAAAATGAATCGGTCGATAATTTGTCACCTTCAGGAATTCATGGGATGAAGAGATACTACAAGGTTGAAAATTAAATTAGCTAGGTTTCAAAACAATACAATAAGTGTAAACTTAAAGCACATTTCTCTTTCTAAAATCATCTGTTACTGTTATTACAGGAAACTTCGCGATATCCGGCACCGACGGGACCGAGCTGCTGCCGATCTATCAAAACTTCCGGATAGACCAGCGCTAATGTTGAAGGATACGGAGGTTTTCATCTCCGTATCTGACAACAAACACTGTTGCTTAGCAACAGCTTGTAAACACTCGGCCCGTACCTTGGAAGCATCTCTGAAGCTGTTGCTAAGCTACAGAGACACTTTCCAGAGCCTGACTGTTTAAAAAAAAAATGCTAGAAGAAAAAAAACCTAACCAAAACGGCTGCTGATTTCTGCCGTTAGATCGAGGTTTCCGGACATACAACCTCCGGATAAACCAAAGTTTCCTGTACTGAGAATACAGCTCTACACAAAATTCACTAGAGTAAGATAAAATAAACTGTTTCAAAAATAAGATTGCATATGATTTCCATTTAAATGTATATATTTTTTGCTAAATTTAAACATTATTTCTACTTTCACATTTTTAACCATCAATTTGCAACAGCACCTTTCAAAACCAGTAGCTAATCTTCTTTACCCAGAGAGTAACGAGAATGTGGAACTCGCTACTACAGGGAGTGGTTGAAGCGAGTAGTATAGATGCATTTAAGGGAAAGCTAGATAAGTATATGAGGGAGAAGGGAATAGAGGGTTATGCTGATAGATTTAGATGAGGAAAGGCGGGAGGAGGCTCGAGTGGAGCATAAACACTGGCATGGACCGGATGGGCTGAATGGCCTGTTCCTGTGCTGTATATCCTATGTAATGTAATCTTATGTAATCAGTTTTAAGTGCCTGTATGATTATACCATCTACATTTGCAGCCCAGCAGTCAATAGTCGGAGGCAGCAAAACTCAAGCCCCAGGCTTTTGACACATGGATGAGCCTTTGAGTTAAAATAGTCATTAAGACTTTCATACACACAAAAAAAAAATCAACTGTGAACCATTTATTTTTTTTTATATTATAAATTTTATTTTTATGAATCTCTGAGGAGGTGACTGACAAACTGAGGTGACAAACAATTTGCAAAAAATATTGAGTGAATTAATTGGTTACCCTTCTATTTTTATTGCCAGTCACTTCTTGATGCCCCACCAGCAGTAACTAGATATCGGCCTGGAGTTTGCAGTCAGTGGCGTACCTACGGAGTACGCTACCACCATCCAAATAGAATGCGCACTTACCTGATAGGGACCCTCCTTCGCGAACTTGCTGTCTGATGCTGCGTACTGGAGGGCAGCGTAATGACCCACGGATCAAAAGGGCGCAACATGTGCGGAAGCGTACCTGGGATCACGTGGGCCTGGTGCTCCAATCAGGAAACAGAAGGTCTCTCATTCATTTAAACCCTCATTAGTAGAGCCTTCTGGGATTTAAATGTGCATAAACATCTATACAATTCATTTTTGTAACATATGTACTTTGTGTATGTTTAATTAATGAAGTTGAGTTATGAATGGGGATGGCGATCTATGGATCAAATCAAACACCTCAAACGGTAGACTTGGATCGCAAAAAATTAAACAGTCCGCCTGCTGAGAATATATTGGGAGAAGCGCCTCAATGAACAACTGCATCAATAGCAGACTGCTGCTCTGAAAGTGTGTAGTCTGCATGCGCAAATCCCGAACTTCCGGTCCATTTCAAAGGCGGTATTGTTTTTAATAAATTTGTTTTATGGGATCAGGACGTTGCTGGCAATGCCAGCATTTATTGCCCATCCCTAGTTGCCCTCGAGAAGGTGGTGGTGAGCCATCTTCTTGAACCGCTGCAGTCCGTGTGGTGATGATACTCCCACAGTGCTGTTAGGTAGGGAGTTCCAGGATTTTGACCCAGCGACGATGAAGGATCGGCAATATACTTCTAAGTCAGGATGGTGTGCGGCTTAGAGGGTAACTTGGCGGTGGTGGTGTTCCCATGCACCTGCTGCCCTTGTCCTTCTAGGTGGAAGAGGTCACGAGTTTGGGAAGTGCTGCCGAAGAAGCCTTGGTGAGTTGCTGCAGTGCATCTTGTAGATGGTACACACTGCAGCCAGGGTATGGTGGAGGGAGTGAATGTTTAAGGTGGTGGATGGGGTGCCAATCAAGCAGGCTGCTTTGTCCTGGATGGTGTTGAGCTTCTTGAGTGTTGTTGGAGCTACACTCATCCAGGCAAGTGGAGAGTATTCCATCACACTCCTTGTAGATGGTGGAAAGGCTTTGGGGAGTTTGGAGGCGAGACACTCGCCGCAGAATACTTAGCCTCTGACCTGCTCTTGTTGCCACAGTATTTATGTGGCTGGTCCAGTTAAGTTTCTGGTTAATGGTGACCCCCAGGATGTTGATAGCGGGGGATTCGGCGATGGTTATGCCATTGAATGTCAAGGGGTTGTGCTTAGACTCTCGCTTGTTGGAGATAGTCATTGCCTGGCACTTCTGTGGCACGAATGTTACCTGCCACTTATCAGCCCAAGCCTGAACGCGTCCAGGTTTTGTTGCATGCGGGCATGGACTGCTTCATTATCTGTGGATTTGCGAATGGCGCTGAACACTTGGCACCTCATTTTTAGGTACACCTGGTGCTGCTCCTGGCATGCTCTTCTACACTCGTTGTTGAACCAGGGTTGGTCTCCTGGCTTGGTGGTAATGGTAGAGTGAGGGATATGCCGGGCCATGAGGTTACAGATTGTGGTGGAATACAATTCTGCTGCTGCTGATGGCCTACAGCGCCTCATGGATGCCCAGTTTTGAGCTGCTAGATCTGTTCCATTTAGCACGGTGGTAGTGCCACACAACACGATGGAGGGTGTCCTCAGTGTGAAGACGGGAAGATGGGATTTGAACTCATGTCTCTGGATGATTAGTCCAGGCCTCTGGATTACTAGTCCAGTGACATTACCACTACGCTACCATTCCCGTAGCGTACTCTCAGGGTACGCCGTCATATCCACCGCAAATTCTGGCTCATCATGTCAACAGCAGTACCCACCCCCTATACAAGTTGCATGGCAAGCACATGGAGTGCACTACACTTCTTAAGGTAATTTTAAAGCCTATGCAGCACAACCAAAACCCACCAGACATAGCAGGCAAAACAATGGCACACATAAGCATCACTACCACTACCTGGATTCTCAGGATTCTGCATAACACAAGCCACTCAAGTAAAGTGATTTGCTACCATAATGCAATATGTACACTGTGTACTACAACTTTAATATATAACAACGTTTTGTAACAAAGAACAAATACAATTAAAAAAATTTACATACAACAAATTGCAGATTACAAAGTAAGTTGCATCTTAAAAGTTCAAGTCCCCACATTGTGCATTGCAAATCCCTCAATTATATTACTTGCAGTGGTATGTAGATTACTGTTAAACTTGGTTATAAACATGCCTTCTCTTGGTTCAAGATCAAGCTCCACTACAGTCAGCATTGAAGCTCAACCCTCAGTAAAGATGAACTAATTTTCTGCAGGGATGCTCCAATACCAAAGTGGAAAGGCACAGTCAACTCAAAAGATCTCCTAAACATTACTATCCCAAGCTCAGCTGTGACTTCAGGGAGGTGTTGAGTGGAGGCAGGCACTGGTCCATGGGGAGGGAACAAAAAGAATAAAAAAAACAAATTTGCTGATCACAACAAGTTGGTATTAAGGAGCTGAGTATTTTTATTTGATTAATATACTAGTTATTTGGTTTATTTAAAATATAAATATATTTTCATTAGCGTTTTCACCAAATTATTTTCCACTGGTTGGTGCACAGAGCAGTTACAAATCGGGTCATCACAACAAAAAGGACATCTTGAATTACAGTTTAGTGGAAAAACACAGTAATGTTCCACAAGTAGATTATCATTCAGTACATAGGCTTTAAAAATAGCCACAACCTTTACTTTTTAACCTTGTGTTACAGTAGGTCTATATTGAAGGGGAATTCAAATCACTGCACTTCAGGCTTCCTTATAGAAATGAAGAAAGAGATAAACAGCAAGACTATCAATGCTGTTTTACATGTACTACCTTGTATCTACAACAGGAGAATACAAAAGTTCTGAGGTGTGCTTATCAAGAACAGTCAGTTCGATCAAGAATGCATTGAATAGTTAAACAAGGTCTGCCAAGAGTCTCCCCATAGGGTCCGTAAAAGAATAATAAGGGTTTGGGGCACTGCATCTCACACCTTTGTAAAATGCAAGCATATGATAGGTATGTGCACTGCAGTATTATCTAATGTAGAAACATAGAAGATAGGAGCAGGAGTAGGCCATTAGGCCCTTCGAGCCCGCTCCGTCATTCAATGAGATCATGGCTGATCATTCAAATTCAGTACCCTGTCCCTGCCTTCTCCCCATATCCCTTTAGCCTTAAGAAATATATCCAACTCTTTCTTGAATATATTTAATGAACTGGCCTCCACCGCCCTCTGTGGCAGAGAATTCCACAGGTTCACCACTCTCTGGGTGAAGAAATTCCTCCTCATTTCAGTTCTAAATGGCTTAACCCTTATCCTTGGACTATGACCCCTGGTTCTGGACTCCCCGGCCATCAGAAACATCCTTCCTGCATCTAGTCTGTCCAGGCCTGACAGAATTTTATAGGTTTCAATGACATCCCCTCTCAATCTTCTAAACTCCAGTGAGTATAAGCCCAATCGACACAATCTCTCCTCATACGTCATTCCTGCCATCCCAGGTATCAGCCTGGTGAATCTTCGCTGCACTCCCTCCATGGCAAGAACGTCCTTCCTCAGGTAAGGCGACCAAAACTGCACACAATACTCAAGGTGCGGTCTCACCAAGGCCCTGTACAACTGTAGCAAGACATCCTTGTTCCTATACTCGAACCCTCTTGCTACGAAGGCCAACATACCATTTGCCTTCTTAACCGCCTGCTGCACCTGCATGCTTACCTTCAGCGACTGGTGTACAAGAACACCCAGGTCTCTTTGCACTTCCCCTTCTCCCAATCTATTGCCATTCAAATAATAATCTGCCTTCCTGTTTTTGCCACCAAAGTGGATAACCTCACATTTATCCACATTATAGTGCATTTGCCATGTTTCTGCCCAATCACCCAACCTGTCCAAATCGTACTGGAATTTCACGACATCCTCCTCACAGCTTACCCTCCCACCCAGCTTTGTGTCGTCTGCAAATTTGGAGATATTACATCCAATTCCCTCGTCCAGATCATTAATATATATTGTGAACAGCTGGGGTCCTAGGACCGATCCTTGCGGTACCCCACTAGTCACTGCCTGCCACTCGGAAAACGACCCGTTTATTCCAACTCTTTGCTTTCTGTCCACCAACCAGTTCTCTATCCAAGTCAATACCTTGCCCCCAATCCCATGTGCCTTAATTTTGCACACTAATCTCTTATGTGGGACCTTATCGAAAGCCTTCTGAAAGTCCAAATACACCACATCCACTGGTTCTCCCTTATCTATTTTTATTAAATCAGGAGAGCAGAGCATTCCGAGCTTTATCAAAGTCTGCCACTCTTCAGCTCACTTGGCTGTTATTCAAAACCTAAAATTTACGGATCTCCGGTGACCCCTCACTGAGGATGGTCTGTACTTCTCAACAAAAAAAATTACTAAAACTGTCGAAAGCTGCTAAAAATGTTAATTTATTTTTCTACAGTACTATAGTTTTGACACTTGAAATACAAAAGAAAATTTCCACCTTCAGTTTGGGTATGTAACCCGGTGGTTATGGTACAGGAATAGTAACCCAAATGTCGTGAATTCACATCCCACTAAATTCAAATTTAATTCAATAAATCTGGTCATTTGTGGGCTAAACCATGAAAGCTGCTGGATTGTTGTTAAAACCAAACTGGTTCACTTCAGGGAAGGGAACCTGTCACCCTCCCTGGTCTGGCCTACACATGACTCCAGTCCCAAATATGTGGTTGACTCTAAAATGCCCTCTGTAATGGCTCCCACCACCTCTCTGGGCAACTAAGGATGGGCAATAAATCTTGCCTCGCCAGTATTGCCAACATTGAGAATAAATCTTTTAAAAGTTGCAATCTCCACCCCACCCCACCAGATGACACTCATCCTGAATGATTTCTATGCAACTACTTGTGTTCTTTATAAAACATCCCAGAAAATATTATTGAACTACAGAAAATAATGCACTGAACAAACTGGATCTAGCAACTACTCTGCAGCCAATGAACAAGGTATAAATGCAAAGGAACTGATTAACCAATTTAAAATATCATTGCAGTCATTGCCATGACAACTCCACTGCACGTTTTCCAAGTTGTCACAAAGCACTGGATCACCGATATCCATGGAAATATCACCCTCAGTTTTATTATTCATAATTTTTTCCACAAATGTTTACACATGGTACAATACAATAAATATGCTGGGACCCATCAGATAAAATATTTATCCATTTAATATTTTTCCAAATGATAGACCTCACATCGTATGATATTTGAGACTTTGTTATTCTATGTTATTCGCTCAGTATGTCTGCAGGATAAATATAACCACGTGTATCCTCTATTTTCACAATGAATAGAAATAAAAGAAGTGATATACATAAGGAGGAACTTGCAAGTGCATCAAAAATATAAAGTGACACTACAATGCCTGTTTCTTTCTAAAGATTATTAAATACAATTCATACTTGTACTATTCTCAACACACTTCAGAAAATATAAAAATTGAAAAATATTTCAACTATTACCCATTGCAGTTATGAATATATTCAAAATAAGCAAAGGATAAGTACTGATCTAAAGTTGTGTGATCTAATCAGTTAGGTTCCATCCATTTCATCCCTCCACGATTGCAGTCAGTACCTTTAAAACAAATTATCGAGACAAAGGAAAGATTAGGAGTGATTAAAAGCTTGATCAAAGAGTTGGGTTTTAAGGAGGATCCTAAAAGGAGGAAAGGCAGAATATCGGGACTTTGCAGTTGAAGTCATGGCTTCGGATAGTGGAACGATGGGAGATGCACAAGAGGACGCAACCAGAGGAACAGAAAGGTTAGGGGTGCAGTGGAGAGATGGGTTGTAGGACTGCAGAAGGGTAGAGAGGTAGAAAGGAGTGATGTCATGGAGGGATTTAAACACAAACATTATGATTTTAAACGGAAAGTCAATATAGGTCAGTGAGAACGGGGTGATGGTGAGCGGGTGTGGGATAGGATATGAACAGCAAAGTTTTGGATCTGCTGAAATTTATGGAGAGTGATGGATAGCATTAGGAGAGCATTAGAGTAAATTGGATCTGACAAAGGTATGGATTAGAGTTTCAATGACAGATGGGTTGAGGTAGGGGCAAAACAGACAATATTACGGAGATGGATTTCGGTCATCTTTGTGATGGGGAGGATATAGAGTTGGAAGTTCAGCTCGGGATTGGACAGGACGCTAAGGTTGCAAACAATTTGTTTCAGTTCAAGTCAATGGCCTGAAAGGAGGTTGGAATCAGCGACAAAAAGTAGAGTTTTTGGTTGTGGGCCAAAGACTATGGCTTTAATTTTCCCAATGTGTGGTTGGATTCACTTTAATCCACCAAAATCCATCATTGATAGGATCACAAAATATGTTCTTTCTGAATTAATTAATTAAGCAATTGAAAATGTATTGCTTGCAGATTACACACACCAGCTTTTGGACACTGCATATAAATATTATAAACGTGGGTGTTTAATAATGTTTACAAACCACTTGCTCCACAAAGGGCATTATTTTAGACAAATTGTTCATAAAATACAAACCATCTGAAAGGTTAAGTATATATTATAGACTGCAAACAGTTTATCAAATGATATACCTACATAAAGTTTACTATAAATATAGAAACTAGTTTCACTCTTTGAAACTTAATATAATCAATGAAACTTAATATAATCAGATTTACTAAATATAATGTGCATCTGTGAATTTCTCAGAAGCATTTCCCAGAATTTTAAAGAGATGAATAAAAATTGGGTTCCTCTATTTAACTACTCAGTACGATGGAGGTCTTTAAGTGGATCAAATGTCAGCACTGCAAAGATTTAAAGCAAAAAGATAAATCAAAATGAGATGGAAAAATAAAACTGAGATTAAAACAGGTTGTCATTTAGATGTCTGCAGCAACCACCCAAAAAAGAAAAAATGAAAATATAAATACAAATAAAGAGTTTATTTCCTGTGGTATTGCTCACAGAGAAAAGTGAGTTAAATATTATTTTGGAGTGCTTTGCCATAGTTGTCCTTCATTTTTACAGGGACTGGTTGTCAGTGGCATGAAAGAATATTCTCATAAAAGCTACCCTTGCGAAGGTTGCCCTTGTGTAAAGATGAAGAAGAATATGAACTTTATGTAATGACAATGAAGGAAGTATGACGTTTAGATATAGGGAGCGATTTTAACCCACCCCACCTGGCAAGAATTTCACAGTTAAAACTGCCTCTGAAAACTCACCGTCCCGTTCCTGCCTGCCACCATTTTAATTGGGCACTTTTCTTTAGGTGGCCGGGGTACCCACCTTCCTCAGGCGGGAGCCTCATTTATACATGCAAATTGGAATCCTATGATGTTGTTGGGACCTCAATGTTAAGGCTCAGGTGAGGGATAAACAAGGCAACTAAAACTAGGAGAATTCATGGTGTGCTAATACTGCCATGGTGTTAATTACAGATGGTGGAGGCTTTAAGAGCAGCTGTGGGGGAAGAGGGGAAATAATGCAAACCAGATAATGCTAAAGAGGTTAGGGGAGAGAGGGAGAGAGAGAGAGAGAGAGAGAGAGAGAGAGAGAGAAAGTGAGACTTACCCAAGGAGGAATAAAAGAGGAACAAAATGTACACCAATGAGAAAAGAAAAGTAGAGAAGGCTACCAAAAGCAACAAAAGGATCTAAAATGTGTGTTCGCTAAAGCAATAAGTGCAAGGAGTACAACTGAGGAATTAGAAGCAATAATTGTAGTCGAAAAATGACATAATTGCTCGAGTGAAACTTGGCATCACCCAGGCACTGGATAACGACAACGAAGATTCTAAAAGGTTGTTATGGGGAGAAAGCTGGAAAATGGAACTGTGTAAAATTAGCAACAAGAAGGGATCTAAATCAACCATGATCTTATTGAATGGCAGAGCAGGCTTGAGGGGCCGTATGGCCTGCTTCTGCTCTTATTTCTTATGTAAATTCAGTGCAAGCAGGAAAGCCTGAAACTCTTTTAAACTGACATTTCTAAGCTTCTAAGGTGTAACACCCTGAATTAAATTCAATTTATTCTTTAGACAAATGACATGTACATTTGTGGTATCACCCAATCAAAATGGTGTAGGTAAATCCTAAGACACAGATTGCCGCAGTAATTTTAAAAGTGACTTTAAAATAACTGGAAGTAAAATCCTGATCATCTTCCATGCATATTATTTTACCTTTAACCCAATTAAAGTACACTTAAAATGAGCCAAATACATAAATATGCAATTCTGTTACAAAGAAGCTGTTAAGATGTCTTGATACTGTATATACAAGCCATCAAATCTCAGTCTTCTTACGCAGTCACTAAAGGTATACCTGTTGTGTGTAAATCTGATTACCTATTATTTTTTCTGCAATTCTACAAAATAAAATTCAAGATTATAAGACCAAATGTAGTGGAAGTATATGTACATAACCATGGTCTGCCTACTGTAAATATTTACACTGGACTGAAATATTACTTTCTCCCACCCACATCTAACTTATTTGTATCTAGAATCTTTCCACTTCACTCACTCCCTGCAAAAAGAATAGTGGTGGAGTTTATAGCTTAGACTTTCCAATGACTGGTACACTTACATGAGGAAAAAGAAATCCATAAAACTACCCCAACCCTATAGAAAGGCACACTCTACCATCAAAACTCTGACCATCTCAGTGTTACAGGATTGTCCAGCACAGAAAAAGACCATGCAGACCATCAAATTTGCATTGGCATCTTTGTTTATGTGAACCACCTAGTCTAAATCCCACTTTCTTGCTCAATCCTCATAACCATTAATATTCCTCTAGCAATTTAAGACAAAATGTACAAAATAAAGCACATGGATATGCTGTAGCTAGGTAAACAGTGATTAGACAATACATAGGGGAAAATAATTAACGTCTTAATTCAATAACCGTACATAGATTGCAGGCAGCGCCTTCTGGTGCCTGAAATTAGAAACCATTTTATGTTGCAGCGCCTCTAAATATGTAGAGAGCCTCTAAATATTCTACATTAGTTCCTCCTATTAATGTTACGGTACTTTATTGTTCTAAAAAGGAAGGTGCATGTAGTGCACTTAAAGCCAACAAAGCACAAAATATTTAACTTGCCTGTCAACCTCGTCAAAGCAAATATGGTTTAGAGAAGCTTGCAGCTACTGTGTTCCCATATGGCAAGGTATTGCTGCTATGTTAAAGGCTCCTGTGAATATTTTCAGAGCTGACCTACCATTACATTTAAAATTTTGTCCGTTAGCTGTACATTAGAATGGTTTGATTTGAAGCCTCTTAAAAGCAGTGGAATCACCAGAAGTTATTATTCTTCAACCTTTCTGTGTTCATTTTTCTGGAATATCTATGGACTTATGACTAGGAAGGGAAGAAAAAGCAGGCAGTAATGAAACAATTTGCATTTATATAACACCTTTAATATAAAGAAACTTCTCAAATAGACACAAGGAAAATGGATAATGAGCAAGCAAAGGAAAGATTAGGAAGGGTGATCAAAAGGCAGTTTGAAGAATTTTTTTTTTTAGTATGTTTTTAAAAGTGGAAACAGGGGTCAAATGGCAGAAAGGTTTAGGTTAGAAGTTGCAGTGATCAGGACAAAGTGGGGAAGGAATTGAAAAGGCCCGAGATGGAGAAATGGAGCATTTAGGAGGGAATATTGGGCTGGAAGATATTGCACAGATAGGGTGAGGAAAGGCCACAGAGGGATTTACAGACCAAGATAAGAACTTTGAATAAAAGCTTGGAGGGAATGGAGAGCCAGTGGGACAGGATTCAGGGTAAATCTTAGGAATGGATAGGAAATTGGCTTAAGGGCAGATAACCATGTGTGGTTCTTAAAAGGGGCGGGGGAGAAGTACTGAGTGAAGTACCCGAAGCATCAGTGTTGTTGTTTCTGTTTTACATCAAGGACTTAAGAGTCAGAAACCCAAAGCAAACTGGTCAAATTCACCTATGATACCAAAACTAAGGACAGTCACAGCAGAACAATAGCAGATAAAATTCAATGCAGACAAGTGTAAAGTACTGCACGTAGAAAAGAACAATGGGCTAGACACACAATTCATAGTGTTGAAATAACGAAGGATGAAGCTGAGAGAGACCTAGCAGGGGAATTATCCCCGGTGTCCTGACCAATACTTATCCCTCAATCAACATCACAAAAACAGATTATCTGGTCATTATCACATTGCTGTTTGAGAGACCTTGCTGAGCGCAAACTGGCTGTCACGTTTCCTACATCACAACAGCGACTACGCTTCAAAGGTACTTAATTGGCTGTAAAGCGCTTTGGGACGTCCTGAGGTTGTGAAAGGTGCTATATAAATGCAAGTCTTTCTTTTCAGTCTTAGTGGACTTGCTACTCAACATCTCCAACAAATGCAAAGTAGCAGCCAATAAACCAAAAGAATGTTCAACTACATAACCAAAACAGTAGGCTATAAGACAGACAAATTGTATAGTACCTGGAATTTCCACAGGTGTTCTCCCAATCTCCCACCATAATTGGCAGAAGATCGGCAAAAACCATGGCTAAATGGTGTAAATGGCCATTTCTGCAGTATTTATGTCCAGGTTATGCGGAGATCAGGAGAACCTCCATGGAAATTCTACAACCATATCTTGAGTACTATGTCCAGTTCACATCATTGAGACACAAGGAAGACATTCAAGCACTCGAGGGAGGGGAAAACAGAGCCTCGAGGCTGGTCCCTTGTCTCAGAAGTTTGAGCTATGAGGAAAGACTGAAGAAACTTTGGCTGTGCAGCCTCGAAAGGAGGCACCTGAGAAGTGATCTTAGAGGTAGACAAGGTAGTAAACAGTAGGGAAAAAGTAAATCTGGAAAATTGCCTTAAAACTAAATTGAGAGAGTAGAATAGGGGAGCACAAGTTCAAACTTGTAAAATGCAAATTCAGGATTATCAGAAAAATCTTCTTGGCACATCAAATGGACTTCAGGAGAGTGGTAGAGGGAAAAACCTTGGAATTACTTAAGAAATAACTGGAGAAGGGGCACCTTTAGAATCTTCCTGCAAATGCAAATTATTTTTTTCTGGCAAAGGCAATGGACGGAAGGCAACTTGAAGCAGCACTGGAAAGCAGATAACAGATGAAGAAGGGAGAGCAGGAAAACAGGAGCAGGAGTGGGACAGTCTGGCAAGGCAATGAGGTAGCAATAGGGGTGAGCCTTTCCTCTGAGGCTGCTATATAGAGTGCATTGGGGACATAGGGTGCACAAGCAAGATAGGAGCAGAGCTCAAAGGAGGATACAGAGGGCTAGGAGGCTTGTGTGATAAGGTGGGATGAGATGGAGAGCATTTGATGCAATATTGGGGATAGCAAATAGGAGTATATGGATAGGCTGAGGAAGACAGGAGGTGTTGGATGGTGAGGCTGAGGTGGCTCCGGGTTACCTGTTCTCGAGAAGGATAGAAAGTAAAGGGAGCAATGAGGAAGTGAGGGGTGGGTGGAAGGATAAGGTAGGCAAATGGCAACAATGGAGCGAGGAAGAGGCAAAGATACAAGTAGAGCACACAGTTCAAAAGGTGTCATGGAAGCAACAGGAGCATCTGTCTGATGGAGAGGGGAGGGGTGGCTGGAGGTAAAACAAAAGGGTAGGGGACACAATTATAGCAATGGAACAAGAGCGATGCCAAAAATGTGGACTGCAGCCCACAGCAGCTCCCTTCATCTCCAAGGCCACCCACCAGAGAAAGAATCACGGAATGGTTGCAGTACGGAAGGCAGCCATTTAGCCCGTCGAGCCCATGCTGGCTCTTTGCAAGAGCACTTCAGCTAGTCCCACTCCCCTGCCCTTTCCCCGTAGCCCTGCAAATTTATTTCCTTCAGGTACTTATCCAACTCCCTTTTGAAAGCCATGATTGAGTCTGCCTCCACCACCCTTTCAGGCATTGCATTCCAGATCATAACCACTTGCTGATTAAAAATGTTTTTCCTCATGTCGCCTTTGGTTCTTCTGCCAATCACCTTAAATTTGTGTCCTCTGGTTCTCGACCCTTCTGCCAATGGGAACTATCTACTCTGTCCAGACCCCTCATGATTTTGAACACCTCTATCAAATCGCCTCTCAATCTTCTCTGCTCTAAGGAGAACAACCCCAGCTTCTCCAGTCTATCCACATAACTGAAGTCTCTCATCCCTGGAATCATTCTCGTAAATCTTTTCTGCACCCTCTCTAAGGCCTTCACATCCTTCCTAAAGCGCGGTGCCCAAAATTGGACACAATACTCCAGTTGAGGCCGAACCAGTGTTTTATACAGGTTCATCATAATTTCCATGCTTTTGTACTCTTATACCTCTATTCAGGAAGCCCAGGATCCCGTAAGCTTTTTTAACTGCTTTCTCAATCTGCCCCGCCACCTTCAACGATTTGTGCACATATGCCCCATGGTCTCTCTGTTCATGCACCCCCTTTAGGATTGTACCCTTTAGTTTATATTTCCTCTCTTCATTCTTTCTACCAAATTGTATCACTTCGCACTTTTCTGCGTTAAATGTGATCTGCCACGTTTCTGGGGAACACCACTGTATACCTTCCTCCAGTCCGAAAAACAACCGTTCACCACTACTCTCTGTTTCCTGTCACTTAGCCAATTTCGTATCCATGCTGCCACTGTCCCTTTTATTCCATGGGCTTCAACTTTGCTGGCAAGCCTATTATGTAGCACTTTGTCGAACGCCTTTTGTTAATCCATGTACACTACGTCAACCGCATTGCCCTCATCAACCCTCTCTGTTGCCTCATCAAAAACCTCGATCAAGTTGGTTAAACACGATTTGCCTTTAACAAATCCGTGTTGGATTTCCTTAATTAATTCGCACTTTTCCAAGTGGCTGTTAATTTTGTCCCTGATTATTGTTTCTAAAAGCTTCCCCACTACTGAGGTTAAACTGACTGGACTGTAGTTGCTGGGTTTATCTTTACACCCTTTTTTGAACAAGGGTGTAACATTTGCAATTCTCCCAGTCCTCTGGCACCACCCTCGTTTCTAAGGAGGATTGGAAGATTATGGCCAGTACCTCCGCGATTTCTTCCTTCACTTCCCACAGCGTCCTAGGATGCATCCCACCTGGTCCTGGTGACTTATCTACTTTAAGTACAGCCAGCCTTTTTAGTATCTCCTCTTGATCAATTTTTATCCCATCCAGTATCTCCTCTACCTCCTCCTTCACTATGTCTATGGCAGCATCTTCTTATTTGGTGAAGACAGATGCCAAGTACTAACTTAGCACCTCAGCCTCCTTTTTGGTCCCTAATCGGTCCCACCCCTCCTCTAACTACCCGTTTACTAGTTATATGCCTATAGAAGACTTCTATGTTGGCTGCCATCCTATTCTCATACCTTCTCTTTGCCCCTCTTATTTTCTTTCTCACTTCTCTTCTGAACTTTCTATATTTAGCCTGAATCTCAGATGTATTTTCGACCTGACACGCTCTTTTTCTGCCTCATCTTACTCTCTATCTCGTTCATCATCCAGGGAGCTCTGACTTTAGTTGCCCTACCTTTCCCCCTAGTGGGAATGTACCTCGACTGTACCCGAACTATTTCCTCTTTAAAGGCAGCCCATTGGTTCCATTACAGTTTTGCCTGCCAATCTTTGATTTCAATTTATCCGGGAAGAAGCAGAAGCAAAAAGGAGTTTGGGGCATGGGGCAGTGGGCGGGGCGGGGGGGGCAGTGAGAAGAGAAGAAGAGAAGAGTAACAAAGAAGCAAAAGCTGAAAACAAAGACAGAGGAAATAGCAATAAGAAGATGGCAAAGACAGACAAGACAGAGACTATGTCCTCTGACCTATCATGTATGATGCCACAGGAGATCCACACTTACATAGACACACACAAACATTACATGAACCTTCAGCCTTACCACTCAAGGGTTTAGTTATTGGAGTTTTCTTCTCATACCCCTTTAACACTCGAGAATCATGCCATGAAATTCCCCCCATCTCCACTGGGGGCAGATTCCATAAGAACCAGTGGCAACAATGAAGCAACTGATTCTCGGCAATTGTTTGAAAATTGTAATCAGATTTCCCCCCGCCTTGGGAAAAGGCATCGTCTAGTGTAGTGCTAAATCGCACAGAAATTAAGGTTCCCTGTTCCATTCCCACTTTCTGCTGCATTAGCTGGTCTCATCTGTGGGCAGCAGAGATTGTACTACAATTAGCCTCAGCATCTTGGGCTAGATGCAAACTACAAAAACCTCAGCCAAACATTCTTATTCCTGATTTCATGATTATATGTCAGGACAGGATCAGACTTGGCCACTATGTCCTCTTTGGTCAAATAGCCTGCTGATGTTCACTATCTAGGCTATACATGAAGAACCCTTACTTGACAAAGGGACTGGAGTGCTGCTGGTGTCCATGGAAACATCTCAAGTAAGCCTAAGCACCTTCAGGAGAGAATGGGAGATGATGAAGGGAAAAGACTAAAAGGCTGTGATAATGATGAGCGAGATGGTCTGTATAGGTCAACAGCAGTTGTGACTCTAAGAACAAGCTGCAATATAAATATTAGACACCATCCTTTCGCCATCCCAAAAAAGCCAATAGCATATTCACTTTTTTTTTTTTTAAATTTACCAAAAGGAATCATTGACACCTTGAAATAATTTTACAACAGGTAACCATGATGTCAAATCCTAAGGAATATTTTTGTAGCATGCTAAACAGTAGGAATTGCAATAAGAGTTTGACACAACAATGACATTTACATTTGCAGAACTGATGCAGGAGTCCCAGAAACAAGCACCAACAATAAATAAACCAGTTCTTGTTCGAACATGATTTTGCTGGTTCCATCAGCTAGAGACCACTGTTTCAATTCATTTTCAGAGCAGAAAGAGAATATCTCATGATGGACTCGACCACTCATCATCACTATGCAACAGCGGGTTTACCTGAAGTTAGGTGAGGCAGTCGGATAGATTTTCCTTTTTCATGTGATACAAAATTCCACCACAGTCAGGTACTCTATCTGGAAAAAGATGCAACTTGCTCAGAGTGTTAGACCACCTTGATTGACAAGGAGGGCTAGGATCACGAGCATACAACCAGTTGGTTGGAAAGTATGCAACTCTGCCAATGTTCTATGGGAAAAGTAGCCTGTTAGCACATGCTGCAATGCAGCCTAGTGATGTATTATGTAGTGCAGTACGTATGTATTATGTATGCGATTTCTGTGGCTTCATGAAATTTGTGATAATTCATGCTTTGAACTTACATTTCTCCTGAAAAGGAATTTTTCTGGCTCATGCCTAACTGTCACTAATAAATGTTCTTCTCCCCATAGTCAACTGGAACACTGGAACTGGAAAACAGTAAATATTAAAACTGGGAGAACCTGTAAGGGTCACAAGGATCCCAAGGACACAGCAGGGTCCCAGAAAGCTGCGGATTGCCCGAGCTAAGAAGGGGGCATTTCCCCAGAAACCTGTTTAAACTGTGTGATTTTGAAATGTGTGTGCGTGGTAATTTCTAGTTTAAGCTGAGGGGAAGGTGGGGGTCTCCCAGTTGGGGAGAGGCCATACGAGAACCTCTACCCAGAGTTGGAAGGGGTCCCCAGACCCCGGAAAGGAGGAATTTTTGGATCCCATGAAAAACATTTTCTTTAAAAAGGCAACACATCATTCTCAACCGACAGAACATTCCAGAAGGAAGGGTGAACTGGGGGCCATTAGCATCTAAAGGCCCTGGTCACCCCAACCCAAAACACCAGATGCAACACCTCTACAGGGCAAGAGCTCAACCCAAAACAAACCTCACAAAGAGGGAACAGACTGGTCAGAGCCAGGAGCTTCCAAAGCCAAACAAGACAAAGGAAAAGGATTAACGGACAATCTAGTCTACACTTCGCACCTACTCACACTTTGAGCACCGGACCGGACACAAAGGGATAGCCATCACCGGACCATTATTGGTATCTAAAGACAAAGGACTCTCAAGCCCAGATACAGTATAACTGGGGTGAGAATCTCACAGACAGCATGTGCGTGTGGAGGCAGAGTCGAAGGAACGCCCGACGAGAAGGAAGGAAGAAGAAGCCCGCGGACCACGGAGGCATCGGAACCAGAGACCGGGGAGCGAGGGGGGAGAAAAGCGCGCTGTTCCGGACCGAAAGCGTTTTCAAAACCGTACGAAAGGGGACTGTGAGTATGAGCTTTCCTCAATGAGGATCACCCCACTTAGTGATAGGAGGATGGGAGGCTTGTGGTAATAGGAATAGGGTTTAAGGTCATTTTAGTTCGGTTTCACCCTATGTTTTCCCTTCCCAGAACGATTGGTTAAGTTTAAAGTTCTATGTTTAAGGTGCTGTTTTAAGAACTTGTTCAGGTTTAAAGACATCAAGGAACTTTCAGTGGGAAGTGCTGTGTGGAGTTCGGTACTGAGATTATTGCCTTGCTTGTGTTTCACGTGTCCAAATAAAGTGAGTTGTATCTTTTATCCGGTGTCTGCTTCTGGTTACTGCAATTTGAATCTGTCACAAATGTCCAAGCTGTAATTCGCGTTGTAGAACAGTAGTGGGGGAAGTGGGATTCAAAACCTCACGCCAGTAATTTGGGGGATGAGCTGCAATTGGGAATGAGCAGTTAGATTAAGTGGGACAGGCTGAAACTCTGCCTGGGGTTGTATCTGGTATAAACAACCAAGAAGCACTTACTCAGAGAAATTCTCTGAGGACTGTGATTTGCTATAAACAGTCGAAAGCCCCAAACTCCTCAGGGACTGTACATCAGCCTGAGGTACCCAGGACTACCTGGGTGTAAGATAACCCCCCTTACAAAATGGCGAGTCAGGCAGGAGAATGTGTAAGCAAAGACAATGTGACAGACAGCAGTCCAGAGGTTGAACCAGAAACTAGAATGAAGGAGAAACTAGGAGACTATATCTGTACCAAGCTCAATGTTAGAAACCCATGGGTGATGGGCCTGCTGCGCAGTGCACGCCCAGAGGCAGCTGCAGCAAAGTGGACCCAGGGTAAAGACCACAAAGCTAAAGTGGAGAAGGCAGTCTGGCTGCTGTGCCTAGAAAAGCAAGTAAAGTTGCTCGACAGGCAGGTGGTGACCCTCCAAGCAGAGGTGGTAGATTTAAAAGAAAGGTCCCGTGCCGAGGGTGAGAAGAGGGTGCAGGAGGAGGTTAAAGATGCCAAGAATCGGGAGTCCCAGCTTGAAAAATGCCAGGCGGAGGTAGAACGCCTCAGAGAGGTGTATGAGGCCAGAGCTAGTGGTATGAGGGTGCGGGAAGAGAATGCACGCCTCACACTAGAGGTCACGAAATGCCAGGCATTTATAGAGCACCTTGTGCAGGAAGTAGCAGAGGCAAGGGACTGTGAGATGAGGCTACAGGGGGAAATTGCACACCTCACCCAAGGAGCTAGCGAGGGAAAAAGCCATGCAAGAAATGAGATAGAATTCCTAAAGTACCAAATCATAGAAGCAAAGAGGAGTGAGATGAGGCTGCGGGAAGAGAATGCCCGCCTCACCTCAGAAGTAACAGAGCAGGAGGAGAAGGTTAGGGAGGTAAAGGCAGCTTATAAGCTGGCCTGGGACCTAAGGATTGAGGAAGTAGATCATGGCCCCTGTAGAGCAGGTCCAGTAGCAGAAATCCGGGACAAGGGAGGCACACAGGGGATAGTTTTGGACCCAGACTAAAGGCAGGTCCAAGTCCAAAATTCCCCATTTAAAGCCACCCGGGTAAGAGAACATGAGTTTGCCCACCAGACAAGTTCAAGTTCACCGCCTGTAAAGACAGGCACTGTGGCTTGTTTTAAGGGTAAAGTTGTCCAGCCCACAAATTGGGACACTTCCCTACCCCAGTGGGACCCTAATTCAAACCAAAGTTTAAATTTGGAAAGGTTATGTGGCTTAGAAATGGAGAAACAGCAGCCTGGGATCAGAAATCAGCAGGCTGCTGCCCATCCATTCACAGATCGCTTGGAGACTGCCCGCGCATGTGCAGTCGCTGGTCTGGAGACGGGAATCCCCCAGTCGTCTGAGCAGAAGGTTCGCGCAGGCGCAGTCGTGCGCCTGAGGGGAGAGTTTTGCCAGGATCAGGTTCGCGCAAGCGCGGTTCCACAGCACGTACCCCCAGCAGATTTTCTTAACTTTTCCCGCACAGGCGCAGTCGAGCGCCTGAGGGAAAAGGTTCCCCAACACCGGGTAGGCGCAGTCGCGGACCCGGAACTCCGAGAGGCCCTTACTCAGTTCTCCCGCGCAGGCGCGGTCGCGCGCCCGAGGGGAGAGTTTTGCGAAGAGGAGGTCTGCGCATGCGCAGTTGCCGGCGGGACCACAGTGGCTCTTTTGCAGGAGGTTTGCGCAGGCGCACTCGCCTGTTTAAAGGGACCAGCTTCCCAGCCAGCCTCTGGAATGGTTTTCCCCATGATGTGGGACCCTGGGGGTGCAGGGATAGCAATTCCTCTTGCAGGGGAGCTGACACCAGGTTTTGGATCAGGAGAGAGAGATTTGTACCAGCAGGCTGCCAGGTACATTATACAGTGTGGGCTATTTGGGCATGGGGGAGCAGGTTCCCAGCCCGCTGGGGCTGTGACCCAAGCTCAGGGTCCGCCAGCCAAAGTTTCCCCCGTAGAGACACCCCTCAGAAGGTCTCAGTGGGTGCCCCAGCCTAAGAAAGCATGGTCACCCACTTTACAGTGGAGTAGGGCGGTCTCCCGAGCCAGGGAAAAGCCAGAGAACAGAGGCCCCCACTCAACAGCCATAAGCTGCGAGGGACCAGAGACAGGAGGCAGTCCAGCTTCGCTGCAGCCAGCAGCAATCTGCGACAGTGCCAGAGATTAGACTGGCCGTCCAGAGACGGGCGACATTTGTATAATAGCTGTGTGTGTATATAGCTTGCTTAAGGTGCATTTTAAGTTTTGTTGATTTAACTAGTTTGTTAAGAAAGTGCAAAAGAGTTTAAGTTCACATGTGCCAAATGTTTGTATTTTGGTCCGAGGTCGAGGGACCCGACCATGTCTCCACCTAAGGCAGCAGGTCAGTGAGACCTGGCTGCATGTCCCTTTTAAGTTTTACAGGAGATGGGAAAATGAAGCAGCCATGTTCGCCCAGCCCGAGCTGGATATCGAATGAAGATACGGAATGTTGGGGATCACCTCGCCACTGGACGAATCCAGGAGACCCCGCAGCGATCGTCGGGAAAAACCGGACAGAGTCTGGAGGAACTTGCCTACTCCTCCTACGGGGAGGAGATGGCCCCAGCTGGGTGGGGCATGGCCCCCAACCCAGCACTATCCTGACCGAAGTTCACGTGCGGGAGACCTCGCTGTAGAGGAGTCACGATGGGGAAGCGCGGGCGCCTGGTCATAGGGACGCGTTCCCTGGGGGTGGGTGGTGATGGCCCTGGAATGATTTTATAGAGGAGGGGGAGACCCAAGAGTCGCGTGGGTGCGGTCAGGGGAGGGAGGAACTCACCCGGGGGCCCACGGGCAAGAGGATAAGTTGTGGCTGGGAAGGATGAGTGGGTGGCCGGATCGGTGTGGGGCCAGGGAGTGCCGCCACACAGGCACACATCATTTTCTGCAGCCAGTCGAGGGAAGACGGGAGGGGGAGGGACTGGGAGTCATGAGATCCCATACTCCCCGGTCTCAGTCTGTGCCAAGGTAAATTTTAAACGTGAGGGGTACCCCGCCTCCACAAAGGGACAAGGGAACGGTTCGGGGCTGTCGGAGCAGGCTGGTCGCTAAATCCATTCTGCCTGTTTTAAAGTTTAAGCTGATCAAAGGGGGGGTGGAAGGTACTTTTACTGCCCGAGTGGGAGGAGCAATACCCACTTGAATTTCGCGACCCATCATCGGCACGTGATGATCGGGGTTCATTTAAGCATGTTGTTTATTTTGTGTTGCAGCCCCAAGTTGAGCAGAGGCGTGAGGTCCTCTCCATGCTTGGGACCAGTTTGTGACAACTCCAAGTTGAGCAGAGGCGTAGGACCCTCTCCGTGCTTGCGATAATTTTAGAGTACATTGTGTAACTAAGATTGTAACATTTTGTAATAAATTATGATGTGAAAGAGTATTTTTGAGGATATTATGTTATACGAGCCAAGCCTGGGTGAACCTAAGGCAAGGCCCTCTGTTTTGTGTTACAGAATGATGGAAAAGCCAAATAGGACTGTGACGCAAAGCAGAGAAAAGTCGTATATGGAGCAGTGTATAATGGAAATAATGTGTGGAGTGATTTGGTGTATTGGGAAATGTTATTTGGATATTGTGTGTGTACCCTAGATATGTACATTTGTAATTAGAGTGTTAACAAAATGTCCGTTTACTTTGTAAGGAAACCAGGATCCTTGCTCCCTCGCTTGGAGACACTCTATATTGGAGAGTGTCAAACGGGGGCCTGTAAGGGTCACAAGGATCCCAAGGACACAGCAGGGTCCCAGAAAGCTGCGGATTGCCCGAGCTAAGAAGGGGGCATTTCCCCAGAAACCTGTTTAAACTGTGTGATTTTGAAATGTGTGTGCGTGGTAATTTCTAGTTCAAGCTGAGGGGAAGGTGGGAGTCTCCCAGTTGGGGAGAGGCCATACGAGAACCTCTACCCAGAGTTGGAAGGGGTCCCCAGACCCCGGAAAGGAGGAATTTTTGGATCCCATGAAAAACATTTTCTTTAAAAAGGCAACACATCATTCTCAACCGACAGAACATTCCAGAAGGGTGAACTGGGG
This sequence comes from Somniosus microcephalus, assembly GCF_052327205.1. Lineage (NCBI taxonomy): Eukaryota > Metazoa > Chordata > Chondrichthyes > Squaliformes > Somniosidae > Somniosus > Somniosus microcephalus. The sequence goes on from NC_140988.1 coordinate 262,317,445, forward strand.
GCCATTAGCATCTAAAGGCCCTGGTCACCCCAACCCAAAACACCAGATGCAACACCTCTACAGGGCAAGAGCTCAACCCAAAACAAACCTCACAAAGAGGGAACAGACTGGTCAGAGCCAGGAGCTTCCAAAGCCAAACAAGACAAAGGAAAAGGATTAACGGACAATCTAGTCTACACTTCGCACCTACTCACACTTTGAGCACCGGACCGGACACAAAGGGATAGCCATCACCGGACCATTATTGGTATCTAAAGACAAAGGACTCTCAAGCCCAGATACAGTATAACTGGGGTGAGAATCTCACAGACAGCATGTGCGTGTGGAGGCAGAGTCGAAGAAACGCCCGACGAGAAGGAAGGAAGAAGAAGCCCGCGGACCACGGAGGCATCGGAACCAGAGACCGGGGAGCGAGGGGGGAGAAAAGCGCGCTGTTCCGGACCGAAAGCGTTTTCAAAACCGTACGAAAGGGGACTGAGTATGAGCTTTCCTCAATGAGGATCACCCCACTTAGTGATAGGAGGATGGGAGGCTTGTGGTAATAGGAATAGGGTTTAAGGTCATTTTAGTTCGGTTTCACCCTATGTTTTCCCTTCCCAGAACGATTGGTTAAGTTTAAAGTTCTATGTTTAAGGTACTGTTTTAAGAACTTGTTCAGGTTTAAAGACATCAAGGAACTTTCAGTGGGAAGTGCTGTGTGGAGTTCGGTACTGAGATTATTGCCTTGCTTGTGTTTCACGTGTCCAAATAAAGTGAGTTGTATCTTTTATCCGGTGTCTGCTTCTGGTTACTGCAATTTGAATCTGTCACAAATGTCCAAGCTGTAATTCGCGTTGTAGAACAGTAGTGGGGGAAGTGGGATTCAAAACCTCACGCCAGTAATTTGGGGGATGAGCTGCAATTGGGAATGAGCAGTTAGATTAAGTGGGACAGGCTGAAACTCTGCCTGGGGTTGTATCTGGTATAAACAACCAAGAAGCACTTACTCAGAGAAATTCTCTGAGGACTGTGATTTGCTATAAACAGTCAAAAGCCCCAAACTCCTCAGGGACTGTACATCAGCCTGAGGTACCCAGGACTACCTGGGTGTAAGATAACCCCCCTTACAAAACCCTGAATTATGAAAATGTTGATGTCACTGATTTTATCCTGCAAAAAGAACCTGTGAATACTTAGTGATTGGATTTGAACAGTTTAGATTTACACCTCCAAATAGGCTGAGTAAAGATTTTGAATCCAAATCGTTTCATGGTTAAGCCATTCAGAGGTGTAGAATGCTGATTGCAAGTGAAAAATTCACTATCATTTTACTGGTCAGACAATATAAAATTCAAGCCATTATTTATTTAAAATTGCCCTTGCCTTTGAACTTGAGAGATTCTACAAAGATTATGCAGTTTATTTGCAAATGGGGAAATTTGGTAGTCAATCCTTCCCGAAAACCATTTTTTAAACATTATTCAATTTTAACATCAGCCAATAATGAAATGTGGCATGCTGGAGATGATGGTCAACAAAGGTTTTTCTAGTCTTCTTATTCCAGTATTATATATTATTTTGAAAAAAAAATGAACAGACTAACCTATGTAACCAATTCAAGATTTCCCACGACTAGAATACTGTGCAACCATTTCTTTGTAGTAGAAACGTAAAAGCATTTTGCAGGTAGGTCCAGCATTCAATCGCTTTTTTTTTCTCTGAAAGAATACATTAAAGTGTGCTATGTTGGAAAATGTCATTTGTGAAACACATGGGAGTTCACTTCACAATAAGGAAGTGGTTGCTCATCCGATTTTTATAAATAATGAAATATAACCTATAAAGGCAAACAAAATGAGGCACTCCATGGAGGGCAATGAGATGAGAAAGACATCAAGGGCATGAATTGCAGATTTAATGTCGAGAAGTTACAGATGCAGTGAAACATTAATGTAGGCTATTCCATGGAGACGGCTGGAACCAGAAATCAGACATTAACTTGTGGCATATTTTAAAGACTATTTCAAATAATTATAAAAAACTCAGATTATGAAAATCATGGGTTGTTTAATTATGATGAATTAATATCTAGGTCCTTAAAACAAGGCTATGGTGCATTTCCATGCATAAAAGGTCTATTTGCAAATCATCAAAATACTCCAGTACAGTTATGTACAGTAAGAATAAATCTATTTTTAGTCAATAACCAGGGAAGTTTAATATCCATTAACTCTTCAACCTGAAGAACAATTTAAACACCTTGACAGGACTCTATTTTCACTCGGCTATTCTAACAATATTTTCTCCCCCCATCCATTTTCTCCACTCTTCTTACTTCGTCTCTTGCAGGCATTGACTCATTCGAGGAGATAGTGTCTCTTTCTCTTTTAATTGTTCATCAAAAATCAAAAGGTAGCTTTATGACTTAAGAGGCTTTGAAGACCATCTTAAACAATAAAGCAGTAAATGAAACAATAACTTTCCAGTGATTGAAAAAAGTACGATAGTTTTATGCTGGATCAATCAGTTACAGATAAGAAAATTATAGTACCCATGTAATACAGAACATTACCATACGATTTGCAGTAACATTTAGCCCCTGTCCACTTTGGTAAGCAGTGTGTTCTTCATGGAGAGTGATCTGAATAAGAACATAAGAAATAGGAGCAGGAGTAGGCCAATCGACCCCTCGAGCCTGCTCCACCATTCAATAAGATCATGGCTGATCTGATCCTAACCTCAAATCTTCTATCACTCTCCATCCCACCCAAACCCATATGATCTCCTGGGAGAGGCGAAAAACCAGATAAAAAACCCAATGGCCAATTTGGGAGAAAAAATCTGGGAAATTCCTCTCCGACCCATCTAGGCGATCGAAACTCTTGCAGGAGATCACTCTGTCCCCATATTTTCTACAGTACTTACCTTCTGTAAAGGCGATCTCCACCCCAGCCAGGAACAGGAATAAAACCATCTCCTGAAATCTAACACAGAATTAGAACACAAGAAGTAGGAGCAGAACCAGGCCACACGGCCCCTGGGCCCGCTCCACTACCCACAGAGCCATGACCATTCCGAACCTAGACTCATGTCCAATTTCCTGCCCGCTCCCCGTAACCCTTAATTCCCTTTACTTCTAGGAAACTATCTATTTCTGTTTTAAATTTATTTAATGATGTAGCTTCCACAGCTTTCTGGGGCAGCAAATTCCACAAACCTACCACCCTCTGAGTGAAGAAGTTTCTCCTCATCTCAGTTTTGAAAGAGCAGCCCCTTATTTTAAGATTATGCCCCCTAGTTCTAGTTTCACCCATCATTGGGAACATCCTCACCGCATCCACCCGATCAAGCCCCTTCACAATCTTATATGTTTCAATAAGATCGCCTCTCATTCTTCTGAACTCCAATGAGTAGAGTCCCAATCTACTCAACCTCTCCTCATATGTCCATCCCCTCATCCCCGGGATTAACCGAGTGAACCTTCTTTGTACTGACTCAAGAGCAAGTATGTCCTTTCTTAAGTATGGACACCAAAACTGTATGCAGTATTCCAGGTGCGGTCTCACCAATACCTTGTACAACTGCAGCAATACCTCCCTGTTTTTATATTCTATCCCCCTAGCAATGAAAGCCAACATTCCATTGGCCTTCTTGATCACTTGCTGCACCTGCATACTAACTTTTTGAGTTTCGTGCACCAGGACCCCCAGATCCCTTTGTACTTCAGTACTTTCCAGTTTCTTGCCATTAAGATAATAACTTGCTCTATGATTTTTCCTGCCAATAGATATATGCTTCATACAGTACAAAGTGTATAAATCTAGCTTTCTATCTCACACTGGCCTCAAGTCAGCAGCGCAGTCAAGATTGTTACATCTTTTAAGTACAAAGGGCTACCACTATATATTACACATTACCTGTCTTATAAGAAATTTAGAAATAAGAAATTTGTACAAAAAAAGTTGTAGTGGGAAATACCATGGGGATCAACTAGTAAAAGTTTATTTTCAGTTAAAAGTTGTGGTGTATCACTGTGTGTCACTTGAATCCCATGACGTTCCAAAAATCAACGTAAGACAGTTGCTACAAGTATCCTGTTACATGGCACAGCTATAGAATTTGTAAATTTAAAAAAATCCATAATGGATTGTGGAGTGAGATTTGAGCCACTGGCTTGGTAATGTGAAAAATGAGCCTTAGGTCAATTTATGAAACTGCAAGTGCCATTGTTGATTGTTAACGGTCTACAGTATATATAATGCAGAGATGTTTATCTGTATTTATTACATAATGAACTGGGAGAACAAAAGAAATTCTGTAAGTAGTTCCTGTAGTATTTCTTTAATTTAAGGTACTATCCAATCACTAATAATAATTTTGTCCCAAATGTTTTTTGGTTACATAATGAGGACCAGTTTTAGTGGTTTTATTGCTATAAGGAGACTAGGGGACTCATCATGTATTCCTTCATCATGATTTTTTAAATTTTATCTAATTTATTCCCCACTCATATTGAACACCTGTTCAGTTGTGGCTTTTCAAACATAGTACTTCCTTTTTTAAATTAAGTCCAGTTTTTTTACAATTATTTACACTAAGAATAGCTGTTTTAAAATCTAAAATAACAACAGAAAATGTCGGAAGCACTCAGCAGGCCAGGCAGCATCCGTGGAGAGTGAAACAGAGTTAACGTTTCAGGTCTGGGACCCTTCTTCAGAACTGGAAAAGGCTAGAGATGTAACAGATATTAAGCAGGTGCAGAGGCAGGGAGGGGGCATGGGGGGATCTGAAGGAACAGTCTGTTCTAGGGTAGGAGACAGGAAAGATTCAATGTTGCAAATGGAGATGGCAGAATCATACAGCCTGAGAAATGGGGGCAGGGGTTATCGTCTGAAATTGTTGAACTCAATGTTGAGTCCAGAAGGCTGTAAAGTGCCTAATCGAAAGATGAGGTGCTGTTCTTCGAGCTTATGTTGAGCTTCATTGGAACAGTGTAAAAGGCAGAGCACAGAGAGATCAGAGTGGGAGTGGAGCAGTGAATTAAAGTGACAGACGACTGGAAGCTTGGGGTCACCCTTACGGACTGAACGGAGGTGTTCCGCAAAGCAGTCACCCAATCTACGTTTGGTCTCCCCAATATAGAGGAGACCGCATCGTGAGCAGCGAATACAGTATATTAAATTGCAAGAAGTACAAGTAAATCGCTGTTTCACCTGGAAGGGGTGTTTGGGGTCCTGGACAGTGGGAAGGGAGGAAGTAAAAGGGCAGGTGTTGCATTTCCTGCGCTTGCATAGGAAGGTGTCGGGTGAAGGGGAAGGGCTGTTGGGGGGTGATTGAGGAGTGGATCAGGGCGTCGCGGAGGGAGCGGCCCCTTCGGAATGCTGAAAGGGGAGGCGAGAGGAAGATGCGTTTGGTGGTGGGATCACGTTGCAGGTGATGGAGGATGATCCGTTGAATGTGGAGGCTGGTGGGGTGAAAGGGGAGGACAAGGGGAACCCTATCGTGGATCTGGGAGGGAGGGGGAAGGGGTGAGAACAGAAGTGCGGGAAATGGAACGGACATGGTCAAGGGCCATGTCAACCACAGTAGAGGGGAATCCTCGGTTGAGGAAAAAGGAAGACATATCGGAAGCACTAGTGTAGAAGGTGGCATCGTCAGAACAGATGCGGCGGAGACGGAGAAACTTGAGAGTGGAATAATGTCCTTACAGGAAGCGGGGTGGGAGGAAGTGTAGTCCAGGTAGCTGTGGGAGTCAGTGGGTTTGTAGTGGATGTTTGTTAATAGCCTATCGCCAGAAATGGAGACGGAGAAGTCGAGGAAGGGAAGAGAAGAGTCGGAGATGGACCATGTGAAGGTGAGGGAAGGGTGGAAATTGGAAGTAAAGTGAATGAACTTTTCTAGTTCAAGCCGAGAGCAGGAAACGGCACCAATACAGTCATCGATGTAGCGGAAAAAGAGGTGAGGGAGGGGACCCGAGTAGGAGTGGAACAAAGAATGTTCCACATATCCCATGAAAAGGCAGGGCTCATGCGGGTTCCCAAAGCAACACCTTTAATTTGGAGGAAGTGAGTGGAGTCAAGGGAGAAGTTGTTCAATGTGAGAACAAGTTCAGCCAGGCGAAGGAGGGTGGTGGTGGATAAAATCTACTCAGGAATCAGACCTCTTATATTGTCTAGTTTTTTTCAAGACTGAGCTTCAAAATGGAGTGGCAATTGGGCTGGTGCACATCAAAATCTGCGGTTTCCTATATTGTTGCCCATGCACTACAAAGAATGTGAAAAGCATTCTTCAACTTGTTTTTAGTTATCTACTGTGAAAGTTATCAAATTTACATTGGCTGCGATTTTGAGCTTTCTGATTTCTCCCCCACCCCTCGGGTTCCTTTTAGTGTATTAGTTGTTTAAATTCCTCAAATATGATCTCCACATAAACCTGCTTGGGAGATGAATACTTGCTATTTTCCATAACATTTATCGGTCTTCTTAACTGTTGGGCTTTCTATAATGGATTGTGGAGTCAGGTTTGAGCAACTGGTTTGGTAATGTGGAAAGTGATACTTAAGTTAACTTATGAAATGTTGCTTCTTCTATTCGAATCTATACAATTTTCTCCTCCATTTGTTCTGCCATAATTAATAATGGAACATAAAAGAGAACTAATGTTGGTTGAGAGGGCCAGTTTTCCTTCACTTAACAGCAGTCTTTAGTCCTGCTCCTTTCCTAAACCATACACTTCAATTTTCTAATGTATATTTTTTGAGAAAAGAGAAAAAGATTATTATAGCAAAAATAACTTAATTTCAGTACAGCACTATAATGAAATATGTTGTACAGTACATCATAAGCATAATGATAATGGTAGTATTTGTTCTTGAGGAAAGTCATTTGTGGCCAGTCCCTGGCACATCCTAGCAGTTGACCATAGAATCAGGCTGCACACCTGCTCACTCTCCGCTGCATAATCAAATAAAGAAAGGAACAATGGCCTAGAAATTCGGTTTTGGCGCAGCGAGGGCTTTAGCGCCGGAAGTTAGTGCCGGCGCTAAGTCCCCCTGCGCGCGCCAAAAATTCAGTAGCGCCGCGCCCAAACGGCTGCCGGCGCTACTGAGGGGTCTCAGCGCCTCAAAACTGGCGCCACGCGCCGCATTGCGGCGCTATTCCGGCGCTGCGGCGCCCGCTGCGGTGCGGCAGGCTCGGGAAGTGCAGGCCTCCTCCTTCCGTTAAGGAGGAGCTGCCTGCACCCGGCCGCGGCCCGCGATAATCTTTTTAAAAATGAGCCCGGCACCTCGGACAAGTGCCGGGCTTGGTTCTGTTCCGGGGGGGGGGCGGGGGGTGGAAGTCCGGGGAGGGAGCTGCGGCCAGGCGGCCGGCGGGAAAGCGGCCGGCCGCCGCGGGGCCTTTAATGCGCCGGCGCAAAGTTCTGTAAGGCACCTCTGCCAGAACGTTGCTTGCGGCTGCCACGGGCGAGGCGGCCACAACTCAATTTCCGAGTTCGGGCGGGTTACCATGGCAACCGGGACGCTGCGCACACCGATGACGTCATCGGTGCCGGCGCAGCGCTACCGGCCTAACGCCGATTTACGGCCCCTGTCAATTTCTAAACTGGCCATAACTTCGGCGCTAGGCCCTCTAGCGCCTCAAAAGCGGCGCTAAGGCCAGTGAATTTCTAGGCCAATGTGTTTTCTTTCCTTGCCTCTCATAGCCTGAAGCGGCTGACTCCTTACTGGGGCATGCTCTCCCAGGAGCTCGTGATTCTCTGATATCTTGCCAAAGTGGTCATTATTCAGTGTTTTGGCAGGCTGGTCAACCACTAGGTGGCAACACAGCCAAGCCACATTCTGTTGACATTTGCACACTTCCAGCAGGGGTCACTAAAAAAATAGCAGAAAATGTGGCCAATTTTCCCCGATAACCCAGGGACACATAAGCCAACTGTAGAAGCCATACAGCTGCCCTGGCTAAAATCAATAAACTCCAGAATTGAATCCGGAACCTTCCTGGCCTGTATGGCTCAGCTACTCACTGGATAAGCTCATTCAAATCATCCGGAAGTTCAGAAGGGAATACAATTCCAGAGAAAATAAGATTTAAAGCACAACGAAACATACCCCACTGAAAGTATGTTATTTGTACTTTTATTACTGTATTCAGGTGAAAATATGTTTTTACCTCTGTCCTAGTGCAAGAAAGAGGTAAATAATGAGTCAATTTGTAGCAACTCTGAAGAAGATAAAAATCTGAGTAAATAAAACAGCTTTTATCACATTTAACCCTTTATAGCAAGCTATGTAAAACTATGATCTTGAAAATGTTGCAGATTATGTCACCAAGTGTTACTTTGTACCTCTACCTGTGATTATGACACTTGGTAGGATATCTGTATTACTGTGTGCTTAACCCTGTGACCATGTCATTCAGTATCAGGTCTGTATTATAGTGTACATTTCACGTTGCTCGGTATCGGACCTTTGTTGTCGCTGTCTATCTCTTCCAGTTGCCACAATACCTGGAGTAAATTTGTTGCTTGCTGCAGTATAGCAGAGAAGGCTTACCTCAATATTATACAAGTAGCAGCATGTACCACATTTCAGTAATGTATGTGGTCTGCAGTGACAGTGAAATACGCCAATCTCAAAAAACTGATGTAGAACTACTTATAGGTAACAATTTACCGTAGACAAATAGAGCAGTTCTATTCCGTTTCACAAGATACATTGTCAATAAAAGTACGGTTGGTGATGAAGCACAGTAACTTACCACGCTTTTAAAAGAAACACAAACTATTAGTCTTTACTTTCAATCTGCCATTTGATAGCTTGATCTGTTTTCAGTTTATTTTATTCACTGTAGTGAAGTCTAGTTACAGATTTAAATGTAATTATTCAATAGAAGTAATTTATGAAAACATATTTTAATATCAACTTTCACAATTTGAGCTTAAATCAATTTCCCTTTGCTAAATTCAGCTGATAAGCAGTTCTCCCTCTGGAAAAATGTTAATTTTTCTATTTTTGTTGCAGAACATTAAAAAAACCTGTAACTACAGTGCCTTGAAAGATGCAAGGCCCACAGTTTTTATCATTTCACTACCCCTGCAGGCAAGAGCACTTGATGGCCTTGATGAAAATATAAATTCAATCAGCATCTGCAAATTTCATGAGACGTCTATCTTCATGCTGAATTTCCATCACTGTGTCAAAGCAAGCCATGAATTTTTCCCTGACAAAACACATATTGAATTGTAAATTTCCACAATTTCTCCAACATTTGAATTTTAACTGCGGAGAAATAGAATGAAGGAAATAAACAGAGACGCTGCTGCTCAGCCTCTGCATGAAGAAAAATGCATCATACTGTGACCGTTATGGACCACTGCTGCGCTTGAATCATCAAACCATATACCACAATATGGTGTAATCAAGCTGATGGAGGAAGATGGAATAGCTGTGAGGTGTTACTGAAAATTTTCGGTTTATTCAAAATAAACTGCCAGATACCCCAACACCCAGCAACTATATGTAAAACTGCAAAAAAAAAGTTCCATTCAGAAGTTTGGAAATGTTTTGATGTGCACCAGCTAAACTTATTTTAATAGTGCAACTCGCTCACTAATCTTGCGCCAACATAGAGCAAATTAAATTTCAAGTAATTGAAGCATTTTTAATGAGAAATGGCACCAGACAATACTGATATCTCATGCACAGCAGAAGTAAATTGAGCAAATTGAATACTTCAGCGCAGTACTGAGGGTGTGCTGCACTGTCGGAGGTGCCGTCGTTCAGATGAGACGTTAAACCGAGGCCCCGGCTACCCTCTAAGGTGGACATAAAAGATCCTATGGCACTATTTCGAGGAAGAGCAGGTGAGTTATCCCCGGTGTCCTGGCCAATATTTATCCCTCAAGCAACATCACGAAAAACAGATTATCTGGTCATTATCACGTTGTTGTTTGTGGAAGCTTGCTGTGTGCAGATTGGCTGCCGCGTTTCCTACATTACAACAGTGACTACTCTTCAAAATAGTACTTCATTGGTTGTAAAGCGCTTTGGGGCATCCAGTGGTCATGAAAAGTGCTATATAAAAGTCTTTCTTTCTTCAGAAGACAAATCCTAAAAATTAAAATGGCTGTATTAAGAAAGGATGCAGAGTGCTAATTAGTAAGATACCACGTTTATTCCAACAAGGAGATCATCAGTTGGATTTTGTAATAAATATGCTGACCTTCCCCATCTACCAACTGGAATTTAGCGTAGGCACATATTTTCTAAAAGTTTTTTTTTTAAAGCACAACTTCGGATAGATTTAAAGCTGCATGACCTCACAGTTCTTCATTTCAGAAATACTCATTAAAATAATGGGCTATTGAAAAATAGGTTGAATCTAAAGATGTTTTTTCTTTTTAAATCTTAAGAAACTGTAGAGCTTTATTTGTGATTGACTGATCCTGCCTTTTCTACCTGCACTTCATGAACACAAGGAATAATTTTATGTTTGGAATATATTTTTTTTAAAAAGGGAGGAAACATTTCTCTGAAGCGTGATCCTTCAACATATTAACATTTCAAGACTTCAATTTGGGGCTGATTGAGCAGAGTATGTCCACTTACAATTTATGGCATGTAGCCAGCCAGACACAACCCACTCAACCATAAATAAAGCGCAATCACATTTATATTTTTAATTTCTGGACTTTCACAAAGGAAATCCAAAATAAAATAAAACATTTTCCCCCTTGAGGAGGTCATTTAAAATTGCAAATAATTATGTAGCTTTATGGTAACATAAAGTATCCTTTTTGTTGCTAACTTTTGACCTAATCCTGATCAACCACTGAATGATAGTGAGTTACAAAAGACAAACAAAATTTTTAGAATCATTTAGCGCAGATAAACAGTAAAACGGCCCCATACTTATACTAAATGTTATTCATAGCTATACAGTATAACCATATCGTTCATGAGAATTATGCCTTACAAATAAAACAAAACTTCTGCAAATGTTTCAGTTAAGTGCAAAAGATTATACAATTTGCATGAAAATTCAGATAGTACAGTCCAAGTAAATAACGTTAATGTTTGCAACTGTGAGGTTAATCCTTTGAATGTACTTTCATAATATCAATGAGTATCACAGAACGTTATCCAAAATGAAATTCGTTTGACCTACTCAAAAGAAGAATCTGAAGACCGTATTGTGCTGTGTCATGGAATTTGCAAGGTCATTGCTGAAGATAGCTGGTTTGACTGTAAAATCTGATAAAACAAATTATTACAAGAAAAATGGCTTAATTGAGGATGACACAGTGATTGAAGGGGGGCAAAGGTGAACTTACAATACAAATAAATTGCCATAATGGGGAAAAGGACACTGAAAGAGAACAAGGGGAAAAACAATCACCATGTCTATCATCCTCATTCCTTTCTAATTATTGCAATTTCACTTGCTTTTTAATGCTATGAAGTAAATGACAGCAATAAATATATATATATCTCAAAAAGGCACAAAATGGATAGAGGGAGAAGATTTTATGCAAACCTCATTTTAGTTGATTGCCCTAAACATGAAATTGGAAGATGTGGAATAGCCTTCATCATACTGAGGTTATTATTAATAATAAATAACATTCAAATTCAGCCTTTGTTGCATAAAGCTGTGCACAATTGCTGTAGTGAACTAGATTTTCAGAATGATCTGAAGTCGATACATACATCTTTCACTTTAAAGATATCGTGAACAAAAAAAAGTATGTTTTGTTAATTAAATATAGTTTAAAACTATATTATAATTAAAAGGAAATGCGGTAAAGACATCACTAATTGTAATACTAAGCTATACACACCAGAAAGCTGCAGGTTTGATTGCTGGTCTGTGCTAAATTAGTTGATCTCAGGTAGGATAACATTTAGGATGCTACAACTCGCCTCAGTCCTCTGGGCTAGAGAGGCGGAAAAACAAAAGCAGCCAGGGCTGACAGTCTCTTGCTGGAAAGTGTGTGTCTATGTGCACATTGATTGAGGACATGATTTGTCCTAGCTGTGACGGCCTCCATGATCAAAGACCCTTATGACAATCACTGTACAGGCTCACACGTGAAGAATGGCTACTCTGGTGAGGTACTGGCGGGCTGAAGTATGAGTCAGTGCATTCAAGAGCGATGGGGAAGAGAAATTGGCAAATAAAATGAAGTGCCTATTTCGGCAAAATTATTCTCACATTCTCATCTTTCTAAATGCATGATCCTCTGCAGATTTTAAAAGAGCATTGGTTTGATCAGCCCTTTTTCCACAAATCTGTAAAGCTCACATTAAATTTGAATTATAAACATATCTGAACCAACAGAACAATTTCATCACGAGGTGTTCTTTGAAAACAAATCATTTTGGTCATGCTTTATTAAAGCTACAATACAAAAACACTATTGCAGTTGTTTAAAGGATTAACACATGTTACAAAAAATCCAAAAAGGTCACTACTTGTCTAGGTTGGAGTCTACCCAAGATTCCATCCTGAAAGAGAATAAGCAACAAATTGAATTGGAAATCTCTGAAATGATCAGCTCAAGTCATTATGAGGATGCTTATAATTTGTGATTGTTTTTTGTTAACCGCCCTATGAAGCACCTTGGGACATTTTATTATATCAATGGCCCTAAGTTGTTGTTGTTTAAAGTATAATACTGTTATAACATTTTACATCAAGACTGAAAATAAAGTGTATGGTGTTTTAAACAGGAAAGTAATCGATGCATATATTATTGACTGAAGTCAGGTCACAGATACTGAGAACAGTGCGGAAGACGAGAGGATGTGTCCATGGTTAGTTTACGGAAGCGTATGCAGCAAGACATGTCAAGAAAAAAAAAACTTTGCAGAGACACAGAGTGCCCACAGCGTCTGGTCTGCACTCAAGGCCTTCATAATCAGCACCTGTGAAGAGACGCACGGTCACTTGATCAGGAAACACCAAGACTGGTTCGATGAGAATGACCAGGAGATCCAGGAGCTAATAAGCCGCAAGCGCAAGGCATTTCTGATCTGGAAACAGCAACAGAACTCGAGAGCAAGAAATCAGCTCTACAGAAGGCAGAGGTCCAACAAAAAACTCATGACCTAAAGAACAGATGGGGGGTGGAGAAAGCGCAGGAGATCCAGCAGCTAGCCGACAACCACAATGTGCGTGGCCTCTTTAGCGCAGTCAAGACCATCTACGGCCCAAGCACCCAAGGCCCTTCCCCACTGCGGGCCAAGAACGGAGAGTTACTCATCAAGGACAGAGAGGCAGTCAGTGCCCGCTGGAAGGAGCACTTTGAAGATCTCCTTAACCACGACTCTGTCTTCAACACGAGTGTCCTCAACTCCATCCCACAGCATGCTACCCGCCATCATCTTAGTACAACCCCAGCCCGGCATGAGGTTGAGAAGGCCATCTGACAACTGAAGAACAACAGGGCCTCAGGAGCAGATGGAATCCCCGCCGAGGCACTAAAGCATGGCGGAGAAGCGCTACTGGCGCAAATTCATGAACTCATTTCTCTTATCTGGAAGGAGGAGAGCATGCCAGGGGATCTCAGAGATGCCGTAATTGTGACCATCTTCAAGAAAGGAGACAAGTCCGATTGCGGTAATTACAGAGGAGTTTCCCTGCTGTCTGCCACAGGGAAAGTCATCGCAAGAATCCTCCTCAATCGCCCTTTCCCAGTGGCCGAAGAGCTCCTCCCAGAGTCGCAATGTGGATTCCGCCCACTAAGGGACACAATGGACATGATATTCACCGCACGTCAATTACAAGAGAAATGCAGGGAACAGCACCAACCGCTGTACATGGCCTTCTTTGATCTCACAAAGGCCTTCGACACTGTCAACCATGAGGGATTATGGAGTGTTCTCCTCCAATTCAGCTGCCCTCAAAAGTTAGTCACTATGCTCCGCCTGCTTCATGACGACATGCAAGCCATGATCCTAACCAACGGTTCCACCACAGACCCAATTCACGTACGAACCGGGGTCAAGCAAGGCTGTGTCATCGCACCAACGCTCTTCTCGATCTTTCTTGCTGCAATGCTCCATCTTACCCTCAGTAAGCTCCCCACTGGAGTGGAGCTAATTTACAGAACAAACGGGAAACTGTTCAACTTCCATCACCTCCAGTCCAGATCCAAGGTCGTCCCATCCTCTGTCGTCGAATTACAGTATGCAGATGACGCTCGCGTCTGCGCTCACTCAGAGGTCGAACTCCAAACCATCGTCAACACCTTCACCGAAACGTACGAGAGCAAGGGCCTTACACTAAACATCCGTAAGACAAAGGTCCTCTAGCAACCCGCCCCCGGCACACAGTACTGCCCCTCGATTATTAAAATCCACGACAAGGCCTTGGATAACGTGGACCACTTTCCATACCTCGGGAGCCTACCGTCAACAAGGGCAGACGTCGACGACGAAGTCCAACACCGCCTTCAGTGTGCCAGTGCAGCCTTCGGTCGCCTGAGGAAGAGCGTTTGAAGACCAGGACCTCAAACCCGGCACTAAGCTCATGGTCTACAGAGCAGCAGTGATACCCGCCCTGCTGTATGCCTCAGAGACATGGACCATGTACAGCAGGCACCTCAAAGCACTGGAGAGGTACCACCAACGCTGCCTCCGCAAGATCCTGCAAATCCATTGGCAGGATAGGCGCACCAACGTCAGTGTCCTTGCTCAGGCCAACATCCCTAGCATCGAAGCTTTGACCACGCTCAATCAGCTCCGATGGATGGGTCACATTGTCCACGTGCCCGATACGAGACTCCCAAAACAAGCGCTCTACTCGGAGCTCCGGCACGGCAAGAGAGCCCCAGGTGGGCAGAGGAAACGCTTCAAGGACACCCTCAAAGCCTCCTTGAAAAAGTGTAACATCCCCACCCACACCTGGGAATACCTGGCCCAAGACCGCACAAAGTGGAGGAGAAGCATCCGGGAAGGCGCCGAACATCTCGAGTCTCTTCGCCGGGAGCAAGCGGAAGCCAAGCGCAGGCAGCGCAAGGAGCCCACGTCAACCCAAGCACCCCATCCACCCACCCCTTCAACCACCGTCTGCCCCACCTGACAGAGACTGTAGGTCCCACATTGGACTCATCAGTCACCTGCGAACTCATTTTTAATGCGGAAGCAAGTCATCCTCGGTTCCGAGGGACCGCCCAAGAAGAAGAAGGATGCAGCAAGACATGTCAAGAAAAAAAAAAACTTCTTTTGGACAATACAGAAAAATAGCAGATATACATTGGAATCCAACAGATCTGATCAAATAGGCCAAGAAAGGTAATTTAAATACCCAAATACTTTGATAACATAAAAGTTGTGAATTCTCCTTTGTCTGTTAACTCCAAGAGTTAAACATGAATCTCTATCCAATTCCTACTTGAAGGGTTATGGTGCTGCAGTGGTTATGCTACTGGAGTAGTAATCCAGAGGCCTGGACTAATAGTCCAGAGAATGAGAGTTCAAATTCCACCATGGCACTCAGATTTTCAATTCAGTTAAAAAAATCTGACAAAAATCAGTAAAAGTGATCATGAAGTTGTTGGATTGTCATGCAAACCTAATTAATGTCCTTGAGGGAAGGAAGCCTGGCCTATATTTAACTCCTGTCCCACACCAATGTGGCTGACTTCCCTCTGAAGTGGTCTTGCAAGCCACTAAGTTGTATCAATCCGCTATCTGCAGTGGTTCAAGAAGATGGCACTCTCAGGGCAACTAGAAATGGACAATAAATGCCAGCCTTGCCAGCAACACCCACATCCGGAGAATGAACCTTCTTCACACAAAGGGTAATAGAAATGTGGAACTCTCTCCCCAAAAGGCAGTGGATGCTGGGTCAATTGAAACTTGCACCGAGGCTGATAATTTTTTGTTCGGTAATAATATCAAAGGATATTGATTAAATGTTAGGTAAACAGGGTTGAGGTACAGATCAGCGACGGTCTAATTGAATGGCAGAACAGGCTCAAGGGGCTGACTGGCCTATTCCTGCTCCTGCGTTCCTATGAATATAAAAAAATGCCCACAACACAAAACTGCCCCTAATTCATCAAAATTGTCAATTTTACTCAGAGATGACACTGGTTGTCAGAAATAGGAAAGTGTGCCATTCCCTATCACAAACATCTCTCACCTTAATGAGTACAAAAACACCAACAGGGAAAAATTACAATAATTGACTTTAGTTACATTTAAGAAATCATTCTATTACTTATTAAGACTTACTTGAACCTAAAACTTCAAACTAATGTCATATTTACACTATCATTTCAAAAGAGATTGCAAATGGATTTTGTTGTCATTTCGGATCATCCATATGAACACTGGTTCTTCTAGAATTATTGACTAACTGACTAAAATCTTCATCACTGGTGTTGGCGTGATATTAAGAAATTTGTAAAGCTATTAATTTCTGGCAATCAGTCTTGAAAATGCTCATTTACTTTGAAGCCTGTCTGAGGCGGAACGATAATATAATACAAATAAAAACACATACATATATAATTATACACACACACACTTATATTTATATACATACACACACACCAATTTTTATCCACGATAGCATTGGTATGAGCGACCACCACACCATTCTTAAGACGACAGATTCTCATCTTTATAGTGTAGTGTGGCACTACAACCATGCTAAGTGGAACAGACTAAAAACAGATCTGGAAGGTCAAAACTAGGTATTCATGAGGCAATCAGCAGTTACATTGGCTACGTCATAGTTGGAATAATGCATGCAACTCTAGGCACTGTGATGAAGTGCATGTCCACTCCCAAAGTTTTAGGGTATTAAGACCATGGGGAGTAGATGACAGCAGCCATCTAGGCTCCAAATGTGTGGTCAAAGGTTTCTGATTTTTTAAAATTCATTCAAGGGATGTGGGCGTCGCTGGCAAGGCCAGCATTTATTGCCTATCTCTAGTTGCCCTCGGGGTGGTGGTGGTGAGCCAGCTTCTTGAACTGCTGCAGTCAGTGTGGTTAAGATACTCCCATAGTGCTGTTAGGGAGGGAGTTCCCAGGATTTCGACTCCACGACGATGAAGGAACGGCGATATATTTTTAAGCCACGGTGCTGTGTGACTTGGAGGGGAACTTGGAGGTGGTGGTATTCCCAGGCACCTGCTGGCCTTGTCCTTCTAGGTGGCAGAGGTCACGGGTTTGGGAGGTGCTGTCTAAGAAGCCTTGGCGCAGTGCATCTTGTAGATGGTACACACTGCAGCCACATTGCACCAGTAGTGGAGGGAGGGAATGTTTAAGGTGGTAGATGGGGTGCCAATCAAGCGGACTGCTTTGTACTGGATGGTGTTGAGCTTCTTGAGTGTTGTTGGAGCTGCACTTATCCAGGCAAGTGGAGAGTGTTCCATCACACTCATGAATTGTGTCTCGAAGGTGGTGCAAAGGCTTTGGGGAGTCAAAAGGTGAGTCAGTCGCTGCAGAATACCCAGCCTCTGACCTGCTCTTGTAGCCACATTATTTATGTGGTTGGTCCAGTTAAGTTTCTGGTCAATGGTAACCCCCAGTATGTTGATGGTGGGGGTGGGGGGGGGGGGTGGATTCAATGATGGTAATGCCATTAAATGTCAAGGCAAGATGGTTAGACTCTTTCTTGTTGGAGATGGTCATTGTCCTTGGATTTTTTCAGCTTTTTGTATGGCACTTGCCAGCCCAAGCCTGGATATTGTCCTGGCCTTGCTGCATGCGGGCACAGAATGCTTCATTATCTGGGGAATGATGGAAGGAAGGTGATTGATGAACCAGCTGAAGATGGTTGGGTCGAGGACACTGCGCTGAGAAACTCCTGGGACTGAGATAATTAGCCTGCAACATCCACAAACATCTTCCTTTCTGCTAGGTGTGACACCAGCCAGTAGAGAGTTTGCCCCAATTCCCACTGACTTCAGATTTACTAGGGTGCCTTGATGCCGCACTTGGTCAAATGCTGCCTTGATGTCAAGGGCAGTCACTCTCACCTCACCTCTGGAATACAGCACATTTGTTTGTCCATGTTTGGACCAAGGTGATGAGGTTGAGTAGTCCTGAGCATTGGTGAGTAACTTCTGCTTGATAGCACTGTCAACTACACCTTCCATTAGTTTGCTGATGAAGGCCCCGATTTTCTGCCAGCCGTCGGGCGGGTTTTCAGGCGGGCGGGGGCCGAAGAGGGAAAAAAAAAAAACAGAAATAGGGGGTCGCGACCCCCCCCGACTTTCGGACTGCCGTTTCTCTGCGACCCGAATCAGTCCCGCCCGCCGCTGGCGGGACTGGCCGTCGGAACACTAATCACCAATTATTACCATGTTTAAACCTATTTTCAGGGGCCGTTGCGATTGTGGGGTTCCCCACGCTAAACACACCTGTGGGGAACCCCGCTGATGAAACCTGACGCGAAGCTTGCCGGCTTGCTTGCTGTCAACTGCGGGTCATTCGGGAAAGCTGCGATTTAATCGGAGAGCATTTGTATGGTGAAGGACCTTGTTGCTGCAGGCTTGGGGCTACTTCTTCAAGGCTTAGGCACAGCTGTGGAAGATTGGAGCCTCCAATGTGATCTCCTGGGAAGCCCCTCTCGCCACCCTCACTCAGCGCTTCCGCAGCAGAGGCATCTACAAGAAGCATGGGACGCCTTTTTTTCCTTCCCTTCTTGCCATTAGAGGATCTCCAGCAGCAGAGGCGGCAGCAGCAGAACCAGGTACAGCAGGGTGAGCACCAGGAGCACCAGGCTGCTGCTCACTCACCTGAAGCTGCACAGGCCAGAAGGGGCCAGTGCTTGGCAGTGGCTTGAGAGCACCTTGCTGTGCTTTAGGGGGCCATGGGGACCTGTTTCTGCACTGGCAGTCCTACTCAGAAGGACTTCCATGAAGGTCTGGTTTCTCTGTTTAATAGATGGCCAACGCTCCTCAAGAGATGTCATTCTCTTATGAGCACTCACCATGTTTTCCGTATGCTGGCGAGTTATCTCCTCCATGGAGGTTGCCAACCTTTCCATGGTGATGCGTTCATGCGCCAATGACTCCACAAAGGCTCTGCTCATGGTCGCTATGGACTCCTCCATTCGCTCCACACTCGCAGCGACCCTGGAGACAAAACCTGCCAGAGACTCCTGCATCTGTGCATGGAGATCCATCACCTCTTCTCTTGCGGATGGACCCAGAGGCAGAGGGTCGACATGCAGCGCAGCTGAGCTGAGCTGGCAGAGTCCTGCGCCCTCCGACGAGGACTCTCCACTGCTGGACCTGTCTCCAGAATCTGCTGAGGCTCACAAGTGAGCCGTGAAACACCAGGCGACAACACTACTCTATGTCCCGAAGGTCCCCCCGAGGTGGGAGTGTCTGCGCTGGTGCTGGGTGCGCTTACTTCTGCTGACGCTGCGCCCTCAGAGGTTGGAGCTTCCTCTGAGGAGTCTGGCTGCACAGGCTCTTCCTCCTCCACAGTGGGGACGGGGGCTTTGGATGGTCCTGTGGGGGAGTAGAGGAAGGAGTTAGAGATGTGATGCCAAGGTTACATGCACATTCGAGTTGACATCTGCTGACACCTGCATCCATGCAGCCTAGGTCTCAGTGGGAGGTCTCTTCCTGCCTGACCTAGGGAAGAGGACCTCCCTGTGGACCCTAACCCCATCCAATAATGCCTGCAGTGAAGCTTCGTCGAATTTGGAGGCAGCTCGGGGTCTGGCACTGGCCACACAGCTGCTGCAGGCTCCTCTGCCATCCTGTATGGTTCATTTGGAAGCCAACAGAGGAAGCAATGCTTGCTGTGGACCTTGAAAGCACCATGAATGATGACATCATACTGTGGGGCTTTCTGACCAGAAATGGACAATTAGCAAGGCTGTCCACACGCTGGAAATTAATTGGCTACTTGAGGGAAAATTGCGTGCAGCTGGCTGACACATTTTTCTGTGGGTCAGAACCCCACATTCGGGGAATCCGACCATTTCCCACACAATCGGACCCAATGAGTAGGCTGATGGGGCGGTAATTGGCCAGATTGGATTTTTCCTGCTTTTTGTCAGGTGGATGTCAGTGTTGTAGCTGTACAGGAACAGCTTGGCTAGAGGTGTGTCTAGTTCTGGAGCACAAGTCTTCAGGGGTTGGGACCCAGACCCTTTGCTGTATCCAGTGCACTCAGCCATTTCTTGATATCTTGTGGAGTTAATCGAATTGGCTGAAGACCGACATCTGTGATGGTGGGGTTTTCAAGAGGAGATTGAGATGGATCATCCACCTGGCACTTCTGGCTGAAGATGGTTGTGAACGCTTCAGTCTGGCCTTTTACACTTGTGTGCTGGGCTCTGCCATCATCGAGGATGGGGAGCCTCCTCTTCCCGTCCATCTGGTTTTATTCGTATTGTAATTTTTTGTAGCAGTTTGATACAACTGAGTGGTTTGCTGGGCCACATTGTTGTGGGTTTGGAGTCACATATAGGCCAGACCAGGTAGACAGCAGGTTTCCTTCCCTCAAGGGCATAAGTGAACCAGTTGGGTTTTTACGACAATCCAACAGCTTCATGTTCACTAATACAGATACAAGCCATTTATTCCAGATTTATTTAATTAGCCGAATTCAAATTCACAAACTGCGATGGAGGGATTTTAACTCATATCTCCGGATTATTAGTCCAGGCCTCTGGATTAATAGTCCAGTAACATGACCACAATGTTACCATACCCCCATTAAAGTTGTTTAATTGTCCACCACCAGTCACGACTGGAAACTGTACTGCAGTAGTTAATTAATTCCAACAAGCTCAATATAGATATCTGAACACATTCTGAGAAAACTCAAGTGAATTAACAACCTGGTAAAAAAAAACACAATGCTTATGTCGCCCAGGTACTGTGCAAGAAGGACAGGCATCAATCTGCCCAAATGTACAAATTTATGATAGGCTGGTCAAAATTTCACAAGATGCCAATAGGGAAGGCAATCGCAATGCACGCAAATTAAATAACCTTTTACCACAGCAGTCACTCTGAAAGGTACACGATCCATCACATTGTTTCAAACATGATACATACTGTGACAATAACTTATAACTTGCTGTAATTGGTGGCCAATTTCAAAATGGTAAAAACTGATCTGTGCATTTATATATATTTGTGCCTTTCAAAGTCTTAAAAGCAGTTCATATAAAATGAATTATTTTGAAATGCAATAACTAGGCAGCAGGAATCCAAAAGCAGTAAGGTGAATGACCAGTTAATCAATTTTTGGTGGTGTTGGTTCAAAGAGGAATGTTGGCCAGAATAAATGGAACTTCTTTCCTTTCTTTAAAGATCCCATGGAATTATTTGATGCACAGTTGAATCAGCAAAACAGGCAGATAGGACCTTGCTTTAACATCTGATCCAAAGGAGAGCACTTTCAAAAATGCTTCACTTTTGAACTCTTTCTGATCTAGGAGACCTCGATGCTGATCCTGGGTGTCAAAAGTGGAAGAGAGCTTTAACTCCAGTACAGACATATCAAGCTTTGCGAAGCACAAGGTGCACCAAAAAAAAAATTGATGTCATGAATAAATCTAGAAATCAAGTTCTGATTAATAGTTCCTTTGAACTGCTATCTACATGCTACGCCGGAGTTACAGAGCTGCTTTGGAAGAGGCTTGGGTGCAGGTTGCCTAGCTAGCATCTTGGCAATGAGATGGTGCAGAATACATATGGATTAAGATAAACAAAATTCAATATTTCAGTATTTATGATTGCTGCATTATAGCTGCAGAATTAGAGATGGCTAAGGAAAGCCTGAGTTCTTGGTTTCCCATTATCCTGTTTCCATACGATCGTCTCCTGTTTCTGGATCTTCTCGTCATATACCACTCAGGTCGAAAGGGAATACGACTTGTTGCTCGGCCATCAGCAATGCCACTCTCAAACAAGCTGCTATGGAGGTGAAAAAAAAACAAGGCCAATAGTAACAAGGACAGTGCCTGGACTCTGCTTAATGTCTCGGACGGGAATTCAGCATAAAGATCACAGATGGAAATTTCTCATCCCACCACTCCATGTATCATATCAAATAAAAATCTTCACAGAATATTCCTGTGAAACATAATTAATGCAACAGTAAGTGTAAACATCTACTACCTGTATTCTTTAAATAACTTGCATATTCAAATTTCATAACATTACCAAATGCATGCAAAACAAGAATATGACTGCAGCCTTTAACAAGGTTAAAAATCATAAAGATACACATAATTTGATACGGAGCTTCACAGGCCAGCTACATTTCAAGTTAGATTCCCAGCTGTAGTTAGTTGCTTTCGCTGCAGTATAAAATAAGACAGTAGAAACTGGCAGCCATTTGACTGTGGGAAGCATTGCTGCTGAACCCAATGCTCACACACTTACACTTTCCACCAAGTGTCATGGAATACCAATTAGGATCAGGAGCCAAAGTTGATTTTTTCCTCCCTAGCCCTGAGGCAATAGGGTAAATTTGTAATGCCCCAAATACCACCCAGGCTGAGTTCAGCTAACTGAGCAAAGACGGAGATCGAACCTGAAATTACTTGTCTTTGTGGCTCAGCTACACACTGTCTTTTACCAGCAGATCAGAGAGCTCAGGTTACATTACCTTTGTATCTGCTTAACGCCATATAGCTTATAGGGAAAAACTCTGGCTTCTTAATCATATTCAAGCACAAAATGGTTTGCTTTTAAAAGGTTACCATGTGCTTAATGACGCTATGTTTTGAAACATTTAAGATGGTAAGTGAGCCAAACACATGGGACAAATTTTTTTTTGTAAACTTTCAAAATTGCTGAGTTAGACCGTGTTCTATTTAATGATTTTATTAAAATAATTCACAAAGACTTCATTATATCATTAAATTTAAAAGATACTGACAAAGCTTCCCAATCATTTGCAACTTGAAGATGGGGCACAAAGGATAATTAACACTGCAGTGATAAGAACCTTCATAAGGAAACAAACAATGCATTTTGTTCCCACTAATGATGTCTGGAGATCTTCTTGATTGTCTAGAAATTACTAACATTGACCTACCAGTGCAAAGCCACTTCTATTACATTATAAATGATGGTAAAGGCCCTGTAAAATAATATGCACAAAGCTCAATCAGGCAGCCCAAGCATTAATGTGCATTTCCATTATTCATTGTTGAGGATTTAGTATTCTGCACAGCCAGCATTCTCACTTCGTTGCAGTGCTACAAAGCATGCCACATGCATAAATAAAAATCACAGCACTAGACGTTCACTTTAGCTTATTTTTTGTTAACATTTGATGTAAAATAAAAATTATGGAACACATGTACCTCCCTGCTTTCAGAAGTCATGTGGGAATAGCAGACGCACTAGACTGTGACCCCAGCTTCTGCTCTTTGACCTCCAATGGTGTAACAAGAAATGCGCGCGCAGAAAATGCTGTTATAAAGCTCATCAGTCCGCATACTCTGCACACAACCGTTCGATGCCTTCTGTGCATGATACTGTACAATTGATCGATATTCATATTTGATATTTAACTCACTGAAAAATGGCACTAAAATTCTCTTCCAAAAATATTCACAAGTAGATATGTAATCATAACCAAAAATAACATTCTTTATTTAAGCCCAAAATGATTAAATAAACAGCGTGACCGAGACTATTTGCAAGTAATGCAATTTTTAAAAATGTTTTATACTATTGAATTATTCTGGAAGAATATTTACAAATGTTATTTTGTTGCACTATACAACACACATTTTGCTGCCTTATTGCACACTATATCCAAATGCTTTTATCATCTCCTAGTGGCGGTCTATATTTTCAGCAGTTTGAGAAGTACTGTATTACAGTCTACTGTGTGATAAGTTTATGACTTATGACTGAACTCTGAATTTGCAGGAAGACCATGTATAAGGTGGTCACACTGAAGTCATATAATATTGTTTTGTGAGCAGTGGCACAACATTTATTTTCCCCATTTATTTTAAACTGATTTCCTATAAATAGCCATTCCAACAAACAAATCAAGTAGGACCTAGAATCAGGCAGATCATTTATCTGATTGTGCTACAATCGGATTTATCGGATTAGCGGTTAGGATCAGATCAGCCATGATCTTATTGAATGGCGGAGCAGGCTCGAGGGGCCGATTGGCCTACTCCTGCTCCTATTTCTTATGTTCTTATTTCATAAAGCACCAACCTACTCCCGAGAATCTGTATACATTGCATTCTGGAAGGCCTGCAAGAATGACTCATCCATCCTCTAATCATCTTCCACTGAAGAAGTGCCTAACATCCACACACCAACTCTCCTGCTAACATGGCCATGAACTCACATGCACAAACATTTCTCCAAGCATCCTTTTGGCCCACTACATTGAAGCAATAACTGTAGGAGTTGTCTTTTCCTCTCTTGCCTTAAGGTTCCTCAAGGCATCAGTAGATGTGCGGGGTAAAACAGACAATCTGTAATCTCTCTTACAAGGTCTCTTTGGGCCATTGAACTCTGGTTTCTAGAAGAATCCTTCGTGTCTGTACAGGGCAGCTCCATTTTTACAGTCTTCTTACTTCTTAGGCAGTCCCTCGGAACCGAGGATGACTTGCTTCCACATTAAAAATGAGTTCTCAGGTGACTGATGAGTCCAATGTGGGACCTACAGTTTATGTCACAGGTGGGGCAGACGGTGGTTGAAGGGGCGGGTGGGTGCGCTCCTTGCACTGCCTGCGCTTGGTTTCCGCTTGCTCCCGGCGAAGAGACTCGAAGTATTCGGCGCCTTCCCGGATGCTTCTCCTCCACTTTGTGCGGTCTTGGGCTAGGTATTCCCAGGTGTCGGTGGGGATGTTACACTTTTCAAGGAGGCTTTGAGGGTGTCCTTGAAGCGTTTCCTCTGCCCACCTGGGGCTCTCTTGCCGTGCCGGAGCTCCGAGTAGAACGCTTGTTTTGGAAGTCTCGTATCGGGCATGCGGACAATGTGACCTGTCCATCAGAGCTGATCAAGCGTGGTCAAAGCTTCGATGCTGGGGATGCTGGACGGAACAAGAACACCGATGTTGGTGCGCCTATCCTGCCAATGGATTTGCAGGATCTTGCGGAGGTAGCATTGGTGGTACCTCTCCAGTGCTTTGAGGTGCCTGCTGTACATGGTCCATGTCTCTGAGGCATACAGTAGGGCAGGTATCACTGCTGCTCTGTAGACCATGAGCTTAGTGCCGGGTTTGAGGTCCTGGTCTTCAAACACTCTTCCTCAGGCGACCGAAGGCTGCACTGGCACACTGAAGGCGGTGTTGGACTTCGTCATCGACGCCTGCCCTTGTTGACAGTAGGCTCCCAAGGTATGGAAAGTGGCGGTAGGGATTGTGGATGCATTGGTAATAATTTTCCAAAACTCCCTGGACTCGGCAAAGGTCCCGGCAGACTGGAAAACTGCTAATGTAACACCCTTATTTTAAAAGGGCAGTAGACAAAGGCTGCAAACTATAGACCGGTTAGCCTAACATCTGTGGTAGGTAAAATTTTGGAGTCCATTATTAAGGAGACAGTAACAGGACATTTGGATAATCATAATTTAATAGGACAAAGTCAGCATGGTTTTATGAAGGGGAAGTCATGTTTGACAAATTTGCTGGAGTTCTTTGAGGAAGTAACATATAGGGTGGATAAAGGGGAACCAGTGGACGTAGTGTATTTAGACTTCCAAAAGGCATTTGCCAAGGTGCCACACAAAAGATTATTGCTTAAGATAAAAAATCACGGGATTGGGGGTAATATTCTGGCATGGATAGAGGATTGGCTATCTAACAGAAGGCAGAGAGTTGGGATAAATGGTTCATTCTCAGACTGGCAATCAGTAACAAGTGGTGTTCCGCAGGGGTCAGTGCTGGGTCCCCAACTCTTTACAATCTATATTAACGATTTGGAGGAGGGGACCGAGTGTAACATATCAAAGTTTGCAGATGATACTAAGATGGGAGGGAAAGTAGTGAGTGAGGAGGACATAAAAAACCTGCAAGGGGACATAGACAGGCTAAGTAAGTGGGCAGAGATTTGGCAGATGGAATACAATACTGGAAAGTGTGAGGTTATGCACTTTGGCAGGAAAAATCGTAGAGCAAGTTATTATCTTAATGGCAAGAGACTGGAAAGTACTGAAGTACAAAGGGATCTGGGGGTCCTGGTGCATGAAACTCAAAAAGGTTAGTATGCAGGTGCAGCAAGTGATTAAGAAGGCCAATGGAATGTTGGCTTTCATTGCTAGGGGGATAGAATATAAAAATAGGGAGGTATTGCTTCAGTTGTACAAGGTATTGGTGAGACCGCACCTGGAATACTGCGTACAGTTTTGGTGTCCATACTTAAGAAAAGACATACTTGCTCTCGAGTCAGTACAAAGAAGGTTCACTCGGTTAATCCCGGGGATGAGGGGATGGACATATGAGGAGAGGTTGAGTAGATTGGGACTCCAATCATTGGAGTTCAGAAGAATGAGAGGCGATCTTATTGAAACATATAAGATTGTGAAGGGGTTGGATCGGGTGGATGCGGGGAGGATGTTCCCGATGATGGGTGAAACTAGAACTAGGGGGCATAGTCTTAGAATAAGGGGCTGCTCTTTCAAAACTGAGATGAGGAGGAACTACTTCACTCAGAGGGTGGTAGGTCCATGGAATATGCTGCCCCAAAAAGCTGTAGAAGCTACATCATTACATAAATTTAAAACAGAAATAGACAGTTTCCTAGAAGTAAAGGGAATTAAGGGTTACGGGGAGCGGGCAGGAATTTGAACATGAGTCTAGGTTCGGATCGGTCATGGCCCTGTGGGTAGCGGAGCGGGCCCAGGGGCCGTGTAGCCTGATCCTGCTCCTAGTTTGTGTGTCTAATTCTGTTAGATTCAGGAGATGGTTCTGTGATAGTAGATTGGCGGTTAGGATCAGATCAGCCATGATCTTATTGAATGGCGGAGCAGGCTCGAGGGGCCGATTGGCCTACTCCTGCTCCTATTTCTTAAGTTCTTATGTTCTTATGGTGCACGTTGTCCAAGGCCTTGTCGTGGATTTTGATAATCGGGGGGCAGTACTGTGTGAAGTCATCGCAAGAATCCTCCTCAATCACCTTCTCCCAGTGGCCGAAGAGCTCCTCCCAGAGTCGCAATGCGGATTCCGCCCACTAAGGGGCACAATGGACATGATCTTCACTGCGCGTCAATTACAAGAGAAATACAGGGAACAGCACCAACCGCTGTACATGGCCTTCTTTGATCTCACAAAGACCTTCGACACGGTCAACCGTGAGGAATTATGGAATGTCCTCCTCAAATTCAGCTGCCCTCAAAAGTTTGTCACCATCCTCCGTCTGCTTCACGACGACATGCAAGCCGTGGTCCTGACCAACGGTTCCACCACAGACCCAATTCACGTATGAACCGGGGTCAAGCAAGGCTGTGTCATCGCACCGACGCGCTTCTCGATCTTTCTTGCTGCAATGCTCCATCTCACCCTCAGCAAGCTCCCCGCTGGAGTCGAGCTAATTTACAGAACAAATGGAAAACTGTTCAACATCCGTCGCCTCCAGTCCAGATCCAAGGTTGTCCCATCCTCTGTCGCCGAATTACAGTATGCAGACGACGCTTCGGTGGTCGAACTCCAAACCATCGTCAACACCTTCACCGAAGCGTATGAGAGCATGGGCCTTACACTAAACATCCGTAAGACAAAGGTCCTCTACCAACCTTCTACAGTCCACTTGCATTAACTACACAACCGATATTTCAGAATTGCTATACTTAGTTGTATATTAGGTAGCATAATATAATGCAGTTGAAGCCAATATAATGAGGTCAGATGTCTCGCAAGTTTTCCCGATTCATGTGCAAAGACAAGCCTTTGATGGTTGAGTGGATACCGAGTAGCTGAGCCTTGCATTTCCTACATTAAGACAGTGACTACACTTCGGAAGTACTTTGTTGGCTGTAAAGTGCTTTGGACTTCCTGAGGTCATGAAAGGGTGAGTGAGTGAGTGAGTGTGAGTATATAAAAGAGTACAGCACCGAGGTTTGGGAGAAGGTTCCAAAGAGTAGGATCAAGATACCTCAAAGATCTGCCATCAGTGTAGGGTCGAACAAACAGGCAATACATGAAAGGACAAAGTCAAACGAATGGAGGGCACAGACGACTGGAGGAGATTGCATACGTGGGGCAAGGCAATGAAGACATTTAGAGATGAGGACAAGGAGTTTGAGTTGACTGTGTTGGGGGGGGGGGGGGGAAGGGTGTCAGCCACCTCCTAAGATTGGGTATATCTTAACCTAATCTCATATTTAAACACTTTCATGGCTTCGTCCTTCTCCATCAGCATGGATGGGTAGGACAGAATACATGCAGCAGAGTTTTGTACAAGTTGGAGCTTATGGAGAGTGGAGATTGCAAGACCAGCAAGAAGAGTGTTGTAGTAGTTGAGTCTGGAGCAGCTAGCTTTAATTTGTAGATAACAACAAATTGCATTTACATAGTGCCTTTAAAGTAAAAATAAATGTCCCAAGGCAATTCACAGAAGCATAACCAGACAAAAACCAAATGCTGAGACAAAGGAGGAGATATTTGGAGGTGTGTCCAAAAACTTGGTCAAAGATGTGGGTGTTAAGGGTGCTAAAGGAGCGGAGGGAGGTAGAGAGATCGTGGCATTTAAAGACAGAAAAGCGGAGTATGGGGCCACCAATGCGAGGGATGGGGGGGCGGTGGGGGAATGTACAAGAAGCCAGAGTCAGTGAAACCGAGGTCAGGGTGGGGGAGGGTGGGTGTTGGGCTGGAAAAGATTACAGAGATTGGGAAGGACGAGGCCATGAAGGGGTTCAAGCATGAGATTAGGTTAAGATATACCCAATATTAGGAGGTGGGGGATTCAAGCATCAAGAGCCTGGAGACAGGGCCAGCAGTTCAAAAGAGGCTCACGATAAAGGAGCAGGCGTGGTAATGCGTGGCATAGGTGAATTCAGTAGGGGGCTGCTAGTCCTGGTTGTTAAGTCCGTGAATGATTGAGACAGGGACCAGCAGGAGTGAAAACAAACAAGTCTTTACTGGTGGAAGTCAATAGTGAAAAACTAACAAACAGAGGCTCTCTAGCGCCTTTTATACAGGGGTGGTCACTGCCGGTACTGCAGTCTGAGACCAGTTATTCCCTTAAAAAGGTACATACACAACAATTCCTCCCCTTTTAGATAAACAGTACATAACATTCATTTAACAACTAAATGATAACGAATTACAATCACAATTACTGTTGCTAGATACATTGGTTAAGTTTAAGCAATTATAAGTTCAGTCTTTGAGGAGGCTTCCTGATTCTGTCTGGATAACGCCTCTTTGGGGTATCAGGTTCTTCTGGCAATGTTGCGTCGGGATCAATGCCTTTGTTTGGTTCATCTGCTTCCAATATTACCGGTTCTGCGGTAGCTGCAATTGGAACGTCAATTTCATCGCCAGGTGTATCAGATCGTAGTGTGGAGTTGACGTTTTCCAGTGACTCTAGAATCTGGTCAGCATGGCGTCTTACAATGCTCTCCCCAATGTCCACGGTATACATGAGAGGTCCTTGTCGTGTACAAATCGTTCCTGGCTGCCATTTCTCAGTGCGGTAGTCCCGGGCCAAAACTGGTTGACCTATCTTAAAACTCCTGGTCGGCCTTTCATTCATATTCTGAAACTGCCTGTTCTCCACATCTCTTCGGACGTTTGGCTTAACCAAATCCAAGCGGCATCGTAGTCTTCGATTGAAGAACATCATGGCTGGAGTTTGGTTGGTAACCGCATGTGTCGCATCCGGTAGGCAAACAAGAAGTTGTCCACCTTGTGTTGTAGGGGTATATCTTCATTACACATTACCTTGATAGCCTTCTTGAATGTTTGAACAAACCTCTCGGCCAATCCATTAGTGGCTGGATGATATGGGGCGGATGTGTAATGCTTAACACCATTGTTCTTTAAGAACCTCCGGAACTCTTCAGACACAAACTGTGGTCCATTGTCAGAGCAAATCTGTTCAGGCAGCCCATTCCTGGCGAATATGGTTCGCAAAACTGTGATAGTTTTTTCTGTGGTGGTGGAGGACATTTTTATTACCTCTGGCCACTTTGAATGTGTATCCACCGCAATTAAAAACATCAAGTCCATGAAGGGACCAGCAAAATCAATGTGCACCCGTGGCTATGGAGATGAGGGCCACTCCCATGGATGCAGAGGAGCTTGTGGTGGGGCGTTTTGGACCTTCTGGCATCCTGCACAGCTCTTGGTCATCTCTTCGATTTCTCTATCGATTCCCGGCCACCACACAAACGCTCTGGCTAAGTTCTTCATTTTTACCCCACCCAGATGACCCTCATGAAGCTCATTGAGCACTCTATCCGTCAACTTAGGTGGAATTACTACTCTGGATCCACACATCAAGGTTCCTCTGCACACTGACAGCTGTTCTCTTCTCGGCGAGAATGCTGGCAGCAGTGGTTCGCCATGTGCTGGCCATCCCTTCACCGTTAAATCATAGACCCGTGATAGTGTCGGGTCATTCCGTGTTTCCTTTTCTATGTTTGCATTCGTCACAGGGAGACATTCGACTATGGTCGAGTGGAATAACTCCACTGGATCCACTGCCAGTTCTTCTTCCACCGTCGGCAACAGTAGGCGTGACAATCCATCAGCATTTCCATGTTGTTTAGTTCCATTGTACTCGATGTCATATTGGTGTGCCCCTAGGAAAAGGGACCATCTCTGCAGCCGTTGTGCCGTCATTATCGGTACGCCCTTCTGAGGGTTGAAAATGGAGACAAGAGGTTGATGATCGGTTAGTAGAGTAAATTTTTGACCGTGCAGGTAGTGATTGAACTTCTTCACCCCCCACACTAGGCTGAGGGCCTCTCTGTCAATCTGGGCGCAGTTACGCTCGGCAGAAGTTAACGAGCGTGACGCAAAAGCTATCAGCCTCTCTAAACCATCAAGGAATTTATGTGACAGTACCGCCCCAATGCCGTAGGGAGACGCATCACATGCCAGCCTGATTGGCAGTGCTGGGTTGCAGTGAGCCAATACTTCCCTTGAAGTGATTAAGTCCTTACTCTTCAGAAAAGCACGCTTACAATCATCGTTCCATTTCCATGCTACCCCCGTTCGTAGCAGGGGGTTCAGTGGGTGCAGAATTGTCGACAAATTCGGCAAAAACTTATGATAGTAATTCACAAGCCCGAGGAATGACCTCAGCTGCGACACATTTTCAGGCGCTGGGGCCTTAACAACCGCTTCAATTTTGTCAGGGGACTTATGCAACCGCTCTTCATCAATCACGTGGCTACAATACGATATCTGTTTCTTTAAAAATTCGCACTTGGGGCAGTTGGCTCGCAGCCCATGTTCCCGTAGTCTAGTGAGCACCTGTTCTAGGTTGTTAAGGTGTTCACTGTCATCTTCACCTGTTACAAGGATGTCGTCCAAGTAACACCGAGTCCCCGGAATCCCTTGCAGGACTTGTTCCATCGCTCTTTGCCATATCGCCGGAGCCGATGCTACTCTGAATACCAATCGATGATACTGGTAAAGACCTTTGTGAGTGTTTATCGTGAGATACTTCCTAGAGGACTCAACCTCCATCTGCAAATATGCTTGTGCTAGGTCAATTTTTGTAAAACGCTTCCCTCCAGACAGTGAGGCGAAGATGTCTTCTATCCTTGGAAGAGGATATTGTACTGTGTGAAGGACTGGGTTCACCGTCACC
The DNA here is from genome assembly GCF_052327205.1 of Somniosus microcephalus. Lineage (NCBI taxonomy): Eukaryota > Metazoa > Chordata > Chondrichthyes > Squaliformes > Somniosidae > Somniosus > Somniosus microcephalus. Next base: position 262,349,158 of record NC_140988.1, read on the forward strand.
TTGAAATCCCCACAGATGCGAATCTTCCTTGGCTCTCCGGACTTATTGCTTAACGTTTTCTTCATGACAGGAACGATGGGTGTCGCCCACTCACTCCAGTCGACCTTAGACAACACGCCCGCCTTCTCCAGATTCTCCAGCTCTGCCTCGACGGCTGGGCGAATTGCATATGGTACCGGTCTTGCTTTGAAAAACTTGGGAACTGCATTCTCTTCTATTTTTATCGAGGCGGTTATGCCTTTAAGCATGCCCAGTTCTTGTTGAAATACCTCTTTGGCGTTAGCTAAGATTGTTGACAATCGTCCAGGAGTGAAGTCTTCATCTTTTTTACCGTCCACCGTCATTGCATGAATGGAATGCCAATCTAAGTTTATCTTCCTGATCCATTCCCGTCCCAATAACGGTGGTCCACCATTTGGCAGTATGTAGAGATACAATTTCCGTATTTTCTTGCCATTGTATTTGACAGGCACCCTTATTTTTCCTCTGGGGTATACTTTTTGCCCCGTATACGTCGTCAAGACGATGGATGTCTCTCTCAAGGGTATGTGTGAAAATAGCCGCTCGTAGTCTCGTCGATTCATGAAGGTTAGCGCTGATCCTGTATCCAATTCCATTTTAACTTGGGACCCTGCTATCGTGAGGGTGACCCAAATGGTTCGGTGATCCTCTTTTGCGATTACACTGTGAAGTTTGAGACAGCTTAGTCTCCTGTTTCCGGATTCACTATCGCTCATCTGGTCTTCGGAACTACTGTCCGTCATCTTTTGTACTTTCTTGTACGGTTCCTTAGTAGCCTTTTTGTTGTCGCTGGTCTTCTTCCCAGACCTGCAAACTCGTGCAATGTGTCCAATCTTCCCGCATTGTCTGCATATTTTGTCTTTGGACCAGCAGTCCTTCTGGTCATGGTTAGTTCTGCCGCAGCGATAACATTTTGCAAATCCCCGTGTCATTTCGTGGGTGCCGTATTCTTGTGGTTTTTGTTGAATTTCTGCAGCTCCCCTGGCTGCTGCTTCATACGATACTGCCACGCTGAAAGCCTTATCTAGCGTCAGCTCTTTTTCTGAGTGTAACTTCTTCTGTGTTCCTTCACTCAGGAGTCCACAGACAAATTTGTCCCGTAGGGTATCTGCCAGTCCTGCTCCGAACTGGCAGTGCTTTGATAGCTTGCGTAGTTCCGTAAGATACTCAGCATTGCTCTCATCTTTGTGCTGAGTTCTCCTGTGGAATTTAAATCTTTCTGCTATCAACAGCGGTGCAGGGTTTAAGTGTTCCTGTAGGACAGCAACAATTTCGTTAAAACTCTTCGCCTTCGGTTTGGCTGGAGTAATCAGGTCCCGCAATAGGCCGTACGTTCTAGCGCCCATTAAGTTTAGCAATATCGATGCCTTTTTCCCCTCCGCTATTTCGTTTGCCTCGAAATATACCTCGACTCTTTCCACATACGTGGTCCAGTCCTATTATCAAAAGCAGTGATACAGCCAGTCTTCGGCATCTTGCAAATCTAAAATGGCGCCTCCCGCGCTTTGCCTTCTTCCCCGATTTAACAAAATGGCGCCTCCCACGCTTTGCCTTCTTCCCTGCTGTTGTTAGCGCTGCTTTCCACGGTTTCTTGCGCGTTAAATATTGATTCTTTTTCTTTTATTATTTTCCCGTCGTGGAGCGGACCCTCTGGGACACTTCCCTCCCTCTTCTTAGGTCCGAACGATGCCCGGCTTCGAAGCACCGGCCGCGCCCTGTGTGCTCCGCCCTCTCTCTCTTTGCTTCCCGACTCGCTGCCCGGCCCCGTTGAAAAGCCACCCAATCGAGCTTCAGCCCGCCGCAGCCCAGGAAGGATCAGTGCACTACCTGCCACCAGCCCGATTAGCTGGGAAACCACAGACCGAGGAACCCAGCCTGGTTCTGGAAAGTCTCTCCTGCAAGTTTTCAAACCGATGATTGACGGTCGACGCCCGTTTCTCGAGTTTCTTTGGACTCTATTTTTTTTTTTTTCTCTTCTGGCTCCGACCTTCAACAATGTCGTCTGAGGTGCTGCCGAGTTGCAGGTAAGTTCGTTTCTTACTTGTCGCCAGTGTTAAGTCCATGAATGATTGAGACACGTACCAGCAGGAGTGAAAACAAACAAGTCTTTACTGGTGGAAGTCAATAGTGAAAAACTAACAAACAGAGGCTCTCTAGCGCCTTTTATACAGGGGTGGTCACTGCCGGTACTGCAGTCTGAGACCAGTTATTCTCTTAAAAGGTACATAAACACTGGTGACACCTTAAGAGGGGGAAAAAAAACACTGTAGGCTCAAAGCAAACTGGGAGAACTACATATTAAAACATTGCAGAAAAATTCAGATTTGAATTACAAGGGAGTGTGTTCCAGGCCAATGACACTGGTACTGAATTCCACAGGCAGCAGAAGTTGCATGATAATCTGTCACTCTACACAAACAGATCAGGTTGTTACAGAATATTGAGGTGCAGCTGCAGTTGTACTTTGTTTCTGGAGTAAATACAGAGGTCTGGATTAAGCACTGACAACTCATGAGGGGCAGCATCACGTCGTTATAAAGAGTGAACTCTGGCATTGAGCAGATTATACTCAACTAGTGCATATGGCTTTGGACAATACAAGTTCAGGGGCAGGAGCTGGGTTTTCTCTATAGCCTGCCACATAGGAAAATAATAGGGTTTTACTACTAACTGTATCAAGTAAAGTTGAGCTTTCTTGAAGAGTTCCACTCTTTTTCAGATTTTCCAACTACCTATCCCACCCATTTATCCTCATGTGTTTACAAATCCAAGGAGTTGGTCCTAATTAAGGAGAATTTGGACAACACAACACTCAAGGTTACTCAGTGTCCAAGATAATACAGCATTTGCCAGCCCAAAGTCCATTTTTGCAATAATTCTGCCGTTTAAAAATGTAAATTAGCCACTCTTCAGAGATAAGGTTTGACAGCTTTCACCATTGATAAAAGCAAGGGCAAAGTGAGGACAGACATACTTCACAGCAAGTGGAAGGAGTCTTTTTCCCATCCTGCTCAAGAACCCTTCCTAGCAGGTTGGCCGATTAAGGGACTCCATGAAGATCTCAATGTTGGCCTCCTAGAAGAAGATAATGCTGATGTGGATAGCTGCATTGTATGGTATTTTGGTACGGGGGGGGGGGGGGGGTGGAGGGGAATCATATATGTTCCACAAATACACCTGAACCAAGCAGGTCCACTGTACTCCAGGGCATTGTTGATGAGTGATTAGTCAATCTAGTTTGTTGATAAAACCTGGCTGAGTAGATCTGTCACTGAAGGCTGAAACTCTTCCCACTCACCTCCAGATAATCCTGGTGGTTCGGGCTGGACAAGCAACAGGAAGCATACGCATGCTTTTTACTGGTAACTTGTAGAGTTTTAGCTGGTTAAATTCCAGCAGTACTCTTGCATACACAGGGGTTTCTGGACTTTGGCAAGTTAAGTGCATCTCTATGGGGAGAGAATGTACACTACATATTTGGAATTCCACACGTGAAGATTTTTCATTGGTTTGATTTAGAAACTCAAACATGGTGACGATTCCTGTATGCATTAGACAACGAGGTGATGATTTTTGTTTCCAATAATAATTTAGTACAGTTTAGCATACAATATTCACACATGCCTGAGTCTAGTAGATAAATTAACAATTTAGCATTACACTTGTGAGACAGGATTGGATGGCAAAATTAGAAAACCAATTCTGAAAAAAAGACTATTATGAAAAGGTAGATACCAGAATGTGTTTTCTCAGAAATTAATAGTAAAGAGCTGCGTTAGAACTATGGAAGTTTACCACAGAAGGAGGTCACTTGGCCCATCATGGCCGTGCTGGCTTTCAGGTAGCACACAAGCAGTGGGCTAAGTGTTGGTATTAACAATTCTCTGCAGAGAACTCCCAATTTTAATTGCATCACCATGGGAGAATGTTTTTAAATAAACTAAGATAATACACTGGTGCAGAACATTTTATATCTGATGCACCATACAACAGGCAATAGGACTCAAACACAAAACCACAGCTTTCTCCAAATGGAGAATTTCCCTTTCCATCATGCTATCTTAAGGAAAGGGGGAAACAATACAGCAAGGTTGGAACTTCTTTACACAGCTCCTACCAGCTGGCTGAAGAATGGCATTAACATAATCTGAGGAACAGATTGTTTTCTCACCGTCCCAAGCCAAAACATAGAAAACGCCGTAGAGACCTACAGAGAAAATGAACTTTTTAAAAAAAAGGTACAGGGGAAAACAGGGTGGTAAGTGGATTGTTATTTCATCTCTGGGACCTGGGGTTAAATGTAGCTCAGATTGATGGGATTAAAGTGTCTTCTCCCTCTGCCATCTATAATGATCGTATTTATTTCGCAGTTTCAACATAGTTCCACATGGGTGTGGATTCACAGCATGAAACTGCACATACCTGACAATCTCACTTAGATAGGCCACTGGGGCAGACGATGTTGGAAATGGAAATCTCACACTGGTGCAGCAGAGGCTGCTTTTCTGAGGTTGGGGCTAATGCACATTATTGGAAGTACAGGAAGCTTTAATCTATAGTTGCTTGTGAGACACCCGACTGAGAATGCTTGCTGCTGGCAATGTAATGGTAAAGTGGTCCATTTTCCAGGGTCAACAACTCTCTTTAATGTGCACAAAATATATATTTTTTAAATACCAGAGGGAGGGGTTAATTTTCAGTAAAGGGATAGCCTTTGGGAAAGTAGACTGTATTACCACTGTGATCTTTACTTAATACTGCTTCAGTGCAGCAAAGAAAGACCCCGACATAACCAAATTCAATGCTTCTCTGACATTTAAAACTTAAAATTGACCTGAAATACAATTATGGTTTGCAAACCTAGTTTATCAGAAGTCTCTGAATACAATGTGTGTTAAAATTTACAAAGTAAATAAACTCCATACAACAGGAAAAAATACATGGATTCTAGCAAGTCATAGCTTAGTTAGTGCTGTGTGCATATATTAACAGAAGGTGAGCATTAGTGGGATATTCAAAAATAATCCATAGATGTTGCAAAGTGTGAACAGCTTGCAGATTACATACTTCTCAACATCATGACATTTTGTTTTTGAGCATCTGTTACCCAATTGATTATTGTATTTATACACCACACAATAGTGATGTACTGCAATGGAAGCAAGATTTAAAAAAAATAAATTCAAGACTGTATTGATCTAAATGACCCCAATAACCCCAGATCACACACTAACAAAAATTACTTCTGCATTGCACATATTGAATGTCATAGGTTCCATTAGTTGGGACTCAACAGGTATAGTACAAGGTCGTTCTGCTCAAATACATGTAGTTATGATCAATGTATGTGAATGTATTTTGATTAGTACTGCACTATACTACAACTAAGAAGTTGGTGTCACACTTGAAGTTTCATAACTTTTCAACAACTTTCAGTATTACAGCAGGTTCAATTTTATGAAACTACATTTTGAGGTATTTATCCCTGTTTATATTTTGTGAAGTGCCTTGGGACGTTTTACTACATTAAAAGGCACTATATAAATGCAAGTTGTGATTGTTGTATTTTATCATGCCATATAGAATTAGATGTCAAAATCTTGTATGCAATTCCAATTGCTTCTCGTTACAAGGCAAATTGCAACGCTGTATCCACACCTTCAAATTCCCAATAATTTTTGTAAAAAATCAGATCCTGAAAAAACATGGATAGATTTTAAATAAGTAATTTTTAAAATTTAAGATCCTATGTTTGAGACCAACCGACCATGCATAACTGCTGATAATTCGGTAATAGCCCTGATTTTAACTAGGGGCAGTGGGTGGGGGGCAAGGCAAGCGCCAAGCTCGCATACTTGCGCCAGGTGAGGGATGTCATAAGCTGTGTCTATAGGCGGTATCCTTTGTCCCCCAGCAGCCATCGTGCCACGTTCCTGGGAGGGTAGAACTTTGGAGTGATGGTACAAAAGGTAAATCGTGCTCGACTAATCTACTGGAATTTTTTGAGGATGTAACTGGTAAAATAGATAAGGGAGAACCAGTGGATGTGGTGTATTTGGATTTTCAAAAGGCTTTCGATAAGGTCCCGCATAAGAGATTAGCGTGTAAAATTAAGGCACATGGGATTGGGGGCAAGGTATTGACTTGGATAGAGAACTGGCTGGCAGACAGGAAGCAAAGAGTTGGAATAAACGGCTCTTTTTCCGAGTGGCAGGCACTGACTAGTGGGGTACCGCAGGGATCGGTCCTTGGACCCCAGCTATTCATTCATAATATATATTAATGATCTGGATGAGGGAACTAGATGTAATATCTCCAAGTTTGCAGACGACACAAAGCTGGGTGGGCGTGTGTGCTGTGAGGGGGATACCGAGAACATCCAGTATGATTTGGACAGGTTGGGTGATTGGGCAGAAGCATGGCAGATGCAATATAACGTGGATAAATGTGAGGTTATCCACTTTGGTGTCAAAAACAGGAAGGCAGATTATCTGAATGGCAATAGATTGGGAGAAGGGGGAAGTGCAACGAGACCTGGGTGTCCTTGTGCACCAGTCGCTGAAAGTAAGCATGCAGGTGCAGCAGGCGGTTAAGAAGGCAAATGGTATGTTGGCCTTCGTAGCGAGAGGGTTTGAGTACAGGAACAAGGATGTCTTGCTGCAGTTGTACAGGGCCTTGGAGAGACCACATCTGGAGTATTGTGTGCAGTTTTGGTCGCCATATCTGAGGAAGGATGTTCTTGCCATGGAGGGAATGCAGCGAAGATTCACCAGGCTGATACCTGTGATGGCAGGAATGACGTATGAGGAAAGATTGGGTCGATTGGGCTTGTACTCGCTGGAGTTTAGAAGAATGAGAGGGGAATCTCATCGAAACTTATAAAATTCTAACAGGACTGGACAGACTAGATGCTGGAAGGATGTTCCCGATGGTTGAGGAGTCCAGAACCAGGGGTCACAGTCTAAGGATAAGGGGTAAGCCATTTAGGACAGAGATGAGGAGGAATTTCTTCACCCAGAGAGTGGTGAACCTGTGGAATTCTCTACCACAGAAGGCAGCAGAGGCCAATTCATTAAATATATTCAAGAAGGAGTTGGATATATTTCTTAAAGCTAGGGGGATCAAGGGATATGGAGAGAAGGCAGGAACAGGGTACTGAATTTGGACGATCAGCCATGATCTCATTGAATGGCGGGGCAGGCTCGAGGGGCCGAATGGCCTACTCCTGCTCCTATCTTCTATGTTTCTATGGTACAGTCTCACAGAATAAATGTCCTCCAAACACCTGAATGTAATATATAACAGTTTAAAGAATCCAATAAGTAACCAAACTAATGTCCTACCGAATGTAAGCTAACCTGATTTAAAAAGTTTAATGGTGGAGAAAATATTGTTCATTCACTTACCAGATTTTCTTCTTATGCAATGCTAATATATTCCTTGGACAGTAAAAGAATTTCTCTCAGCACAAGTATCACTGATAAACTATCAAAACAAACACTTTCAAGTTTAGACCAATATGACAGTGCACATCAGTTACTCAATGCTAATCCGTACGTATTTTATGGGCTTCATGCAATCTTTCTTATTCTGGTAACTTCCAAATCAATGACTTGGCAACCTGAGTTCTCTACCCACACGTTGTATTAAGTGTATCCTAAAACTACAACTAAACAACAACTTGCATTCATATAGTGCCTTTAACATAGTAAAATAAAACGCTTTGTAATGGATTACACTTGTCCTGATGTCAAAGCCCTTTTTTTAATATAATCATATTGCTGCCATGCTGAGTTTAGATGCTTGCAGGCACTCTGCAGCATGTAAACATCAGAAGAAACAGCAAAGTTGGAAGCCTCAACTTTGTAATTGACTATAATGGAAATGGAAAATGGTTAGCGCTTTTTGGCCAATTTAAACGTGGGCAGTAGAAGTGGTGGGGACTGTACTACTAGCCTGTGCGAAAAACTGTACTATACCTGTTCTGACTATTCCTTTATACAGTAAATGAAGCCGTCAATCTCTACGTCTAATATGACAAGGTAGACCCTCTTTGCCTCAATGAAGAATTGGCAAGCAGCTAAACCAAATGCACTGCTTCCTCAGAGGATGCAAATCACTATGGTACATTAGCCAGATAAAAATAACAACTTGGCCCAGATTTTGCTGTACTAATAATGACAAGACTATCAGCGCTCGCCATCATTACTGGGTAAAGCTGACAGAAACTTTGGCAACAACTTCTGGCATCCGCACATGCGCAGTTAAATGCAGAAATCCAGAGGCTGCTGTCAGTGATACCCTGCTCCTCCACAGGATGCGCTATTGCAATCTTCACCGATGGAATCTGCAGAGATCACTATGATGGCGTGAACTTAGGCTAATTACCCACTATCCTCACTCTGAAGGCAGATGAAAAAGTTATGCCTTGCACAATCAGGAGTAACTGAGTTTTTAACAGCATATTAAGTGATAATTACGGCTGAACACCCCCTCTGGCCCTGAAAAATTAATTTTACAACTGTGGAGTAGTATTTCCTCAGAAGAAAATTGTTTCAGATTTAAAACTTTTTTAAAAATTGTTTTTCTCTTTTATGGCTTTCCCTTAATTCCATGTGTATGTCATAATCTTTATGTCGCTTCCTGTACAATGATTTAAATGTAATTTATACAGGAAACTCTTTCGTATCCAGCACCGATGGGACCGGGATGGTGCCAGTTGATTAAAAATTCTGGATAACGGAGAGGTATATCTACCGAGGCTATTTTTAACAAACAAAAATTTAAAAAATCAAGAAATGTGCAGTATAATTGGGTACTCACCTACAGAATGTTGTGTTAAATGGACTCGGACTCGGCAACATTTCCGGTTATTGAGGTGTTCGGATCGGAAGAGACTTCCGACAGCGCCAAGAAGCCGAGTAGTGGCAGTTTGGAGAACTACCCCCACTGACTAACTCGGCCACCGCGGGAGACTCGGACTCGGCAACCTTTCCGGTTATTGAGGTGTTGTTTTCGGAGTATGAATTTTGCCGGTTATTAGAGAATTCCGGATATTTAAGTGCCGTTTAAACGAGAGTTTCTTGTATTTCCTGTTTTTTACTTCCTGCTTTGCAGTCTGCGTGTCTCAGTGAGGATTCTACAATCTAATGGTTGAAGAGCCTCCGTGCTGCTTTTTTCTGCTCAGATGCCACATATCCCCTGTAGAGGACGCCAAATTCAAACAGATGCCGGGTGACTGGAAGTCTCCTCTGACGAGCCCGCTAAAAGTCAATTTCAATTTTATTTGCCATATGTAACTAATACAATGGAATGCTTACTCCCCGATCACTCCCACAATAAGCTGTGGGAGCTCACAGAGACACGTTGCTATTCTCCAGCGCCATGTTCAGAAAAAGTCAATTCAATGGCATCCAATGGCAGTGGGAACGCGATGTCCCTCAGCCGCTCCGTCACCGCGGCCTCCTCCTTACTGTTGCCGGCTCCACGATGTGGTGGCCTGCTTCTCCCGCTCACGGTCCGGCCACCATGCCCGGCTCTCCCTCCTCCCAGTCGGACTGCAAGCTTCCCGCCGAGGAGCTGCCGGCCGACGTGCTGTAGCGGGTCGTCGTAGCTGCTGCTGCTGCTGCGCTGCCTCCGCCCGACTCGCCGAACACATCGTCGAGATGTATAAGCTCCGGTCGCCGTGGCCTCCTCCTCACTGTCGCCGGCTCCATGGTCCGACGGCCCGGGGCCTGCTTCTCCCACTCACGGTCCGGCCTCTGGCCGCCATGCCCGGCTCCCCTCCTCCCAGTCAGAATGCGAGCTGCCCGCCGAGGAGCTGCCGGCCGACGTGGTGTAGCGGGTCGTCGTGGCTGCTGCCGCTTGTTGCTGCTGCGCTGCCTCCGCCCGACTCGCCGAACACATCGCTCCAGCAGCGGGAGCGGTCTTTGGGCAACTGTACGCGAGGTGAACAGTGAAAGCCGTTCCTTTACCACTCACTAAAACGTCCCAAGGTGCCTAAATGCTTGCAAGCTCAGTGTAGCTGGGTTAATTTGAATGTTACATTGAAATAAACAATTTTTACTGCATTATTTGAGGTGCAGAGATACAGTAAAATAGATGCAAGTCATAATATAAGTTGTTATATCAACTATTCATGGGAAGCATCTTTCTCATCCCACCTAACAATCACAAGAGGCAACAACTTGGCAACTTCACCCATAAACTCTAACTCAAATTTTTAAAAGCTACTATGAAACTGCTTACAGAAGAAATTTGTCTTTCCCATGGCTACAAATGGATCCACATTGCCACCTAGTAATAAAGTGCTCTTAAGCCACCTCTGTTGAAATGGAGTCATTTATCATTTTCAACAGAATACATCACAGCATGGCAGGCAGTTAGAGTAAACTTTATTACAAACAAATGGTTCCCTCACTCAGGTAATCATAGCACTATTGAAGCAAACTAACATCTGATCACCTTATTCTCACTTTTATACGGAGGCCAATGGAACATTCTAAAGTCTTCTTACAGGACTGTGATTCATTACTGCTCTTGTGGAAAGTTAATGCTAACACAGTGTGTTTGGGCTGAATCGACTGTTTTTCTGTTGTAACTATACATAATTAAAAGAAATCATATCGCAAATAACATAAAAGGAAAAGTCATTGGGGTAGAGTATTGCTAAACAAAAGAAAATTATACAAAATGTATTTGGGACACAATCAGATGGATAAGGAAATATTTTTATATGGAGCCAATCTCCTCTTGCACAATTAGCACTTCAACCTAGCAGTCTGTATTTTAATTGACTAATATGCCACAAATGAGAAACACTGATTTGGTCTATTTTCTTGTTCATATTCAAGAAAATTACACATCATGTGCCTACAGAACAACAGTGACTACACTTCAAAAGTAATCCATTGGCTGTGAACAGTGCTTTGGGATGTCTTGAGCATACTATACAAATTTAAATTCTTTCGTTCTTCAAAATTAGAGATAAAAGAACTCAGAAGGCAGGAAATAATAATTCTTATCATTCTGCCCATTCAATCCACTTTGGTGAATCTTCAAACAGTTAGTTTTAACCTCTATAATCTGCAACCATTATTATTCTAATTGATTATACAAAAATTCTGATATATTAAGACATAATTAATTAGTCAGATTAGTAGATGCAGGTACTTCTCAACTGTTGCTCTGCTGAAGTGGCAAATATGCAGCAGAAGGCAGGAGTGAAGGCAGCATCATTAAAATTTTCTAACCCTGATGTCAGCAGATCTAAGACAGAGTGTAATGGAAAAATGCCAATGTATTATTAGTAATACTAAGAGTATGTTGAACTACATAGTTTAATATTACTATATTTAAAGTTCAAACAATACCATACTGAAACTCATGCCACAGGAGACTACTGTAGCAGGCAAACTAATTCTCTCTACCCTGAAAAAACAATGCAGAAATACCTGACTTACTGTCGTATTACTGCAAGTCAAGAGTACAGAAGTAGTCTTATCATTAGCATGGACAATTCAAATCCCATCCAAAATTATCTGTTATGCACATTTTCCTTCCGCCCAAGTCCTGAGGGTAAACTTGCGTGCCAAGCTGATCTAGAAGTAATTTTCTATGAAACATGTTATGCTACTTGAACATCAAAACTGTACAACGTGTTTTAGCAACAGTGTGAACAAAGTATTTTCTGGAAATTATAAAGGTTCACTGCTATTCAAAAAAGCACTCGTCAAATGGTTTGAAAGTCTATAGCACGTGCAGGTAGAGATCAGTAAAGCAAGTCTTATGAAAAACCTAAATGCCGATAGTGTACCTGGCCCAGAGAAGATAAAATTAAGGACTAATTAGGATTTCAGTGCGGAAATGGACAGGAGTGTTATGCTATATAATTTGCAAAGTAATATTCTGCTGCTACGGTGGGTCTCTGTCCCCTTACGGCCACAAATTCTAAGTTCTGTCAGGTAAACACAAGCTCAGGTAAATCAGCTTAATTGTTGTTTGGTTGGGGAACTTTGCAAATTGGTAAGTGCTTGGAAATTTCAAGCTGTAGGACAAAAGCACCGAACACTAAATTACTTTCTTTTTTCAAATGGTGATTGCAGAGATCAGACATTCAGATTTCTGCATCAGTGAGGTATTTTTTATTGCTGTGTAACTGCAAATGACTTTCTCTCTCTAATACTTATTTGACGTGCGACAAAGAAACTTGCATAAAGACAAGAAGGATGGACCAAACATGCATTAGACATACCATACATATTTTATATGACAAAAGGTCATCGACCTGAAACATTAACTCTGTCTCTCTCCCCATAGATGCTGCCTGATCTGCTGAGTATTTCCAGCATTTTCTGTTTTTATTTCAGATTTCCAGCATCCCCAGTATTTTGCTTTAACACATATTTTATATCTGCCTTTGGATCAGTTTTTGCTTTTGAAAATACTGCCATCTTCTGGACAGAAATGCTATGTTTGTTGCTGTGAACCAGCATTCAGATTCATTCCTCTTCCATCATTGAACCCCGTACAAAAAAATGCCATAATAAAACTATTGCTGGAAAATATGCTTCTGTATCCATTAAGCTACCAACAATATAAACCATGATGCAATAGTATTATCAGTATACATTTTGACAATAAGAAAGCCATTGATAAAATATGCATTTGGTTATAAGACTTCAATGAAGAGCTCTAATGGCTTGGTGGGAAAGGCCACAGCATGGTGCATGACTGAGCTATACAGACAAGGAAGTCTGGATTTTGATCCATCACCTCAGGCAGGACAGCACAAGGAGAATTACAATCGACCTCTGGACCCCTGGGCTAGAGAGAAGAAAAAGTCAGCCAATTTTCCCACATCTGAATACTCTCCAGTGACTTTTGTTAGAAGTGCATTTATTATAACAGGATTGGATTTAGCTATGGCCTATATTAGAATAACTTGCCAGCATTCACAGTCTAGGCTTGCACATCATGAAGTTAAGTACAGTTGTGGAAGGCCATTCAGCAAATCTAGTTCATCCTTCCATAGAAACCTATGGTTCCCCCCCAATTACTACCTTTTGAATGATTCCAGAGTTTTGCTTCTTATGCCATAGATGATCATTCAAGCTATTAATCGCTGTGTGAAGAAGCATTTCCTGGCATCAATTCTGAACTTACCCACATTCCCTTATCCTATAATCATGGTTTTATTTGAAATTATTTAAATTAATCTTTTCTATCCTATTGGAATCTTTTATACCTCTGGAAGGTCCCTTCTTATTCATCTCCTTGCAAGGCCGAGGTTTTTCAAAAATGAAGAATGGTAATTTGGATAAGATACCCGAGGGACATACCTCAACACAAATTGCTGTCTTTGGTATAGAAAGGGGAAAATGTTTTTTTTTTTTTTTTAAATACAATTTCAAAATTATATAAAACAATTCAATGAACATCAAGTTTTTAAAAGCTAAAAATGGATACAAATCAAAACATAGTTCAGAAGCTATACTGAAACAGTTTTACTCAGCTTTTATCTTTCTAGTGCCTTTCCAGTTTACTGAATAACTTTTATACATCATCCAGTACTTTTCACCCCTTTCTTGTGTGTAAAAAATACTTTTACAGGTTATTAAATCCATTAGCTGCTTCTTTGTACTAATATTTAGCATATTTGAGCCATGAACCTTATCTGTTGTTCACCCCTCTTTGTTTTAGTCAGCGAGGGATCAACAGGATAGCTGACATGGGAAAGGGAAAAAGTGAACCTACTACAGTAGAAAGTGGCTTTGAGACTAAGGTTAAAGCACATCATTAGGAAGAGTACACAATTTCACATTACAGCTATCCCATGCTACACGTAACATTTGAGTATCTGACAATGGGTGCCCAGAGTGGTAAAGGGCTCTGTTTTCAACACAAACTTTGATGAACACAAAACATTCACGAAAAATAGATGTTTTACTATACTACATCTACACAAGTGATATATGACTCCTGTCAGGTCTGCAGCAATGATGTAGAGCAGCACATTAAAGTTAGTGCGACTAGCTGGTCACAGTTTGAGTCTGTGTTTTGTTCAACTTTTACTATCATTACAATGATGCTATAGCAACCGTACCTTTATAAGCAAAGACATTTTTTTAAACAGTTGGGAAGGTCATTAGTGGTGTTATTTCACAACCTGATACACCAAGAAAATCATAGAAACAGGAACAGGCTGTTCAGCCCTTAAGCCTGCTCTACTGCTCAATTAGGTCATGTTTGATCTGTACCTCTTAACTCCATTTACCCACCTTTGTTCCATATTCCTTAATACTCTTACTGAACAAAAAGCTATCAATCTCAGTCCTGAACATTTAAATTGACTCAGCATCCACAGCCCTTCAGGGAGCGAGTTCCAGATTCCACTACCCTTTGTGTGAAAAAAGGCTTCCCAATTTCACTCCCAGGAGGTGGTCACCCCATAGCCAGATAAAGTTCAGAATAGCAAGTGGGTGGCCACCCAGAATGGTAGGAAGAGGCAGGCAGTGTAAGAATCCTCCAGGAGTGTGGCACTCTTAAAACAGATACTCAGCACTGAATACCAGTGAGGGTGACGACACCTCAAAGGAGTGCAGTCCCCAGCCTGGCACCTCTGCACAGGGGGCTACAGCAAAGTGTAGGAATGCAGTAGTAATTGGGGATTCGATAGTCAGGGGGATCAGACAGACAGTTCTGCTACCATCAACATGAGACCCGTATGGTATGTTGCCTCCCTGGTGCTAGGGTAAGGGATATCACTGAAAGGGTGCAGAAGATTTTGCAGTGGGGGGGGGGGGGGGGGGGGCGAGAAACCAGAAGTCATGGACCATGTCGGAACCAACGACACAGAGAGGAAGAGGGTTGAAGTCCTGCAGTCAGAGTTTAAGGAACTAGGGAAGAAGTTCAAAAGCAGGACCTCAAAGGTAGTAATCTCTGGATTACTCCCAGTGTCACACGCTAGTGAGTAGAAATAGGAAGATATAGCAAGTTAATGCGTGATAGAGACATGGTGCAGGAGGGAGGGCTTCAGATTCCTCGGACATTGAGACCAGTTCTGTGGCAGGAGGGGCCTGTTCAAAATGACAAGGTTGCACCTAAACAGAGCTGGGACCAATATCCTTGCATGCAGGTTAACTACAGTAGTGCCATTGGGGTGGGGAAAATCACCAGGCAATTGGGCACCAGGATGTAGTGTTAAAAAGTAGAAACAAGGTGCACAGAGGACTGGGTGAGACAATTAGAGTTAGAAATAATACAGAATTCTGTGGGATCAGAGAAAATACAAAGAGGTCTAAGTTAGGTTGGAATGCATATATGTAAATGCAGGAAGTGTGGTTAATAAGGCTGGTGAACTGCAGGCGCAAATAGCCACGTGGAAATATGATGTAGTGGCGATAACTGAGACCTGGCTGAAAAAAGGAGAGGATTGGAGGCTTAATATTCCTGGGTACAAGGTATTCAGGAAAGATAGGGAAGGAAAAAAAGGAGGGGTAGCAGTTTTGAGTAAGGAGTGCTAGAAAGGGAATGTCCTTGAGAGATCAAAGACAGAATCTATTTGGTTGGAGTTGAGAAACAATAAAGGAGCTATTATGCTGTTTGGTGTATTTAATAGGCCACCTAATAATGGGAAGGAGATAAAGGAGCAGATTTGCAAAGAATTTAC
The DNA here is from genome assembly GCF_052327205.1 of Somniosus microcephalus. Taxonomy (NCBI): domain Eukaryota; kingdom Metazoa; phylum Chordata; class Chondrichthyes; order Squaliformes; family Somniosidae; genus Somniosus; species Somniosus microcephalus. The sequence continues at coordinate 262,364,849 of NC_140988.1, forward strand.
TGAGAGGGGCAAGAACTATAGAATAGTGATAATGGGAGACTTTAATGACTCCAATATTGAATGGGGCAGTGATTGTTTTAAGGGCAGAAAAGGGGAGGAATTTCTGGAGTGTGCAGGAGAATTTTCTTGATCAGTATGTTTCTTGCCCAACAAGGAAGGATCTCATCCTGGGGAATGAAGTGGGTCAAGTGGAGATTTCACAGTTGGAGAGAATTACAGGAATAGTGATCATAAAATCGTGAGGTTTAGATCAGTTATGAAGAAGGTCAAGGAGCAAACTAGAATAAAAATACTTAACTGGAGGAGGGCTAATTTCAGCGAATTGAGCAGGGATCTGGCCCAGGTAAATTGGAGTCAAAGACTGGCAGGCAAAAATGTAATGGAGCAATGGGCGGCCTTTAAAGAGACGACGGTTCGGGTACAGTCTAGGTATATTCTTACAAGGGGGAAAGGGAAGGCAACCAAAGCCAGAGCTCCCTGGATGCTGAAGAAGTTGGAGAATAGGATGAAGCAGAAAAAGCGGGTGTATGACAGATGTCAGCTTGATAATACAAGGGAGAATCAGGCTGAGTATAAAAAGTACAGAAGAGAAGTGAAAAAGAAAATAAGAAGGGCAAAGAGACAGTACGAGAATAGATTGGCGGCTAAAATAAAGGGGAATCCAAAGGTCTTCTATAGGCATATTAACAGTGAAAGAGTTGTCAGAGGAGCGGTGGGGCCGATTCGGGACCAAAATGGAGAACTGTTGGTGGAGGCAGAAGGCATGGCTGAGCTACTAAATGCGTACTTTGCATCGGTGTCTACCAAGGAAGAGGACTTTGCCAAAGCTATGGTAAACGAGAAGGTTGGTGGGATACCGGATGAAATAAAAGTAGATAGAGAGGTCCTGGAAAGGCTGGCAGTAATTAAAGTGGAGAAGTCACCTGGTCCTGATGGGATGCATCCTTGGTTACTGAGCGAAGCAAGAGTAGAAACTGCGGAGATGCTGGCCACAATCTTCCAATCCTCCTTAGATACAGGGTGTTAGACATCCTCGAGAGATGCATGTTGGACATCTTGGGGAGTTAAAGGTTAACAGTCGAACTTCTGTGTATCTTAAAGCAACAGGCTTCCCGATATAAACAGGATGTGACTTTGATGTGTCGTGAGGAGAAAACAAGGCTTGTTTTCTGAAATGTACAGTGCTTGTGTAAGGGAATAAGTGCTGGTATTGACATCACCCATGAATACTTTAGTTTTAGGGTAATAAAACAGGGGTAGTGAGTCCTTTTGCTAAAGTAGGTAAAGGAAGTTTTGTTTAAGGGAAGTGGTTCTGAGGTGAACAATTGCAAACTGTTTACATAGATAGTCTGCTTTCAGAGGATTTGGGAAACATGTCATTTTCCTTTAATATAGTCAAAATATGATGTATAAAGGAACAAGGTTTTCAACAGTTTGTCAGAGTATACTCGAAAGATACAGAAACCAGTAAAGTCACTCTCTGTATGCAGTTAAGACTGATCAGCTTTACTGTGTATCAATAAAGTCTGTTCCGTATACAGTACTCCACTACGAAGTCTCGTGCTTACTCAAAACGTGTTGTTGTGAACCAGATGAGAAAGGAGGTTGCTTAACACAGGGGTGGTGCCAAAGGACTGGGAGATTGCAGATGTTACACCTTTGTTCAAAAAAAGGGGAGAAGGATAAACCTGGCAATTACAGGCCAGTCAGTTTAACGTTGGTGGTGGGGAAGCTTTTAGGAACACTAATCCGGGAGAAAATTAACAGCCACTTGGACAAGCATGGGAGCCAGCACAGATTTGTTAAGGGCAAATCGTGTTTGACTAACTTGATTGAGTTTTTTGATGAGGAAACAGAGAGGGTGGATGAGGGCTGTGCAGTTGATGTTGTATATACAGGTAGACTATCCTTTATCCGAAAACCTTGGGACCAGCCGTGTTTCGGTTTTCGGAAAATTTCGGATTTCAGAAGGTATTACGGGGCAGCACCCCATAAGCCACCACTTTCTGTTTTCAAAGGTTTTCTGTTTTCGGAAGTGCGGATAAAGGCTGGTACACTATCCCTTATCCGAAAGGGTGGGGGTCGGCGGGTGGGAGAAAAGAATATCGGACAGGCCGCTGCAGCTATCGGACGGGCCGCTGTATTGTTGGGTTCACTCTCCCGGTATACCTCCTTCACACTGCCCGGCTCGGCCTGCAATCTCCTACCCAGGAGGGAACTCAGTGACCCTCTGCCCTGCTCAGCGTAAGTCGTGCGCCACTCTGGTCATGTCGTGCGCACGACTTACGCTGAACGAAAAAACCTTCGGTTTTTAGAGGGTTTCGGTTTTCGGAAGTTCGGATAAAGGGTAGTCTACCTGTATAGACTTTCAAAAGGTGTTTGATAAAATACCACATACTAGGCTTGTTAGCAAAATTGACGCCGATGGGATAAAAGGGGCAGTAGCAGCATGGATATAAAATTGGCTAGGGGATAGAAAACAGAGCGTTGTGGCGAATGGCTGTTTTTTGGGCTGGAGGGGAGTATACAGTGGTGTTCCCCAAGGTTCAGTACGAGGACCACTGCTGTTATTGATATATACTAATGACTTGGACTTGGGGCTACAGGGCACAAGTTTGAAATTTGCAGACGACATGAAACTTGAAAATGCAGTAAACAGTGAGGAAGATAGTAATAGACTTCAAGAAGACACAGACAGGCTGCTGGAATGGGTGAACACATGGCAGATGAAATTAAATGTAGAGAAGTGGGAGGTGATACATTTTGGTAAGAAGACTGAGGAGAGACAATACACACTTGAAGGAGAAAAAATTGCAGGGATATGGAGAAAGAGCGGGGGAGTGGGATTAACTGCATTGCTCTTCAAGAGAGCCGGCACAGACTCCGAATGGCCTCCTTCTGTGCTGTACTATTCTTTTATGCTATGATTCTATGAAATGACCAGCAATCATTTTATGATTATGATGATCTCTTGTTCTGGATTCCCCCACCAGAGGAAATAGTTTCTCTTTCTACCCTATTGAATCCTTCTGTCATTATAAACGCCTCGAATAGATCACCTCTCAACTTTCTAAACTCAAGGTTATGCAATCTGTCCTCATAATTTAACCCTTTAAGTCCTGGTATCATTCTGGTAAATCTGCGCTGTGTCCCCTCCAAAGCCAATATAACTTTCCTGAGGTTGTGCCCAAAACTGAATGCAGGTTCTTAATGAATACTTTGCATCTGTTTTCACAAAGGAGAGGGGCGAAGCAGACATTGCTATCAGGGGGGAGCAGCGTGAAATATTAGATGAAATAAACAGTGAGAGAGGAAGTATTAAGGGGTTTAGCAGCTTTAAAAGTGGATAAATCCCCAGGCCCGGATGAAATGTATCCCAGGCTGTTAAGCGAAGCAAAAGAGTAACTAGCAGAGGCCCTGACCATCGTTTTTCAATCCTCTCTGGCTTCAGTTGTGGTGCCGGAGGATTGGAGGCCTGCTAATGTGGTACCCTTGTTTAACAAGGGAGAAAAGGATAGACCGAGTAATTACAGGCCAGTCAGCCTAACCGCGGTGGTGGGAAAATTATTGGAACGAATTCTGAAGGACAGGATAAATCTTCATTTAGAAAGACATGGATTAATCAAGGACAGTTAGCATGGATTTGTTAAGGGAAGGTCGTGTCTGACAAACTTGATTGAAGTTTTTGAGGAGGCAACAAGGGGGGTAGATGAGGGTAGTGCGTTTGATGTAGTGTATATGGACTTTAGCAAGGGCTTTTGATAAGGTTCCACATGGCAGACTGGTCACAAAGTTAAAAGCCCATGGGAATCCAGGGTAAAGTGTCAAGTTGGATTCAAAACTGGCTTGGAGACAGGAAACAGAGGGTAATGGTTGATGGGTGTTTTTGTGACTGGAAGGCTGTTTCCAGTGGGGGTCCGCAGGGCTCAGTACTAGGTCCCTTGTTTTTTGTGGTATATATCAATGATCTAGACTTGAATATAGGGGGTATGATTAAGAAGTTTGCAGACGATACTAAAATCGGCTGTGTGGTTGATACTGAAGAAGGAAGCTGTAGACTGCAGGAAGATATCAATAAATTGGTCAGGTGAGCAGAACAGTGGTAAATGGAATTCAATCCGGAGAAGTGTGAGGTAATGCATTTGGGGAGGGCTAACAAGGAAAGGGAATACACATTAAATGTTAGGACACTGAGTAGTGTAGAGGAACAAAGGGACCTTGGAGTGCATGTCCACAGATCCCTGAAGGTAGCAGGCCAGGTAGATAAGGTGGTTAAGAAGGCATACGAAATGCTTGCCTTTATTAGCCGTGGCAAAGAATACAAGAGCAAGGGGGTTATGCTTCAACTGTATAAAACACTAGTTAGGCCTCAGCTAGAATACTGCGTGCAGTTCTGGTCACCACATTACAGGAAAGATGTGATTGCACTAGAGAGGGTACAGAGGAGATTTACAAGGATGTTTCCGGGAGTAGAGAATCTTAGCTATGAGGAAAGACTGGATAGGCTGGGTCTGTTTTCCTTGAAACAGAGGAGGCTGAGGGGTTGAGGTGTATAAAATTATGAAGGGTATAGATAAAGTGGATAAAAAGGACCTATTTCCCTTAGCAGAGGGGTCAAAAACCAGGGGGCACAGATTTAAAGTAATTGATGGAAGGTTTAGAGGGGATTTGAGGGGAAATTTCTTCACCCAGGAGGGTTGTGGGGGTCTGGAACTCGCTGCCTGAAAGGGTGGTAGAGGCAGGAACCCTAACCACATTTAAAAAGTACTTGGATGTGCACTTGGGATGCTTTAACCTGCAGGGCTACGGACCAAGAGCTGGGAAGTGGGATTAGGTTGGATAGCTCTTTGTTGTCTGGCGCGGACAGGATGGGCCGAAATGGCCTCCTTCCGTGCTGTAACTTTCTATGATTCAGTACTCCAGATGGGGTCTGACCAAGGCTCTGCACAACTGAAGCATCAATTCCTCATTTTTCTATTCCAATTTATCTTTCTCCGATCCAAAGTAGATGACCTCACATTTCCCCACATTGAACTCCATCTGCCATAGTTTTACCCACTCAACTTAGTCTGTCTATGTCCGTTTGTAACTTCCTGCTCCCATCCACACAACTTATTGTTCCTCCTAACTTAGTGACATCCTCAAACTTGGATATACAACTCTATTTCTTCATCCAAGTCATTAATGTTATGTCCAAATAAATATTCAAATTGTAGTAATACCTAGCTGCTTTTACTTCAAGACCCTCTAGAATATTCTGTCAAAGAATAATAAAGTAATTGAAAAGGAAACATTGGAAAGTAATTGCTGCAATGTGTTTACTCCCATCAGGGGCCATCTAGTGGTCAGTTACTATGCAAGTACCATACAAATCAAATAATATATTTAATAGAAATCTGAAGCCCCAGTACAAAACCCTGGGGAACACCACTTTTCATATCCCACTAATGAGAAGTTCACTTCATCCCTATTCTGTCAATTACCACCCAACCAATTAACAATGCATGTCACTAAATTACCTCCAATTCCATGTGCTTTCATTTTTTGCTAATAATCTCTTGTGCAGAACCTTTTCAAATGCCATCTCGAAGAGTATAAAGACAGCATTTATAGACACGCCCCTGTCCACCAGGCTAGTGACCTCCTCAAAAGAGAGTAAAGCATTGGCAGGAGCTGAGGAACTATGTGGATTTAAAATTGGGAGTGGAGCGTGGAAATTCAGACTTTTGCATATGGCTCATCTGAAGAGTTGGTGAAATTATAACAAGATACAGCAAATTAACGTAGGATTTCCAAGGTCGCGCACGTCAGTTAAATGTCAGCAACATTTCAGATATTTTAACCCCTCCGAAATTCAAAGCCACCTCACTCACCATTAGGTCCTGCGGGGAAACATCAAATTTCCTAAACTGAGGCTGAGATACCGAACGTTACAATAAAGTTCACGTTTGACACCATAACGAGAAACACGGTCGCTGCACCGGACTGGGACAACACAACCCCAATCAGCCAGCGCTGAAGCCCCACACTCCAGGTGACAACACCGGCAACAACTACTCACCGGTCCATGTTTTCTGCTGGGGTATGTAATAATATTTGTTCCCAAACTGATCAGTCCCCATATGATGTTTAACGAGTCCAAACGTCCTCTGCAGCAGCGTCCGGATTTGATTCATTGCCGGCCCCCGAGAGACGAGATTTTAAACAAACATCTCAAAGTTCTGGCGCTCCTCCACCATCCAGCACGACGCGAACCTATTGGTGCGATGAAGTCTAGCAGCCAATCAGACCCCGGCTCTTTGCATTGTTCCTTTGCCTCTCAACATGGCGGCGCCCAGTCCTGCGGTCGCTGTTGCCATGTGAACGGCCCGATTTCTGACGGACTCGGTTACACGCGGCCGGTCCAAGGCCGCGGGCCTTTGTATCGGATGCCTGGACAACGAGACGTGCAGTAGTTTGATGTGGATGGCCGAGGCCTTACGGGATGCTCGCTCTTTTGGCAGCTCGTCAGAGCGGCTGCGATGAGCCGCTGAGAGTGCGGCGAGCCGAATCAACCAGGAGGTGAGTGACGGCCCGGCGTGCGGGTGTTTTGAATCATCAATTCTCAATAATAACAACAACTTGTATTTGTTTATCTCCTTTAACATAATAAGACGTCCCAAGGCACTTCACAGAAGCATTATCAAACAAAATTTAACACCGAGCCACATAAGGAGATATTAGGGCAGATGACCAAAAGCTTGGTTAAAGAGGTAGGTTCTAAGGAGCGTCTTAAAGGAGGAAAGAGAGGTTTAGGGAGGGAATTCCAGAGCTTAGGGCTTTGGCAGCTGAAGGCACGGCCACCAATGGTGGAGCGATTAAAATTGGGGATACTCGAAGCCAGAATTGGAGGAGCGCAGATATCTCGGAGGATTGTAGAGCTGGAGGAGGTTACAGAGATGGGGAATGGCGAGGCCATGGAAGGATTTGGAAACAAGGATGAGAATTTTAAAATCAAGGTGTTGCTTAACCGGGTGCCAATGTAGGTCAGCGAGCACAGGGGTGAGCGAGTGAATGTGACTTGTTGCAAGTTAGGACACGGGCAGCAGAGATTTGGATGATCTCAAGTTTATGGAGGGTAGAAGGTAGAAGGTGGGAGGCTGGCCAGGAGTGTGTTGCAATAGTCAAGTCTAGAAAGTCTAGAGCTAACAAAGGCATGGATGAGGCTTTTCAGCAGCAGATGAGCTGAGGCGGGGTGGAGTCAGGCGATGTTACAGAGGTGGAAATAGGCAGTCTTAGTGTTGGTATGGATATGTGGTCGGAAGCCCATCTCGGGGTCAGATATGACACCAAGGTTGATAACAGTCTGGTTCAGCCTCAGACCGTTGCCTGGGAGAGGGATCCGAGTCGGTGGTTCGGGAATAGAGTTTGTGGCGGGGACCGAAGACGATGACTTTGGTCATCCCAATATTTAGTTGGAGGAAATTTCTGCACATGTAGTACTGGATGTTGGGCAAGCAGTGGAAAAATTTAGAGACAGTGGAGGGGTCAAGAGAGGTGGTGGTAAGGTAGAGCTGGGTATCGTCAGCGTACATGTGGAAACTGATGCTATGTTTCCTGATGATGATGTCGCAGAGGGGCAGCATATGATGAGAAATAGGAGGGGGCCAAGGATAGATCAGTGTGGGAGCAGGAAGAGAAGCCATTGCCGGTGATTCTCTGGCTACGACTGGATAAATAAGAATGGAACCAAGCGAGTGCAGTCCCACCCAGGTGGACGACGGTGGAGAGACGTTGGAGGAGGATGGTGTGGTCAATCATGGCAAAGGCTGCATACAGGTCGTGAAGACTAGGATGAATAGTTTACCTTTGTCACAGTCACATAGGATCTCGTGATGAGCCATTTCTGTGGAGGGGCGGAAACCAGTTTAGAGGGATTCAAACATGGAGTTTCAAGAAAGATGGGCACAGATTTGGAAGGCGACAATACGTCCAAGGTCTTTGGAGAGGAAAGGGAGGTAGGAGATGGGGTGGTAGTTTGCAAGGACGGACGGGGCAAGGGTTGGTTTTTTTGAGGAGGGGGTGATGACGGTGGTTTTGAAGGAGAGGGGGACAGTACCGGAGGAGAGAGAACTGTTAACAATATCAACTAACATGGGAGCTACGAAGAGAAGTTGGGTGGTCAGCAGTTTACTGGGAATAAAGTCGAGGGAGCAGGAGGTGGTTCTCGTGGATAACATGAGCTCGGAGAGGGCATGAGGGGAGATAGGAGAGAAACTAGAGAAAGATGTGAGTTCAGAGCTAGGGCAGGGGGAAGGGAGAGAATTGGCAGAGGCATGATCGGATGGTCTCAATCTTAGTGAAAAAGAAGTCCATGAGCTCCTCACAGGTGTTGTTGGAGACAGGAGAGAGGAGTTTAAGAAGACGGTTTGCAGTAGAAAAAGAAGCCGGGGGTTATCTTTGCATTCCAGGATGATTCTGGAATAGTGAGCAGTTTCGGCAGATGAGAACAGAACCTGATCGTGCTTTATGTGTTCCAGCCAGATCTGGTGGTGAATGGCTAAACCAGTTGTCCGCCATATCCATTCAAGTCTGTGTCCCTTGGACCTAAGGGAGCGGAGACTAGGGCCGCACCAGGGGGAATGGCCAGGGCGAGAGAGAGTAATGGTTTTAATGGGTACTAGCGCGCCAAAGGTGAGGTGACGGTGTGGTTGAGCAGATTGGTAGTTGCAGAAATGTCATGGTGAATGGAGGGCCAAAGGCTAGACAGTTGGGATTTTAAAAGATCAATTGTAAGTGAATTGGGAGAGTTTTTTTTCCCAGGTGCGGATACAGAAGGAAGTAGGGTTGGGAGGGGGAAGGTGGATGTAGGTGGAGAGGGATACAAGGAAGTGATCAGAGATGGCCTTATCTGTGATTGACATGATGGGAGTAGCGAGGGCACATGAGATGACAAGGTCAAGGGGTTGGTTGTGAATATGGGTCGGGGAGTTCATATGAAGGGAGAGATTAAGGGAGGATAGGAGGGCAGTAAACTCAGGAGACAGAGCATGATGAATTGAGATGGAGGTTTAAATCACCGAGGATGAGAAGTCGCTCGGTGCAGAGGAGGAAAGCAGTGAAGATATCTCGGTGAGAAAATTTTTATGGTACTTGGGTGGGCGGTGGAGAATGAGGATTTTAAATGAGTTGAGAGTGATGGAACAAGATGAGATGCTCAAAGGAGGTGTTAGATCAAGGTAATTAATTTCAGTGGACCACACTGATCTGAGGTCAACACACTAAAATTAAAGTTTGCGAGTCCGGTGGTAAGTTTTAAATAGTCGATTTATTGCATCACTTGATTTACACTGTTTGACTTCCTTTATCCAACTAACATCATATTCAAAATGGCTGGTTTTTATACAGCAGCAGATGTACCCACCCCTTTTATTACCATTGGCTCAGCAGCATGCATGCAGAGCTATGGTTGGTTCAACTACATCACACTGATTGGATCTCTGATACATCAATCATTCCTTTGTTCTCTAGTTAAGCAGAATCATCACTTTCAGTTTTAAGCTAAGATCAGCACTTTCACAGTTTAAGCTAAATCAGCATTTTCATTGTTCTCAGTTTTTAAGTCAGCCGATGTGACGTTACCAGCTGTGATTGGATCTGATACATCACACCATCCTTTGGCATGTGGTCAGCTTAAGCATAATCTGATTTCTTTAAATCATTAGATTTTAATCATATTAAAATCTATGTTAGGGAATATATATATTTTAATAACAGGAGGAGAAGGTGCCAGAGGAGTAGGGGGACAGACCAAGGTGTGATTTGGTGATAAGAGCCACACTGCCACCGCGACGGTCTGGGCGGGGCAAGTGGTGGAAGGTATAGCCAGGTGGGGACGCTTCATTTAGGGGGAAGGTGTCATCACCTCTCAGCTAGGTTTCTGTCAAGGCCATGACATCGATCATCAATCATCCACAATAAGCTCATGGATGGCAAACTTCTTGTTCACAAGTGAATGGATGTTCTGGAGAGAGATGTGGAGGGAGCAGTGATAGCTGATCCACTGGCAGAATCCACAGGGTCAGCACTATGTCAGCCAATTAAGTACTTTTGAAGTGTAGTCACTGTTGTAATGTAGGGAAATATAGCAAACTCCCTCAAACAGCCGTGTGATAACAACCAACTCATTTGTTTTAGTGATGTTGGTTGAGGGGTAAATATTGGCCAGGACACTGGGGAGAACAACAACAACTTGTATTTATATAGCACCTTTTAATGTAGTAAAACGTCCCAAGGCACTTCACAGGCACGTTATCAAACAAAATTTGACACTAAGCCACATAGAGATATTGGGACAGGTGACCAAAAGCTTGGCAAAGAGGTAGGTTTTAAGGAGCATCTTAAAGGAGGAGAGAGAGGTAGAGAGTAATGTTCCCTGTAAGCTGCGCTTTGTTCTGAGCTGCCGATTTCTTTTAATGCGCGGTTCCTTTAAATTTCTGTGCATGTGCGTGCTCCTTAGCGGGAACATTGGTAGAGAGGCGGAAAGGCTTGGGAAGGGAATTCCAGAGCATAAGGCCTTGGCAGCTGAAGGCACGGCCGTAATGGTGGAACAGTTAAAGACGGGATTGTGCAAGAGGCCAGAATTGGATGAGCGCAGAGATCTTGGAGGGTTGTAGGGCTGGACAAGGTTACAGAGAATGAAAGGAGCGAGGCCATGGAGGAATTTGAAAACAAGGATGCAAATTTTAAAATTGAGTCGTTGCCAGACATGGGAGCCAATGTAGGTCTGTGAGCAATGGGCAAAGTTATGGAGGTGGACATAGGCGGTCTTGGTGATGGAGTGGATATGTGGTTGGAAGCTCAGCTTGGTCAAATAGGACACCAAGGTTGCGAACAGTCTGGTTCAGTTCTCCTGTTCTAATAGTGCCATGGGATCTTTTATATCCACCTGAGTGCACAGACGGGCCTCGGTTTAATGTCTCATCTAACGCCTCCTGACGATGCAGCGCTCCCTCAGTACTGCACTGAAGTGTCAACCTGGATTATGTGCTCAAGTCTCTGAAGTGGGTCTTAACCTTCTGACTCAGGCAAGTCTTTCGTTAATCAAGGCCACGTCTGCAACGTAAAAGATCACATGACACTTTTTGAAGAAGTGTGGGGAGATTCTCCTGGTGTTCTGGGCAATATTTATACCTCAACCAACACCACCAAAAAGAGATTATCTGGTCATTTATCTTTGTATTTGTGGGACTTTGCTATGCACAAATTGTCTGCTGCGTTTCCCTCCATTACAACAGTGACTACATTTCAAAAGTACTTAATTTGCTGTGGACATCCTGAGGTTGTGAAAGATGCTATATAAATGCACATTCTTTCTCTCTCTTATTTGATCCTAACCCCTGATAATCTTGGTGACCCCTTAACGGTTCTCGGTGAAAAAAACCGTAAGCTACCCAAATCTCTCCATCACGAAAATAACTCATCCCAGGTAACTTCTAGTCAATCTACACCAACTTTTCCATTGCTTTAAAGCTTTCTATAATAGGGTGCCCAAAAATCCAACTGCAGCCTAACTAATATCTTGTATAACTTCAACATTGCCTCCATGCTTTTGTATTTTATGTCTCCAGATATAAAACCAAGGATGTAGTTTGCCTTTCTTACAGCTATACCTACTTTCGCTAACACCTTTTAAGATTTGTGTATCTGAAACCATGGCCCCTCTACTACATTAAGATTTTACCATTTAAGCTGCATTGCCTTTCCCTGTTTTCACTTCAAAAATATATTATTTCACCTTTTTCTCCATTTGCATCTGCCTATGTTTGAAAGAAAGAACTTGGTTTTATAGAATCTTACAGCACAGAAAGAGGCCATTCGGCCTGTCGTACCTCTGCCGACTCTTTGAAAGAGCTGTCCAATTTTGTCCCACACCCCAGCTTTTACCCCATGGTCCTGCAAATTAGTCCTCTTCAAGGACATGTCCAATTGCCTTTTTGGAAGTTACTGTTGAATCTGATTCCACCACAACCCGTTGTGTGAAGAAATTTCTCCTAATTTTCCCTCTAGTTCTTTTGCCAATCATTTTAAATCTATGACCTCTGGTTACCGACCCACTTGCCAGAGGAAACCGTTTCTCCATACTTGCTCTATTAAAACTCCTCATAATTTTGAATACCTCTATTAGGTCTCCCTTAACCATCTCCACTCTAAGGAGAACAATCCCAGCTTCTCCAATCTCTCCACATAAGTGAACTCCCTGATCCCTGGTATCATCCTCTGTACCCTCTCCAGGGCCTTGACATCCTTCCTAAAGTGTGGTGCCCAGAATTGTACACAATACTCCAGCTGAGGCCTAAACAGTGATTTGTAAACGGTTCAGCATCACTTCCTTGTTTTTGTATTCAGTGCCCCCATTTACAAAGCTAAGTATCCCATATGCTTTCTTAACTGACTTATCAACTTGCCCTGCCACCTTCAAGGATTTGTGACTATGCACCCCAAGTCCCTCTGCTCTTGCATCCACCTCAAACAAAGTAGCATTTAGATTATATTGCCTCTCCATGTTGTTTCTCCCAAAGTGCATCACTTCACACTTATCCACATTAAATTGTACCTACCATGTGTCTGCCTATTTCACCAGTCTGTCTATGTTCTCCTGGAGTCTGCTACTATCCTGTTCACTATTTACCACGTTTGCCAAATTTTGTATCATCTGCAAATTTCAAAAATGTATTCTCTATGCACAAGTCCAGGTCATTTATATATAACAGGAAAAGCAAGGGTCCTAATACTGACCCCTGGGGGACCCCACTGCATACTTTATTCCAGTCAGAAAAATATCTGTTTGCTGCTACTCTCTGCCTCCTATCCCTTAGCCAATTTCGTACCCAAGTTACCACTGTCCCTTTAATACCACGTGCTTCTATTTTCTGAATATGTCTGTTATGCGATACTTTATCAAATGCCTTTTGAAAGTCCATATATACAACATCTACTGCATTACTTTCATCAACCCTCTGTTACTTCACCAAAGAACTCAAGCAGGTTAGTTAGACATGATTTGCCTTTAACAAATCCATGCTGGCTAACTCTTATTAACCCATGCTTCTCCAAATTAGAATTATTTTTCTCCTTGACAATAGTCTCTAGTAGTTTTCCCACCACTGACATTAGACTGATTAGCATATAGTTACCAGGTTTATCCCCCTCCCCTTTTTTGAACAGGGGTATAACATTTGTCATCCTCTAGTCCTCTGACACCACTCCCATATCTAAGGAAGATTGAAAGATTGTGGTCCGAGCTTCTTCTATCTCTACCCTTGCTTCCCTCAGTTATTATATTTATATAGCACCTTATCATATCCTCAGCATATCTCAAAGTATTTCACAGACAATTAATTAATTAATTTATGTAGGCAAATGCAGCAACCAACTTACACAGCAAGGTTTCACAAATAGCATGCAAACTGAATGTCCAGTTCATCTTTTTTTGATGGTGGTTGACGGAAAAACGTTGACCATGGCACTTGGAAAACTCCCAACTCCTCTTTGAATAGTGCCATGGGATGGGGCTTCAATTTAACATTTCACCTTAAAAGACCACACCTTAGTTCAGCATAGAACTATCAACTTGGTTTATGTGCATAAACTTGAACTGAGACTTCAACCCATGTCCATCTGACTTACGAGTAAAAGTGCTACCAACTGAGTCAAGCTGCTACCTATTATCTAGTCTTTCTGTATCGTCCTGCAGTCTTTTACAATCCTTGTCACAATTTGCCATAACCTTCAATTTAGTGTCATCAGCAAGTTGCTGGGCAAGTTAGCTCTGCTTAGAATGCACTTTGAATACCACATCCAGTTTGCCAAGGAAACACAAGGGTGATACACAAGACCTGGAGGTGATGCAGAGGAAAGCCACAAGGCTAACTGATAGTGCTCAAGTACTGAGATATGAGGAAGGTCACTAGTTTTCTGCTATCAGTGGAAAATGGTAGTAAGCACGGAATGCAATTAGCCATCCACAATTATTTTAATGTCAGAATTTCTCAGAGCTGAGTTCTGCTGCTGTTCTGTTACGCCCCGCTGTCCCTCATTTTCCTTCTCTTGAGCTGAGTATGCGTGCTGCTGTGTGTTCAGGCTAAATTTTGCAAACAATAGTTAACTAGAAACAGCTTCAATAAAAAGTTAAAATATTGTTCCCAATCACCATACCAATAGAAAAGCAAAATACTGCAGATGCTGGAAATCTGAAATAAAAACAGAAAATGCTGAGAATACTCAGCAGGCCAGGCAGCATCTTTGGAGAGAGAAACAAAATTAACGTTTCAGGTCGATGACCTTTCATCAGAACTGGAAAAGTTAGAGCTGTAATAGGTTTTAAGCAAGTACAGAAGCAAGGAAAAGGGAGAGGGGATGAAAGAACAACATGGAAGGTCTGTGATAGGGTGGACGGCAGGAGTGATTAAATGACAAAAGGGATGATGGTGTAAGGCAAAAGGGGATGGTAATGGGACAAGTAAAGGAAAGATGATGGGGGTGATTTTCATTCAGAAGTCAGAAAGGAGGCGAGACTACAACTTTCGGGGTTGTAGTCCCGCCTCCATCGAGATGCGGCCAATCCACACGATCTTAACTTGATTGACCTTGTTGAGCCCACCCAGCGGGCTCAGCAGGCCAATTAAGGGCCACCCGGCAACAGGTGACGTCACAGACTGAAATTTCATCTGTCAAGACGTTTTGACAGATGAAATATCAGTGTTTCACAGCTGTTTGAAGCTGTCAAACACTGACAGTCTTACTTCTAACCTGAGTCCTTCTACACAGACTCAGTTAGAAATCTCACCGGCACAGAAAGCTGCAGGCTGTCACTTTTGACAGATTGCAGCCATTCTGCTGCCTGTGCCGGTGAGATGATGGACTCCCGAAACCTAAAGGAAGGAAGGCTGTAAAGGTAAGTACAGGTAATTTAAACTTCTTTACACACTTACCTTTGCACTCATGCACCCATCACTCACCTGAACACCGACATCTCGACCCCTCCAAGTCCTTCAACCCGACGGCCCTAACTTGGCGTGGTTTGGAGCCGTCAGGCAGTTAATTGGCACTAATCCCTTCCCGCCTAGGGTAGGCGGGTCCCAGTGCGGGGCAGGTACCCACCTCCTTTGAAACTTACATGGGGGCGGGATGGTGTCGGGACCCCCGAATTCGGGACTTTCACCCCCCCGCATGCCTCCAATCCGACTCCACAGGTCAATGAAAATCGACCCCGATGTGTCTAGAGGAGGTGTAAATGGCAACAGCAGAATCATTACCAACAGCTACTGTCTGGAAAAAATGGGAGCAGTGGTTATGATCTGAAATTGTTGAACTCAGTGTTAAGTCCAGAAGGCTGTAACGTGCCTATTCGAAAGATTTACACTTTACAGCCTTCGACCCTCTCACAGACCTTCCCTATTGTTCTTTCTTCCCACCTCTGACACGCCCTCTGCCACCCCCAGCACTTTCCTTGCCTCTGTACTTGCTTAAAACCTGTTCCCCCCTCTCTAGCCCAAAATGTCAGAGATATAAGAATCAGCCAAAGTTTCTGTTCCTTTTCATTCTGCATTGGTTTCTGCTGGAAAGTGCATTGGTGGCCATTTGGTGAGAACAGGAATGGGTTTGGCTGTGACATCTCTGATGGTTGAATAACTGGTTGGCACTCAGGCTCGTATGTGAAGCATGGTCACTTCAACAATTTACTGAAGGGCTACCAGCATCTGTGGAACCATACCCCAGCAAGAGTCAGTGCCTTCAAGAAAGAGGGAGGGAAGCAACAATCTCAAACACACTGGCCTAGAAATTCGGTTGTTAGCGCCTAAAGAGACCGAGAATTGGGGCATTACCCAATGTTGGGGCGGGCGCAATGAAGATAGCGACAACTCCCATATTGACTGTACATTTAATGCCTGTGCTAAGTGTTTGCGCGCGCCCGCGTGCGCAAGCAGATCATGACGTCATTTCAGTGTGCAACGCCTTTTAGGTGCCCCTGACCGGATATTGGGTGGCGCCCGGAACCTTTACGCCTAGCGCTATTAGTGACAGTTCGAAGGAACGTTAGCAGGCCCTTCTCGTAGTCGGGGGGCGCTATTTAAAGGGGACAGCTCTAGTATAAAAGCTGCAGCCAGTTGGCCTGTTTATTGCGATCGTTGGTGGAGAGAGTTGGTGAGCTACTGTGGAGCAGAGTTTTTGGAATTTAGCATTAGAGTACTTGGGACCTTCAAACCTGTCCGGAGCAGTTGGCGCACTAGACCTAACAGCCTTTTGACCAACTGGCATTGGAATGGGAGCTGTTTTGGAGGGCGATGGCCTCATGGCCGAACACTATGAAGGGGCAGAGAGACGGCGGGAGAGAGGGCTGGGATTGGCCAGAAGGAGGAGGGGCAATGGAGGTCGGCCAATCCGAGGATATGCTGCGAGGGTCTTTAGGCAGCAGGTGTCATACCTTGACATGTCGGAGGAGCAGTGTGTGCGATGGCTCCAATTCGGGAGGGACGTTGTTACTGAGCTGTGCCACCTGCTTGCTGAGGATCTGCAGCCGCGTCTACGGTGCAGGACCTCTCTGTCGGTGGCCGTTAAACTGACTGTTACCCTCAATTTTTATGCCACCGGATCCTTTCAGTCAGCCACTGGGGACATTGCGAATATCTCTCAGTTTGCAGTCCACTGTTGCATCCGGCAAGTTACAGCTGCCCTTTATAGGCGAAGGCGTCAATTCATCACCTTCCCTCTGACCCTGGAGAAGCAGGCGGAGCGCGCGCAGGGCTTCGCTGCTATTGCGGACTTCCCCATGGTGCAGGGGGCGATTGACTGTACACACGTGGCTTTGAGGGCGCCATTCCAGAATCCTGAGGACTTCCGCAACCGCAAGGGGTTCCACTCCCTCAACATGCAGCTGGTCTGTGACCACCGCCAAATCATCATGGCAGTCAACGCCCAATTCCCAGGGAGCAGCCACGATGCCTTTATCCTGCGGCAGACCTCAGTTTGTGACCTTTTTGAGGGGCTGGCTCGACCACGAGGCTGGCTTATTGGGGACAAGGGCTATCCTCTCTGCCCATGGCTGATGACACCACTCCGTGTGGCTGCCACTCCAGCAGAAGAGCTGTTCAACAGCAGCCATCAGGCGACCAGGAACATTGTAGAGCACACTATTGGTATGCTCAAACAGCGTTTCCGATGTCTGGACCATTTGGGGGGGGCCCTGCAGTACTCGCCGGAGCAAGTGGGTCACGTCGTCGTCTGCTGCATACTCCACAACTTGCCGATTCGACACACCCAGCCAATTCCAGCTGTCCCTCAACGACCAGCAGAGCAGGCGGACGAGGAGGAGGAGCAGGAGGAGGAGGAAGATGGAAGGGCTCCTGAAAGTGGAAGGGCCATCCGTCAGAGGCTCATCAGGACTCGTTTCGAGGCCCCTCTAGCGGAATGATGGGTGTCTTTACTCCTGCGCACTTTGGATGTTTGAAAGCCTCTGAAGGCCAGCGTCACTGTAATTAGTCACGTGTACCATAGCACATTAAAACTTTTCTTTATTGTCACAAAAGTCTTTCATTACAGCAAAACAACGTCATGTTAACAGAAACCATAACTAACAAAATAACAGTTAACTCTTCGGCAAAGCTGCAAAACTCAACAAGCCATTTCCAACAATTACAACAGGTGAGGGTGTCCTTGAATTTGGCCAAAGAAACGTCTCAGCACCTCCCTCTACTGTTGGCCCCTTGATGGAGAATGATTTCTCTTTCGCGGTCGGCCCCTTCCCTCCCTGCTGCTCCTACGTAATTGAACCCCAGTGGCGGGGTCAAGGCTGGGGGACGCCTGCTGACTGTGTGGAAGCGCAGAAGCCCCTGAGGGACGGCCTGGACGACCTCTGGGCTTGGAGGGTGCGGACGCAGGATGCTTGATCTGAGCATGGCTGGAAGCAGTGTGCCCTGCAGGTGGTGGCAGCTGCACTGCAGACGTACCAGCGCTGGCATGTGCAATGGTCACCTACCGAGAGCGGACACCTGCACCATGGTCGGACGACACACTGTGGCTCTCTGAGGGGACCGGCTCGGCTCATCCGCCACAATCGCATGCTCCACTGATTCCTGGCCTTGTATGGGACTGGAAGGGCCCGGGGTGATCCTAGCTGATGCAGATAGGGTGGCTGCAGTGAGAGTTCGCGTTGCCTCAATCTGGGTGTGGACGAGGCCGGCAAGTGACTGCGTGGCAGCAGTGAGGACCTGTGTGGCAGGTGCCAGTGCTTCGGAGAAGCCCTGGACAGTTCTTTCCATTGCTTTGGACAAGGCCGGTGCCAACCGTTCCACTGCCTCGGACAAGCCCTGGACAGACCTTTCCAGGGATTGTCCGAAGCCCTGAACAGTCCTTTTCATAGCGGCCTCGAAGCCCTGGAGAGTCCTCTCCATTGCTGCCCCGAAGTCCAACACACTCTTTGCCAGTGTATCTATTGACTGAGTGTGGTAAACCACTGTTATCGTTTTCATTGTTGTTCACTGTTGTTCACTACTGTTATCGTTATTGCACATTGTTACCTCTTGCTACTCACTGTGTACCAATGCATGCCTCAGCTGGCACCGCCCATGGCTCCGCCTACTTGACCTGGTATAAAGGTGGCTGCTCGGCAACCCACTTCCTTCTTGGAACCAGTCGTCCACGAGAGGCATGCTCTGTTCTTTAGTTAATAAAAACCTTTTCATTACTATCCTAATTCATCGCTTTTTATGGATTAATTGATAAGCGTATCAATTTTATTAACTAAAGTTAAAATGTCGGCACCTGAGCAGCAACAACAGCAGGCGTTGCTGCGAGCCCTCAGACCAGCATGCCTGGACCTCGACCCCCAAGCGGCGGGTTCATCTACCAATTTCGAACACTGGCTGAGCTGCTTTGAATCCTTCCTAGAAGCCTCCGCCGTGATATCGGAGGAGAACAAATTAAAAGTTCTGACCACCCAGGTGAGCCCTCAAGTATATACACTCATCCGGGACGCTACTACGTACACGGCGGCTCTCGACCTGCTAAAAGGGCAATACACGCGCCCAGTGAATACGATTTACGCCAGACACCTGGGATCCCGCAGGCAGCAACCGGGGGAATTGGTAGAGACATTTTTACGGGCGTTACAGACACTCTGCAGGGACTGCGACTGTAAGGCGGTATCGGCTGCGGCGCACGCGGAGGGACTTATCTGTAATGCCTTCGTTAAGGGCCTCCAGTCCGACTACTCCCGGCAGAGACTGCTCGAAAGCAGGGAGCTCGACCTGAAGACGGCCGTAGCCCTCGCGCTCTCATTAGATGCGGCCCACCGAAACCTCGAAACATACTCACGTAACGGTGCCGCGCCATGGTCATCGCGACCTTGGGACATGGGACCGCCGCCCCCGGTACCAACTACTGCAGCGATGTCCCGAAATCAACTGGGACCGCCGCCCCCGGTAGCAACTACTGCAGCGATGTCCCGTAACCAGGCCCAAAAATGCTATTGCTGTGGCCAGTTAAAACACCCTAGAGCGCGCTGCCCGGCGAAGACCGCTACCTGCTCTGGCTGCGGGAAGAAAGGCCATTACGCCAACGCCTGCAGAGGGAAACCCGCGAACGCCAGCAGCGCCGCGTGTGAACCGTGGGGGCAGCCATCTTATCCGCCATTTTGTGCACCTCCGGCCGCGTGGGGATCGGAATCATGGCCGCCGCCATTTTGTCCGCCGCACTCAACCGCCATTTTGTCTCCGGACTCGACCACCATCTCGTCTGATGACCACATCGGCTCACTCAGCCATACACTGGCCTCCGTTACGCTGGATCAAGCTCTCCCTCATCATCTGTCCAGGTCCATGATGGACATTACGGTAAACGGCCGCGCCACTACTTGCCTGTTTGACAGCGGGAGCACGGAGAGTTTTATTCACCCCGACACGGTGCGTAGCCACTCCCTCACGGTCCTGCCAACGCGCCATCGGATTTCTATGGCGTCCAAGTCCCATTCAACGGACGTCGGCGGCTACTGTGTGGTGACCCTTTAGGTTAGGGGCACAGAATATAAAAATTTTAAACTTCTTGTCCTGCCCCGTCTTTGCGCTGCCGTTCTGCTAGGGTTGGATTTTCAGTGCCACCTTAAAAGTGTCACATTGGCATACGGTGGACCCCTCCCCCCACTCACAGTCTGCAACCAACAGCTTTTAAATCGCCCGCCACGCACCATTTGCAGTCTTTCCACACACATAGTCTCCCCCCCCCTCCCTTGTTCGCTAACCTCACCCGCGACTGTAAACTCATCGCTACCAAGAGCAGGCGGTACAGCGCCGGGGACAGAGCTTTTATTAGCTCTGAGGTGGAGTGGCTCCTGAAGGAGGGCATTATCGAAGGGAGCACCAGCCCCTGGCGAGCCCAGGTTGTAGTCGTTAAGACCGGCAATAAACACCGCCTGGTCATTGACTACAGCCAAACCATAAACCAGTACACTCAGCTGGACGCGTACCCCCTTCCCCGCATATCTGATATGGTCAATCAGATTGCGCAATACAGGGTATTCTCCACCATTGACCTTAAGTCAGCATACCACCAACTCCCTATCCGCCCTGAGGACCGCCAGTATACTGCCTTCGAGGCAAACGGCCGCCTCTACCACTTCCTTAGGGTTCCCTTCGGCGTCACCAACGGGGTTTCGGTCTTCCAAAGGGAGTTGGACCGGATGGTTGACCAGAACGCGCTGCAGGCCACCTTTCCCTGTCTGGATAACGTCACCATCTGCGGCCACGACCAGCAGGACCATGACGTTAATCTAGTGAAATTCCTCCGTACGGCCCAGCGGCTGAATCTAACATACAATAAGGAGAAATGTATGTTTCGCACCACGCGCCTTGCCATTCTCGGCTGCGTAGTGGAGAACGGAGTCATCGGCCCCGACCCCGACAGAATGCGCCCCCTTATGGAGCTCCCCCTCCCCCACTGCCAAAAAGCACTGAAGAGATGCCTGGGGTTTTTCTCTTACTATGCTCAGTGGGTGCCCAACTATGCGGACAAAGCCACACCCCTCATCAAGTCCACCTCCTTCCCCCTGACATCAGAGGCGTGTGCAGCGTTCACTCTTCTTAAGAGTGATATTGCGAAGGCCACAATGCACGCAGTGGATGAGTCCATCCCTTTCCAAGTGGAGAGCGATGCATCCGACTTCGCCCTAGCTGCAACCCTTAACCAGGCGGGGAGACCCGTGGCCTTTTTCTCAAGGACCCTCCAGGGCCCCGAGATTCGACACTCCTCTGTCGAAAAGGAGGCCCAGGCTATTGTGGAAGCGGTGCGACACTGGAGGCATTACCTGGCCGGAAAACGATTTACCCTTCTCACTGACCAGCGTTCAGTTGCTTTTATGTTCAATAATAAGCAGAGGGGCAAAATCAAGAACGACAAGATCTTGAGGTGGAGAATTGAACTCTCCACCTACAATTACGATATCTTGTACCGGCCCGGGAAACTCAATGAGCCCCCAGATGCTCTATCACGAGGTACGTGCGCCAACACGCAAGTTGATAGACTGCGGACCCTCCACAATGACCTCTGCCACCCCGGGGTCACCAGATTCTGCCATTTCATTAAGGCCTGCAACCTGCCCTACTCCATCGAGGAGGTCAGGACTATGACCAGGAACTGCCAAATCTGTGCCGAATGCAAACCGCATTTTTATAGGCCAGACAGAGCACGCCTGATCAAGGCCACTCGCCCCTTCGAGCGCTTGAGCATCGACTTTAAGGGGCCTCTCCCTTTGACCGCAACGTGTACTTCCTCAACATAGTTGATGAGTACTCCCATTTCCCTTTCGCCATCCCTTGCCCAGACATGACCAGTACCACGGTCATCAAATGTCTGAATGACCTCTTCGCCTTGTTCGGGTTCCCTAGCTATATACATAGCGACCGGGGCTCATCTTTCATGAGCGACGAACTTTGTCAGTACCTGCTCGCGAGAGGTATTGCTACGAGCAGGACCACCAGCTGCAACCCCCGGAGGAACGGCCAGGTGGAAAGAGAGAACGCGACGGTTTGGAAGGCCGTCCTCTTAGCCTTAAAATCTAAGGGCCTTCCGACCTCTCGCTGGCAGGATGTCCTCCCTGCGGCGCTCCACTCCATCCGGTCACTGCTTTGTACTGCCACTAATGCCACCCCTCATGAGCAAATGTTCGTTTTCCCCAGGAAGTCCACATCGGGAACCTCGCTACCGACATGGCTGACTTCTCCTGGGCCCGTCCTACTGCGGAGGCACGCGAGGACCCATAAAACGGACCCCCTGGTCGAGAGGGTGAACCTCCTACACGCCAGCCCCCAGTATGCCTACGTGGCATACCCAGACGGGCGGGAGGACACGGTCTCCATACGAGACCTCGCACCCTCGGGCGCCCCTGAATCACCACCGTTATTCTCCACCACTTCTCCCAACCCAACCCCTGTAGACGGCATGCCGGAGCCCCAGGACCCTTCGTTGACCACTCAGACACCAGATTCGACGTTGGATACTGCACCACCGCCGTCGCTGCTACGACGATCAGGATGGCATACAAGGCCTCCTGATAGACTTACCTACACGAACTTTTAGTACACTTCACCCCGCCGGACTCAATTTTAAACAAGGGGTGAATGTGGTAAACCACTGTTATCGTTTTCATTGTTGTTCACTCTTGTTCACTACTGTTATCGTTATTGCACATTGTTACCTCTTGCTACTGACTGTGTACCAATGCATGCCTCAGCTGGCTCCACCCATGGCTCCGCCTACATGACCTGGTATAAAGGTGGCTGCTCGGCAACCCACTTCCTTCTTGGAACCAGTCGTCCACGAGAGGCATGCTCTGTTCTTTAGTTAATAAAAACCTTTTCATTACTATCCTAATTCATCGCTTTTTATGGATTAATTGATGAGCGTATCACTGAGGCATCCTCCCCACTGCAGCCATCAGCTCAGTGTGCCTGAGCCGGGCCTGGGTGCTCATTTCAGCCAGGCGACGCACCTCCTCTGCACTCTGTGCAGCAGTCATCACTACCTGCCTTGCCCTCCGGGGAGACGGTGGCCGAACTTGCCTCTACCCCCCCTTGCGTTGCTGCATGCCGCTTGTTCCGGCAACTGGCTCATCCTCAGAGCGCCCACCCCCTCCCCTCCAGGGAAGTACTATCCCCAGTCTGCAGATGTGTATGCTCCCCTGAGATTGGAGCGGATGCTCCGGCTTCCTCCTGATCCTCGCCTCCGGAGGCACTGGCACTGGCAGCTTCAGGGCGTTGAGCCCGAGTTGCTGATGAATCATCTGAAAGCAGGGAGGTGGAAGAGTGGCTTTAGCAAAAGGACAGGTTGGCGAAAGGCATGCCAGAATACGGCAAGGCTCTGATATGGCTGCACACTGAGGAAGCATGCTGGCGGGGGGACCAAGTGGAAGGAAACAGCTGGAAAAGGTGAGAGCCTTACCCTCGCTGTCGGAAATGGGGTCGGCAGCTGCAGTAGTAACAGGACCACACAGACATCCTCCAAGAATCTGGTGCGCACTCTCCTCGAGATCCGTGAGAGTGACGACTTGTGGAGACCCGCCACCGGTTCGACGCTGGTCCTTTCGCATCGCCGGCAGCTTGGACTGCAGGGGAAAGAAGGGGTAGCTCTGTAACATGATGCCTTGAGAGATCACCTCATGCCCCCCATGGTGCAAGAGCCCTTACATGAGGCCTTGAGAGATCATCGCATGCCCCCCATGGTGCAAGAGCCCTTACATGTGGCCTTGAGTGAAATGTCCATGTGTGTGCCCAGAAAGGGCCATGGGTGTTTGCTGACAGATGGCCATTGGGGCATCATGGCAACAGGGTGCTCGAAGTCAGGTGCAGATGGAGGGAATCAGAAGTTTGCATAAACAACACTCACCCTAACGACCCGAGTGAGGTCGTTGAATTTCTTCCTGCACTGAACAGGGGTCCTGGTCGCCATGCTGCTGGAGTTGACCCTCAGTGAAACCTCCCTCCAAGATCGCCGGTAATCCTTTTGATTCGGCCTCCTGCCATTGTCAGGATACAGAACATCTCAACGGCGCTCCACTGCAGACACCAACTGGTCCAGAGCCTCAGTGCTGAAGCGCTCTGCTCTCTGTCTCACCTTCTCCATCCTGACCAAGTTTTTTGCGCCAGAGAAGGGCGAGCGCCGATTGAGGCCTACAGGGCGTTGAGTGTGGCAGCTCAGGCTGACTGACCCACCCCTTTAAGAGCTGGCCGGCGCCTGGAAGTCTCATGGTTTTCGGTAATTGAGATCACCTACGCTGCGCCCGTCCGCGCCGTTATTGGGTAGCGCCTGAACTTTTGCGCCTTAGGAGCCCCGTGCAACGTCTGAATTCGTGCCTCAATCCCCTTTGGGGGCGATGCAACCCAATATCGCGCCAGGCAGCGATAAGTTTCGTCTGGCTATAAACTTTGCGCAACGCCAGTTCTAACGCCTCAAGCGGGGCTATACCCAATTTCTAGGCCACTGAACCCAAAATGGGTCTCGCACAAATTGGTCCAATGCTGGAAAAGTGTTTTATAGGTTGGGCACCACTTGAAAAGTAAGGTTTTTGTTAGGTTTGCTTTGATTAATTGTTGACTATTCAAAAATTGTTAATTGAGTGAACACCAGAAGAACTGAATTTGTAACAACTAAAGTAAAATACATTTTGATACAGACCAAAAGCTATTTATGGGGTTGGGAGGAAGACTATTTATTCAATGTCACTTGCATTCTGGTGAGTTGCTTTACTGGAAGCTAAATTGCTCTTGACATTTGTCCTCCCATGATTTACAATTGTGGAGTTGATGCACTGTCTTTGTGTTTTGTTCACATTGTAGAAGACATAGAATTGTTGGGATATGGTTCCACAAGCAGCCCTCGCCCAAGTGACCTTGGTCCATGCGAATCCTGAAAGTCAGCAGGTAGTCTGACTGTGAAGGACAGAGTGCCTAAACCTGATACTGTCCTCAATCAGTCCATCCACAGACACACTTCCAGCAGGGCTGATGGATAGCAATCAGGATCAAGGTATTCTACTGTAATTCTAGATCGCTGAGATTTATTGTGGACTGTCTACTGCTGTCTTGGCTGAAATCAGCTATCTCATCACAGATTTGGGTTTGTACCTGGAACCTTCCCAGGCTGTAATGCTCGGACAATAACTTGACCTCTCAGCCATTAAGGAGGTTTGTCAGTGTATTAATTTAATCATTTTGTTCCAACACGCCCAGGACTACACGGATTCTTTTTTAATTACACATCCAATGTTGATCTCCGCAATTGATGTGTGGCAAACGGTAGCATAGTGCTTATGTTACCCCAGTGGACCCCATTGAGGCTCACGGTGATTACATTTGCGACAAGCGTTTGCTGCTAGAGGAACTCCGGCTCCGTATTGAGGTGCTTGAGACCGAGCTTCAGACACTGCGACACATCAGGGAGGGGGAGAGGTACCTGGACTGTATGTTTCAGGAGGTAGTCACACCTATGAAATTAATTAATTCAGATGTAGTCCGTGGTCAGGGACAGGACGGTGTGACTGAGTGAGGCAGGTACAGGGATCCAGGAGGTAGTGTTGAAGGAGCCACAGCCCTTACTCTTGTCAAACAAGTTCGAGATTCTTACTCCCTGTGAGGGCGGGAGTGGGTCTGCAGGGAGGATGAGCAACCTGGCCACAGCACCGTGGAACAGGGGCAATTCAAGTGGGGGGAGTAAAAAGAAATGTTGTAATGGTAGGGGATAGTATCATTAGGGGGACAGATAGGGTTCTCTGCAGTTGAGAGCGGGAGTCCCGAAGGCTGTGTTGCCTGCCCGGTGCCAGGGTTAAGGACATCTCTTCTGGGCTGGAAAGAAACTTGGAGTGGGAGGGGGAGGATCCAGTTGTCGTGGTCCATGTTGGTACAAACGACGTAGATAGGACAAGGAAGAAGGTTCTGTTAAAGGAGTATGAACAGCTAGGGGTCAAATTAAAAAACAGAACCTCAAGGGTAATAATCTCTGGATTATTAGCTGAGCCATGAGCGAATTTGGCTAGGATAAATAAAATTAGAGAGTTAAATGCGTGGCTCCAAGACTGGTGTGGGAAAAATGGGTTTTGCTTCTTGGGACACTGGCACCAGTACTGGGACAGGAGGGAGCTGTTCCGTTGGGACGGACTTCACTTGGCCAGTGCTGGGACTAGAATCCTGGCGAATCATATAACTAGGGCTGCAGAGAGGGCTTTAAACTAATTAGTGGGGGGGAGGTTTCTAGAGAGCAAATAATAAAAATGACAACGGAGAAGGTCATAGACTTAGGTAGCAGTGGGGGAATTAAAAAACGTGTCAGGAAGGGACAGAAGGTATGGAGTAAAAGGTAAAGTAGTAAAAGGGGAAAAAGCAGGAACTAAGTGTCACAAAACATTTGAAATTTCTTTATCTGAATGCACGTAGCATTCGTAACAAAATGGACGAGTTAACGGCACAAATAACTACATATGGGTATGATCTTGTGGCCATTACAGAAACATGGCTGCAGGGTGACCATGACTGGGAATTAAACATACCAGGTTATTTAACAATCAGGAAGGACAGGCAGGAAGGAAGGGGAAGTGGGGTGGCTATGTTAATAAAGGAAGGAATCACTGTAATACAGAGAAATGATATTGGGTCAAAGGATCAGGATAGTGAAACAGTTTGGGTGGAGATCAGGAATAATAAGGGGAAAAAAACACTAGTGGGCATAGTCTATAGGCCTCCGAACAGTTGCAACTCTGTTGGATGGAGTATTAATCAGGAAATAGTTGAGGCTTGTAATAAGGGAACAGCTATAATTATGGGGGATTTTAACTATCATATTAACTGGACAAATCAAATTGGGCAGGGCAGCCTTGAGGATGAGTTCATTGAGTGTATTAGGGATGGGTTTGTAACTGAACCGACCAGGGGGCAAGCAACCTTAGATTTGGTCCTGTGTAATGAGACAGGATTAATTAAAAATGTCCTAGTAAAGGATCCCCTTGGAATGAGTGACCATAACATGGTTGAATTCCATATTCAATTAGAGGGTGAGAAGGTTGGATCTCAAACAAGCGTGCTGAGCTTGAATAAAGGAGACTATGAAGGTATGAGAGTGGAAT
The DNA here is from genome assembly GCF_052327205.1 of Somniosus microcephalus. Lineage (NCBI taxonomy): Eukaryota > Metazoa > Chordata > Chondrichthyes > Squaliformes > Somniosidae > Somniosus > Somniosus microcephalus. The sequence continues at coordinate 262,391,991 of NC_140988.1, forward strand.
TGATTAGAGTGGACTGGGAAAATAGATTAAAGGGTAAGACAGTACATGATCAGTGGTGTATATTTAAGGAGTTATTTTACAACTTCCAAAAAATATATATTCCACGCAGGAAAAAAGGGTGGAAAAGAAAAGATAGCCATCCGTGGCTAAGTAAAGTAATTAAGGATAGTATCCGACTAAAAACAAGGGCATATAAGGTAGCCAAATCTAGTGGGAGGATAGAAGATTGGGAAGTCTTTAAAAGACAGCAAAAAATAACAAAAAGATTGATTAAGAAAGGGAAGATAGATTATGAAAGTAAATTAGCAAAAAATATAAAAACAGATAGCAAAAGTTTCTATAGTTATATAAAAAGAAAAAGAGTGGCTAAAGTAAATGTTGGTCCCTTAGAGGATGAGACCGGGAAATTAATGGTGGGAAACATGGAGATGGCAAAAACGCTGAACAAATATTTTGTATCAGTCTTTACGGTAGAGGACACTAAGAATATCCCAACACTGGACAAACAGGGGGCTCTAGGGGGGGAGGAACTAAATACAATTAAAATCACTAAGGAAGTGGTACTTGGTAAAATAATGGAACTCAAAGCGGATAAATCCCCTGGACCTGATGGCTTACATCCTAGGGTCTTGAGAGACGTGGCGGTAGGGATTGTGGATGCATTGGTAATAATTTTCCAAAACTCCCTGGACTCAGCAAAGGTCCTGGCAGATTGGAAAACTGCTAATGTAACACCCTTATTTAAAAGGGTAGTAGGCAGAAGGCTGGAAACTATAGACCTGTTAGCCTAACATCTGTGGTTGGTAAAATTTTAGAGTACATTATTAAGGAGACAGTAACAGGACATTTGGATAAACATAATTTAATAGGACAAAGTCAGCATGGTTTTATGAAGGGGAAGTCATGTTTGACAAATTTGCTTGAGTTCTTTGAGGAAGTAACATACAGGGTGGATAAAGGGGAACCAGTGGACGTAGTGTATTTAGACTTCCAAAAGGCATTTGACAAGGTGCCACACAAAAGATTATTGCTCAAGATAAAAAATCACGGGATTGGGGGTAATATTCTGGCATGGGTGGAGGATTGGCTATCTAACAGAAAGCAGAGAGTTGGGATAAATGGTTCATTCTCAGACTGGCAATCAGTAACCAGTGGTGTTCCGCAGGGGTCAGTGCTGGGTCCCCAACTCTTTACAATCTATATTAACGATTTGGAGGAGGGGACCGAGTGTAACATATCAAAGTTTGCAGATGATACTAAGATGGGAGGGAAAGTAGTGAGTGAGGAGGACATAAAAAACCTGCAAAGGGATATAGACAGGCTAAGTAAGTGGGCAGAGATTTGGCAGATGGAATACAATACTGGAAAGTGAGGTTATGCACTTTGGCAGGAAAAATCATAGAGCAAGTTATTATCTTAATGGCAAGAAACTGGAAAGTACTGTAGTACAACGGGATCTGGGGTCCTGGTGCACGAAACTCAAAAAGTTAGTATGCAGGTGCAGCAAGTGATCAAGAAGGCCAATGGAATGTTGGCTTTTATTGCTAGGGGGATAGAATATAAAAACAGGGAGGTATTGTTGCAGTTGTACAAGGTATTGGTGAGACCGCACCTGGAATACTACATACAGTTTTGGTGTCCATACTTAAGAATAGACATACTTGCTCTCGAGTCAGTACAAAGAAGGTTCACTCGGTTAATCCCGGGGATGAGGGGGTGGTCATATGAGGAGAGGTTGAGTAGATTGGGACTCTACTCATTGGAGTTCAGAAGAATGAGAGGCAATCTTATTGAAACATATAAGATTGTGAAGGGGCTTGATCGGGTGGATGTGGTGAAGATGTTCCCAATGATGGGTGAAACTAGAACTAGGGGGCATAATCTTAGAATAAGGGGCTGCTCTTTCAAAACTGAGATGAGGAGAAACTTCTTCATTCAGAGGGTAGTAGGTCTGTGGAATTTGCTGCCCCAAAAAGCTGTAGAAGCTACATCATTAAATAAATTTAAAACAGAAATAGACAGTTTCCTAGAAGTAAAGGGAATTAGGGGTTACGGGGAGTGGGCAGGAAATTGGACATGAGTCTAGGTTCGGAACGGTCATGGCCCTGTGGGTAGCGGAGCGGGCCCAGGGGCCGTGTAGCCTGGTTCTGCTACCTACTTCTTGTGTTCTAATTCTGTGTTAGATTTCAGGAGATGGTTCTATTCCTGTTCCTGGCTGGGGTGGAGATCACCTTTTACAGAAGGTAAGTACTGTAGACAATACAGGGACAGAGTGATCTCCTGGATGAGTTTCGATCGCCTAGATGGGTCGGAGAGGAATTTCCCAGATTTTTTTCTCCCAAATTGACCATTGGGTTTTTTATCTGGTTTTTTGCCTCTCCCAGGAGATCACATGGGTTTGGGTGGGATGGAGAGTGATAGTAGATTTGAGGTTAGGATCAGATCAGCCATGATCTTATTGAATGGTGGAGCAGGCTCGAGGGGCCGATTGGCCTACTCCTGCTCCTATTTCTTATGTTCTTATGTTACTGGACTGGTAATCCAGAGGCCTGGACTAATGATCCAGAGACGTGAGTTCAAATCCCACCACGGCAGCTGGGGAATTTAAATTCAGGAAATTAAAATCTGGAATAAAAAAAGCTAGTTGCAGTAATGGTGACCAAGAAACTACCGGATTGTCGTACGAACCTTTAGGGAAGGAAATCTGCCGTCCTTACTTGGTCTGGCCTATATGTGACTCCAAGCCCACAGCAATGTGGTTGACTCTTAACTGCCCTCTGAAATGGCCGAGCAAGCCACTCAGTTGTATCAAACTGCTGCAAAAAACAAAAATAAGAATAAAACCAGATGGACCACCCGGCATCGACCTAGGTTCCGACTTCAGACACGACAAAGGCACACCCAGCTCAGTTGACCGTGCAAAGATCTCCTCACTAACATCTGGGAACTTGTGCCAAAATTGGGAGAGCTGTGCCACAGACTAGTCAAGCAACAGCCTGACATCATCATACTCACAGAATCATACCTTTCAACCAACGTTCCAGACTCCACCATCACCATCCCTGGGTATGTCCTGTCCCACCGGCTGGACAGACCAGAGTTAGCGGCACAGTGGCATACAGTAGGGATGGAGTGGCCTTGGGGGTTCTCAACATTGACTCCGGACCCCATGAAATCTCATGGCTTCAGGTTAAGCATGGAAACCTCCTGCTGATTACCACCTACCACCCTCCCTCAGCTGATGAATCAGTGCTCGTCTATGTTGAACACCACTTGAAAGAAGCTGAGGGTATCAATGTCCATCACCAAGAGTGGCTTGGTAGCACCACTACTGACCAAGCTGGCCGAGTCCTGAAAGACATAGCTGCCAGATTGGGGATGCAGCAGGTGGTGAGAACCAACACGAGGGAAAAACGTACTTGACCTCGTCCTCGCCAATCTACCTGTTGCAGATGCATCTGTCCATTGCCGTATTGGTAGGAGTGACCAACGCACAAATAAGAGAGAAAGACTTGCATTTATATAGCGCCTTCCACAACCGGACATCTCAAAGCACTTTGCAGCCAATGAGGTACTTTTGGAGTGTAGTCACTGTTGTAATGTGACCACCACGAAGTTCCGTCTTCACACTGAGGACACCCTCCATCGTGTTCTGTGGCACTACCACCGTGCTAAATGGGATAGATTCAGAACAGATCTAGCAGCTCAAAACTGGGCATCCATGCGGCGCTGTGGGCCATCAGTAACAGCAGAATTGTATTCCACCACAATCTGCAACCTCATGGCCCGGCACATCCCTCACTCTACCATTATCATCAAGCCAGGGGACCAACCCTGGTTCAATGAGGAGTGTAGAAGAGCAAGCCAGGAGAAGCACTAGGCATACCTAAAAATTAAGTGCCAACCTAGGGAAGCTGCAACACAGGACTACAAGCATGCTAAACAGCGAAAGAAGCATGTCAAAGACAAGGCTGAAACGTTTGCAACCATCCTCAGCCAGATGTGCCAAGTGGATAATCCATCTCGGCCTCCTCCTGAGGTCCCCACCATCACAGAGGCCAGTCATAGATAGAGTCATAGAGTTATACAGCACAGAAAGAGGCCCTTCGGCCCATCGTGTCCGTGCCAGCCATCAAGCCCTGTCTATTCTAATCCCATTTTCCAGCACTTGGTCCGTTGCCTTGTATGCTATGGTGTTTCAAGTGCTCATCTAAATGCTTCTTGAATGTTGTGAGGGTTCCTGCCTCTACCACCCTTTCAGGCAGTGAGTTCCAGATTCCACCCACCCTCTGGGTGAAAAGGTTTTTCCTCAAATCCCCTCTAAACCTCGTGCCCCTTAACTTCACACTGTGCCCCCTGGTTATTGACCCCTCTACTAAGGGGAAAAGTTCCTTTCTATCTACCCTATCCCCCTCATAATTTTGTACACCTCAATCAGGTCCCCCCCTCAGCCTTCTCTGCTCTAAGGAAAACAACCCCAGCCTGTCCAGTCTCTCTTCATAGCTGAAGCGCTCCAGCCCAGGTGAATCTCCTCTGCACCCTCGCCAATGCAATCACATCCTTCCTATAGTGTGGCGACCAGAACTGCGCACAGTATTCGAGCTGTGGCCTAACTAACGTTTTGTACAGCTCCATCATAACCTCACTGCTCTTATATTCTATACCTCAGCTAATGAAGGCAAGCATCCCATATGTCTTTTTAACCACCTTATCTACCTGTCCTGCTGCCTTCAGGGTTCTATGTACATGCACACCATGGTCCCTCTGATCCTCTGTCCTTCCTAGGGTCCTACCATTGTGTATTCCCTTGCCTTGTTTGTCCTCCCAAAATGCATCACCTCACACTTTTCAGGGTTAAATTCCATTTGCCACTGTTCTGCCCATCTGACCAACCCGTCTATATCGTTCTGTAGCCTGAGGCTTCCCTCCTCGCTATTTACCACTCCACCAATTTTCACGTCATCTGCGAACTTACTGATCATACCTCCGACATTCATATCTAAATCATTAATGTACACTACAAACAGCAAGGGACCCAGCACAGATCCCTGCGGTACACCACTGGACACAGGCTTCCAGTCACAAAAACAACCTTCGACCATCACCCTCTGCCTCCTGCCACTAAGCCAATTTTGGATCCAATGTGCCAAATTGCCCTGGATCCCATGGGCTCTTACCTTCTTGACCAGTCTCCCATGCGGGACTTTGTCAAAAGTCTTACTGAAGTCCATGTAGACTACATCAACTGCACTACCTTCATCCACACACCTAGTCAGCAGCTCGAAAAATTCAATCAAATTGGTTAGACATGATCTCCCCCTGACAAAAGCCATGCTGACTATCCTTGATCAATCCTTGCCTCTCCAAGTGGAAACTAATTCTGTCCCGCAGAATTTTTTCCAATAATTTCCCTACCACTGATGTTAGGCTCACTGGCCTGTAATTCCCTGGTTTATCTCGAATCTGGCCTCGGGTGACTGTCTGTGTGGAGTTTGCACATTCTCCCCGTGTTTGCGTGGGTTTCCTCCGGGTGCTCCGGTTTCCTCCCACAATTCAAAGATGTACGGGTTAGGTTGATTGGCTATGATAAAATTGACCCTTAGTGTTAGGGGGATTAAATACGTGGGGTTACGGGGATAGGGTGGGATATGTGTTGGTGTAGGGGTTACGGGGATCGGGTGGGATATGTGTCGGTGCAGGCTCGATGGGCCGAAATGCACTGTGGGGTTTCTGTGATTCTGTGATACCCTTCTTGAATAATGGTACTATGTTAGCTGTCCTCCAGTCCTCTGGCACCTCCCCTGTGGCCAGAGAGGTTCTGAAAATTTGTGTCAGAGCCCCTGCAATCTCCTCCCTTGCCTCACACAGCAGCTTGGGATACACCTCATCTGGGCCTGGGGATTTATCCACTTTTAAGCCCACTAAAACCGCTAGTACTTCCTCCCTCTCCATACTAATTTGTTGAAGTATATCACAATCCCCCTGCCTGATTTCTATGCCTACATCGTCCTTCTCCATCGTGAACACAGATGCAAAATATTCATTTAAAACCTCGCCCACATCTTCTGGCTCTACTCACATTGCTTTGGTCCCTAACGGGCCCTACTCTTTCCCTGGTTATCGTCTTGCCCTTATTATACTTACAAAACACTTTGGGATATTCCTTTATTTTGCCCGCCAGTGTTTTTTCATGTCTCCTCTTCGTTCTCCTAATTTCTTTTTTAAGTACCCCCCTGCACTTTCTATACTCCTCTAGGGCTTCCACTGTTTTTAATCCTTTATCTGCCAAAAGCCTCCCTTTTTTTCCTAATCCATTCTTGTATATCCCTTGACATCCAGGGTTCCCTGGGCTTGTTGGTCCCACCCTTGACCTTTACGGGAACATGTTAGCATTGTACTCTCTCTATTTCCTTTCTGAAAGACTCCCACTGCTCTGATGTGGATTTTCCTACAAGTAGCTGATCCCACTCCACTTTGGCCAGATCCTGCCTTATCATATTAAAATCGGCCTTCCCCCAATTTAGAGCCTTTATTTCCGGTCCATCTTTGTCCTTTTCCATGACTATCTTAAATCTCACCGAATTATGGTCACTGTCACCAAAATGCTCTCCTACTGACATTTTTACCACTTGCCCGGCTACATTCCCTAGAATTAGGTCCAGTCTTCAGCCAATTCGATTCACTCCATGTGATATCAAGAAACGGCTGAGCGCACTGTATACAGCGAAGGCTGCGGGCCCCAACAACATCCTGGCGATCATGCTGAAGACTTGTGTTCCAGAACTATCTGCGCCTCTAGCCAAGCTGTTCCAGTACAGCTACAGCACTGGCATCTACCCAACAATGTGGAAAACTGCCCAGGTATGTCCTGTCCACAAAAAGCAGGACAAATCCAATCCAGCCAATTGCCACCCCATCAGTCTACTCTCAATCATCAGCAAAGTGATGGAAGGTGTTGTTGACAGTGCTATCAAGCAGCACTTACTCATTAATAACCTGCTCACCGATGCTCAGTTTGGGTTCCGCCAGAACCACATGGCTCCACACCTCATTACAGCCTTGGTCCAAACATGGGCAAAAGAGCTGAATTCCAGAGGTGAAGTGAGAGTGACTGCCCTTGACATCAGGGCAGCATTTAACGTAGTGTGGCATCAAGGAGCCCAAGTAAAATTTAAATCAATGGGAATCAGAGGGAAAACTCTCCAATGGCTTGAGTCATACCTAGCACAAAGGAAGATGGTTATGGTTGTTGGAGGCCAATCATCTCGGCCCCAGAACATCGCGGCAGGAGTTCCTCGGGGCAGTGTCCTAGGCCCAACCATCTTCAGCTGCCTCATCAATGACCTTTCCTCCATTGTAAGGTCAGAAGTGGCAAGTAACATTCGCGCCACACAAGTGCCAGGCAATAACTATTTCCAACAAGAGAGAGTCTAACCATCTTCCTTGACATTCAATGGCATTACTATCATTGAACCCCCACCCCCCCCCCCGCACCACCATCAACATACTGGGGGTTACCATTGACCAGAAACTTAACTGGACCAACCACTTAAATACTGTCATAGACTGAGTATTCTGCAGCGAGTGTCTCACCTCCTGACTCTTCAAAGCTTTTCCACAAGGCATAAGTCAGGAGTGTGATGGAATTACTCTCCACTTGCCTGGATGAGTGCAACTCCAACAACACTCAAGAAGCTTGACACCATCCAGGCCAAAGCAGCCCGCTTGATTGGCACCCCATTCACCACCTTAAACATTCACTCCCTCCACCACCATCATACCGTGGCTGCAGTGTGTACCATGTACAAGATGCACTGCCGCAACTTGCCAAGGTTTCTTCGACAGCCCCTCCCAAACCCGCGACCACTACCAGAGGGACAAGGACTGCAGGCGCATGGGAACACCATCACCTGCAAGTTCCCCTCCAATTCACACACCATCCTGACTTGGAAATATATCGCCATTCGTTCATCGTTGCTGGGTCAAAATCCTGGAACTCTCTCCCTAACAGCACTGTGGAGTACTTTCACTACGTGGACTGCAGCGGTTCAAGAAGGCAGCTCACCACCACCTTCTAAGGGCAGTTAGGGATGGGCAATAAATACTGACCTTGCCAGCAATGCCAAGAGTCCATGAACGAATTTTTTTTTAAATCCTCTGAAGCTCCAGTATATGTGGCTACAGACCACTTCAGGTTCAGACAAGATTAATATCAGAAGTGGGAGGAGAAGACATCTCAGTTTGGGTTGCCGGTGATGGTGAACATTGAAATGCCCAACAATTATGGTAAATTAATGTATTTTTTTATCTTTAAAATCTAAATTTTAAATTTATATTTGTGTTTCTAACATCAGTAATCTATCCTAAATAGATGACTTTCTCTAAATTCTCTCAGCGTCCTTCACTTGCACATGCAGAAAATTTCAGAAGAGGTGCAAATTATCAGAGCTGGATGTATGCCTCTCTAAGTTACTGGTTGAAAACCAGTAGGATTTGTAACTTTCTGGTCCTCAGAATTATTTTAGAACAACAAGTGGCATCTATATAAAGGTGGAGAAGTGTGGAGCCTGATTGTGATACTTATTTATTGCACAGTTCAAGAGCAGAAAAAACAATTTGATTAATTTTATACATAGTTGGTAGCATTCCCTAAATCATACTATAGCACTGAAAGGACATGATTTTTAGTGAACAGGATGTTACCCTTTTCATTCCAGAAAAGTATTGGACTGCAGAACTTTTACTGTGTTGTTGGACTGTCACTGCTAAAATCTGTATTTTGTGCACTAAACAGTTTTGATAGGATCCAAGTTAATAGCCCGGGAATATTAGATTGTTTTAGGTCATTTCATAAGCGTTTGAAGGCCATCTGCTGGAACATCAGACACATAACTCGGGTAATAAATTACTTTCGAATAGGTAATTAGTTGTGGCTGTTCTGCTTTAACACATCCATTTCAAATGACACCACTTCTAGTCCCGAGATGATTTAATTTCTATATCTGCTGGAGAAATTGAATTATTACAACTTGTGCTGGGGAATTATTTATAAATTTTCACAAGTGAACAAGGTACTTATTTTCTTGATCCTTTCGTGTTCTTGAAAGCTTAATTTAAGCATTTAATGATGCACCAGTGCTTTTTGCCTGTTTGAGGAGCATGTTATATGCTGAGGTCCAACAAAAAACTTGCGTTCTAAAGAACAGATGGTGGGTGGAGAAAGCACAGGAGATCGAGTAGCTAGCCGATAACCACGACGTGCTTGGATTCTTTAATGCAGCCAAGACCACCTAAAGCCCAAGCACCCAAGGTCCTACCCCACTGCAGGCCAAGAACGGGGAGGTACTCATCAAGGACAGTGGCAGTCATTGCATGAGTGTCCTCAACTCCATCCCGCAGCAAGCTACCCGCCGCCACCTCAGCACAACCCCAGCCCGGCATGAGGTTAAAAAGGCCATCCGACAACTGAACAACAACAAGGCCTCAGGAGCAGATGGAATCCCCGCTGAGGCGCTAAAACATGGCGGAGAAGCACTATTGGTGCGAATACATGAACTCATTTCTCTTATTTGGAAGGAGGAGAGCATGCCAGGGGATCTCGGACGCCGTAATCGTGACCATCTTCAAGAAAGGTGACAAGTCCGATTGTGGTAATTACAGAGGAGTCTCCCAGCTGTCTGCCACAGGGAAAGTCATTGCAAGAATCCTCTCAATCACCTTCTCCCACTGGCTGAAGAGCTCCTCCCAAAGTCTCAATGCGGATTCCACACACTAAGGGGCACAATGGACATGATCTGCACCGTGCGTCAACTACCAGAGAAATGCAAGGAACAGCACCAACCACTGTACATGGCCTTCTTTGACCTCACAAAGGCCTTCGACACCGTCAACCGTGAGGGATTATGGAGTGTCCTCCTCAAATTCGGCTGCCCTCAAAAGTTTGTCACCATCCTCCGCCTGTTTCACGATGACATGCAAGCCGTGATCTTGACCAACGGATCCACCACAGACCCAATTCACATACGGACCGGGGTCAAGCAAGGCTGTGTCATCGCACCAACACTTTTCTCGATCTTCCTGGCTGCAGTGCTTCATCTCGCCCTCAGTAAACTCCCCGCTGGAGTGGAGCTAATCTACAGAACAAATGGGAAACTGTTCAACCTCAGTCGCCTCCAGTCCAGATCCAAGGTCGTCCCATCCTCTGTTATCGAATTACAGTATGCAGACGACGCTTGCGTCTGCGCACACGCTTGAGGCCGAACTCCAAACCATCGTCAACACCTTCACCGAAGCGTACGAGAGCATGGACCTTGCACTAAACATCCGTAAGACAAAGGTCCTCTACCGACCTGCCCCTGCCACACAGTACTGCTTCCCTTGTCAAAATCCATGACGAGGCCTTGGACAACGTGGACCACTTTCCATACCTCGGGAGCCTACTGTCAACAAGGGCAGACGTCGATGACGAAGTCCAACACCGCCTTCAGTGTGCCAGTGCAGCCTTCGGTCACCTGAGGAAGAGAGTGTTTGAAGATTAGGACCTCAAACCCAGCACCAAGCTCATGGTCTACAGAGCAGTAGTGAAACCCGCCCTCCTGTATGCTTCAGAGACATGGACCATGTACAGCAGGCACCACAAAGCACTGGAGAGGTACCACCAACGCTGCCTCTGCAAGATCCTGCAAATCCATTGACAGGATAGGCGCACCAACGTCGGTGTTCTTGCTCAGGCCAACATCCCCAACTTCGAAGCTTTGACCACGCTCGATCAGCTCCGATGACACGTCGTCCGCATGCCCGATATGAGACTCCCAAAACAAGCGCTCTACTCGGAGCTCCGACACGGCAAGAGAGCCCCAGGTGGGCAGAGGAAACACTTCAAGGACACCCTCAAAGCCTCCTTGAAAAAGTGCAGCATCCCCACCGACACCTGGGAATCCCTGGCCCAAGACCACACAAAGTGGAGGAGAAGCATCCGGGAAGGCGTCGAACACCTCGAGTCTCTTCGCCGGGAGCAAGCGGAAGCCGAGCGCACGTCAACCCAAGCACCCCGCCCGCCCCTTCAACCTCCGTCTGCCCCTTCAACCACCATCTGCCCCACCTGTGACAGAGACTGGAGGTCCCACATTGGACTCATCAGTCACCTGAGAACTCATTTTTAGTGTGGAAGCAAGTCATCCTCGGCTCCGAGGGACTGCCTAAGAAGAAGATTATGTTAAACTATTTTTCCACGAGCGCATATACAAGCCATTGATTTACAGCATTAAGTGTGCAGTTTTAATGTGATTGAACAAAGATCAGAAAAACCCTTAAGTGCTATTGTGGTATGGTTTTGTTTATTTAACAACAGTCTTGCCAACTCTCGCGATTCCATTGCAAGAGACATGTGAAATAAAACTTCACGCGCAATCTTGTGATGGATCGCGTGATTTTCTTTTTGCGCAAAAAACTCCCCCCAATTTCAGAGGGCTTTCTGTAACGTCCATTGGGTTCCTCCTCACTCTGCATCCGAGTCCGCGGGCTCAGCTTGGCCCGACCACCCTCATATATAAACACGGTGTGGAGATGCCGGAGTTGGACTGGGGTGGACAAATGTAAGAAGCCACACAACACCAGGTTATAGTCCAACAGCTTTATTTGAAATCACAAGCTTTCAGAGCGCTGCTCCTTCGTCAGGTGAAGTGGAGAAATGCATAAAGACACAGCTTATATAGTCAGAGAATAATGTCAGATATTTACAGGTAACCTTTCCAACTGCCATTTATCACACCTCGGCAGAGAGATAATCACAGCAATCAAAGGTGTGAATGGTGTCCAAACAGGTCAGTCAGGAAAACATTACATCAAAGAACAGTGAGGTGGGGTCACAAGGGGTCAAATATTGCAGATGCTGGGGTCTGTATGAAAAACAAAAAACAGACAAAAAACATTTTGACCCCAGCATCTGCAATATTTGACCCCTTGTGACCCCACCTCATTGTTCTTTGATGTAATGTTTCCCTGACTGACCTGTTTGGACACCATTCACACCTTTGATTGCTGTGATTATCTCTCTGCCGAGGTGTGATAAATGGCAGTTGGAAAGGTTACCTGTAAACATCTGACATTATTCTCTGACTATATAAGCTGTGTCTTTATGCATTTCTCCACTTCACCTGACGAAGGAGCAGCACTCCGAAAGCTTGTGATTTCAAATAAAGCTGTTGGACTATAACCTGGTGTTGTGTGACTTTTTACATATATAAACACGCACAGGCGAGGGTCAGGGTTAACCAGGGTGAACAATCGACCGAGCCAGCTCCTCCGAGCGGAGGGAGCCGCGCTCAGCTTCCTCCCCTCCGGCCCCAGCTGACAACAGCGCCGCAGTCCCTGTTGAGTCGATTGGCTCCATGACTTTGGACCCCTGCACCTCCTCCTTCTCGCGAATTCCAAGAGAACTTGCAGGGTTGCCGTGGTAACGGAGAGGCAGCCCAAAGCGGCTGTCGTATGAGGCGGGGAAGCAACAGGTAAGCTAAAAATAAAGCCACGGTGAATCTGAATATTTTAAGCCAAACAATCCTTGATTGAAGTGAAGCACTGGGAATTCTTTCACTTGTTATCCCACTTTCATCCCTCATATCTGAGGAAGTAAAATGAAAATTTCCTGGCATCCCGGGGTAAAAACAATCCCAATCTTCTTGTGAAACCACATTAATGCTGAGTCTTAACAGAGGCCCTTTGAGAAATGTGACTGGTGTCTTTCTGAGGCGAGAGCAGAATTCATATGAGCGCTGCTAAATCTTAACTTAGTATTCAATACGCAGAATGTTGCAGGGATATCCAATTAGGTCAAAGATTTATCATTCTTTGTTTTGGTTGCTAATTTCCCAAAGTAGTTTTTCTCCAAGTATTTGAGGAACAAAGTATGGCAACCCATCATGTTTCTCTATTATTCATTTTTATTGTCAAATGTATGTATTTGGGCCAGACATGTTATTGAGCTTGGAGAGATGTGAGAATTCCAATTTTTGAAACTTATTTAATCACAAAAAATCTTTGGTGCTTATAATAATCCCAGTGCGCAACTCGGCGTATGTTTTTCCAAAACAAAAATACTGAGATTTAGGCGTTCCATCGCGAGAGAAGCTTTATTTTACTCGGAAATCGCATGTTTCGTGATGGAATCGCGATTGTTGACAATACTGCTAACATTTCTATGATTTAATTGATTTTATAAAATTAAAGTTGGATGGACAGGGATGAGCAGTTTCATGGACAGTTCTAGAGGGATGAGCTTTTATGGGCTGAGTACCTTTGGTTGGCAGCTGCAGGGACTGCATTGCATGGTGGTTGTGTTTAAAGTTTTTTGTCAAGCATTTTCAGATGCAGTAATATAGTTTTTGTAAAGAGCTGCGACCTGTTAGAAATTAAATGAAGCCACTAATGAGGTTTATAAATGAACTGTCAATCTATATTGGTTTATGTTTGGAAAAAATATATCAACTCATGATTTTTTTTACCAAATCTCATGATTTTTAAGAGTTTGTCTCATGATTTATGAGACGGTGGGGTTGGCATGACTGTAACAATAAACTCACCACTGATACAGTACTTGTTAGAAACTATTATGTATGCTTCATTTTTTAAATTATTTTGAGTACTGAATGCTCAATATATAAAATATATACATGTTATATTTGCACGTCTTTGGATCTGAAAAGATTATAATTTGTAAATGCTGATTGCTTCTTGATTGTGCTTTAAAACAATGTCAAAATGTGTGTCATTTGTGCAGTAGATTTGCTTGTGCTTATAGTTTTCAGATTGTACAAAGGGTAGTAATAAGTCATATGGCAGTGAAGTATAAATTGAAAAAAGTCAACTCAGAGTTCGGAGAAAAAATTATAAATCTAGCACAACTGTTTAATCTGGACAGTATGACAGCTGTGCACAAACGCTTAGAATCCATAATTCAAGATCAAATTAGTGAGCATCCAGAGAGCCAGAAAACATTTATTGAAGGTAAGTCTTATTTGACAAATTTAATAACGACTTGTATTTATGTAGCACTTTTAATGTACTCAAGAGTGTCTAGGGTTATTAATTCATCTAAAAGACCCCAGGGTGAAAAATAAGGCATCACCTCCAAGACATAAGAACATAACATAAGAAGTAGGAGCAGGAGTAGGCCATTCAATAGGATCATGGCTGATCCGAACCTAGACTCGCGTCCACTTCCCTGCCCGCTCCCCGTAACCCCTAATTCCCTTATCAGCTAGGAAACTGTCTATCTCCGTTTTAAATTTATTTAATGTCGCAGCTTCCACAGCTCTCTGAGGTAGCAAATTCCATAGATTTACTACCTTCTGAGTGAAGAAGTTACTCCTCATCTCAGTTTTGAAACGGCAGCCCCTTATTCTAAGACTATGCCCCCTAGTTCTAGTCTCACCCATCAGTGGAAACATCCTCCCCGCATCCACCCGATCAAGCCCCCTCACAATCTTATATGTTTCGATAAAATCGCCTCTCATTCTTCTGAATTCCAATGAGTAGAGGCCCAACCTACTCAACCTTTCCTCATAAGTCTCCGGAATCAACCGAGTGAACCTTCTCTGAACTGCCTCGAGAGCAAGTATATCTTTTCTTAAATATGGAAACCAAAACTGTACGCAGTATTCCAGGTGTGGCCTCACCAGTACCCTGTATCACTGAAGCAAGACTTCCCTGCTTTTATACTCCATCCCCCTTGCAATAAAAGCCAAGATTCCATTGGCCTTCCTGATCACCTGCTGTACCTGCATACTAACCTTCTGTGTTTCATGCACCAGGACCCCCAGATCCCTTTGTACTGTAGCACTTTGCAGTTTCTTTCCATTTAGATAATAACTTGCTCTTTGATTTTTTTCTGCCAAAGTGCATAACCTCACACTTTCCAACTTTATATTCCATCTGCCAAATTTCTGCCCACTCACTTAGCCTGTCTATGTCCTTTTGCAGGTTTTTTATGTCCTCCTCACTCACTGCTTTCCCTCCCATCTTTGTATCGTCGGCAAACTTGGATACGTTGCACTTGGTCCCCTCCTCCAAATCGTTAATATATATTATAAAGAGTTGGGGTCCCAGCACTGACCCCTGCGGAACACCACTAGTTACTGATTGCCAACCCGAGAATGAACCATTTATCCCCACTCTCTGTTTTCTGTTAGATAACCAATCTTCCACCCATGCCAGTGTATTACCCCCAATCCCGTGATTTTTTTATCTTGTGCAGTAATCTTTTGTGTGGCACCTTGTCAACTGCCTTTTGGAAGTCCAAATACACCACATCCACTGGTTGCCCTTTATCCACCCTGTTTGTTACATCCTCAAAGAATTCGAGCAAATTTGTCAAACATGTCTTCCCCTTCATAAAACCATGCTGACTCTGTCCGATTAAATTATGCTTATCCAAATGTCCTCTTACTGCTTCCTTAATAATGGACTCCAACATTTTCTGTCCCTACCTCTCCTTCCACTGCAGAAACCCGAATTCATTCTTTCATCGTGCAGGTCTCTGCCTTAAATACCTCTCAAGCTTCACATCAAGTATTTTTTTGAATGCTATCCTAGCCAACCTCTTTCTTTCACAAACTTCAGTTAATGTAGATATATACAGCACCAGTCATCAGTTGCTCAAAATCCCACACATGTATCATCCATGTCTTTGCCAAGCACCACCGATTCCTTGATCCTGTAGAGTATCGACTTCAACGTCCTCATCATTAACATCCCAGCCCACGTGAGGGATCTATTCCAGTGTGTGTACCCTCTGGATTATTGCGAGTCTCTGCTCTTTGTGCTGGAAGCCAATGTTTGGTCATTAAGCCCTTTTCTCTTTGGAACGATCTTCCAAAAGCACAACATTCTTCCTTCCAAAGCTTCAACTGTGTGTATGGTCAATTTTCTTTTTTTTTCTGTCAACAACAACTTGCATTTATATAATGCCTTTAACATAATAAAACATCCCAAGATGTTTCACAGGAGAGTTATCAAACAAAAATTTGACACCGAGCCACATAAAAACATAGAAGATATGAGCAGGAGTAGGCCATTCGACCCCTCGAGGCTGCTCCGCCATTCAATGAGGTCATGGCTGATCGTCCAAACTCAGTACCCTGTCCCTGCCTTCTCCCCATATCCCTTGATCCCTTTAGCCTTAAGAAATATATCTAACTCCTTCTTGAATATATTTAATGAATTGGCCTCAACTGCCTTCTGTGGTAGAGAATTCCACAGGTTCACCACTCTCTGGGTGAAGAAATTCCTCCTCATCTCTGTCCTAAATGGCTTACCCCTTATCTTTAGACTGTGGCCCCTGGTTCTGGACTCCCCCGCCATTGGGAACCTCCTTCCTGCATCTAGTCTGTCTAGTCCTGTTAGAATTTTATAAGTTTCAATGACATCCCCTCTCATTCTTCTAAACTCCAGCGAATATAAGCCCAATCGACCCAATCTCTCCTCATACGCCATTCCTGCCATCCCAGGTATCAGTCTGGTGAATCTTCGCTGCACTCCTTCCATGGCAAGGACATCCTTCCTCAGATAAGGCAACCAAAACTGCACACACTACTCAAGATGTGGTCTCACCAAGGCCCTGCACAACTGCAGCAAGACATCCTTGTTCCTGTACTTGAGCCCTCTCGCTACGAAGGCCAACATACCATTTGCCTTCTTAACCGCCTGCTGCACCTGCATACTTACCTTCAGCGACTGGTGCACAAGGACACCCAGATCTCGTTGCACTTCCCCTTCTCCCAATCTATTGCCGTTCAGATAATAATCTGCCTTCCTGTTTTTGCCACCAAAGTGGATAACCTCGCATTTATCCACATTATACTGCATCTGCCATGCTTCTGCCCAATCACCCAACTTGTCCAAATCATACTGGAGTTTCTCGGCATCCTCCTCCCAGCACACACGCCCACCCAGCTTTGTGTCATCTGCAAACTTGGAGATATTACATCTAGTTCCCTCGTCTAGATCATTAATATATATTGTGACTAGCTGGGGCCCGAGCACCGATCCCTGCGGTACCCCACTAGTCACTGCCTGCCACTCGGAAAAAGAGCCGTTTATTCCAACTCTTTGCTTCCTGTCTGCCAGCCAGTTCTCTATCCAAGTCAGTACCTTGCCCCCAATCCCATGTGCTTTAATTTTACACGCTAATCTCTTACGCGGGACCTTATCGAAAGCTTTCTAAAAGTCCAAATACACCACATCCACTGGTTCTCCCTAATCTATTCTACCAGTTACATCCTCAAAAAATTCCAGTAGATTAGTCAAGCACGATTTACCTTTTGTAAATCCATGTTGACTTTGTCCGATCCTGTCACTGTTTTCCAAGTGCTCTGCTATTACATCTTTTATAATGGACCCTAGCACTTTCCCCACTACCGATGACAGGCTTACCGGTCTATAATTCCCTGTTTTCTCTCCAGCACCTTTTTTGAATAGTGGGGTAACATTAGCTACCCTCCAATCCATGGGAACTGTTCCAGAATCTATAGAATTTTGGAAGATGACCAGCAATGCATCTACTATTTCTAGGGCCACTTCCTTAAGTACCCTAGGATGTAGATTATCAGGCCCTGGGGATTTATCGGCCTTCAATCCCGTCAATTTCCTTAACACCATTTCCCTACAAATACTGATTTCATTCAGTTCCTCCCTCTCATTAGACTCTATGTTCCCCGACATCTCTGGGAGGTTATTTGTGTCCTCCTTTGTGAAGACGGAACCAAAGTATGTATTTAATTGGTCTGCCATTTCTTTGTTCCCCATTATAAATTCCCCTGATTCTGACTGCAAGGGACCTATGCTTGACTTCACCAATCTTTTTCTCTTCACATATCTATAGAAGCTTTTACAGTCAGTTTTTATGTTCACTGCAAGCTTACTCTCATAATCTATTTTCCTCCTCTTAATTAATCCCTTTGTCCTCCTTTGCTGAATCCTAAACTGCTCCCAATACTCAGGTTTGCTGCTTTTTCTGGCCAATTTATATGTCCACTCCTTGGATCTTATGCTATCCCTAATTTCCCTTGTTAGCCACGGTTGAGTCACCTTTTTTGTTTTATTTTTATGCCAAACAGGGGTGAACAAATTCTGTAGTTCATCCATGCGATCTTTAAATGTTTGCCATTGCCTATCCACCATCAACGCTTTAAGTAACATTCCCCAATCCATCCTACCCAACCCGTGCCTGATACCATCGTAGTTTCCTTTATTTAAATTCAGGACCCTAGTCTCTGAGTCAAATACTTCACTCTCCATCTTAATGAAGAATTCGATCATATTATGATCGCTCCGCCCCAAGGGGCCTCGCACAACAAGATTGCTAATTAATCCTTTCTCATTACATAATACCCAGTCTAAGATGGCCTGATCTCTAGTTGGTTCCTCGACATATTGGTCCAGTAAACCATCCCGTATACACTCCAGGAATTCCTCCTCCACAGTATTGTTACTAATTTGGTTAGCCCAATCTATATGTAGATTAAAGTCACCCATGATGACTGCTGTACCCTTATTGCACGCGTCTCTAATTTCCCATTTAATGCCATCCCCAACCTCAGCATTACTGTTTGGGGGTCTGTATACAACTCCCACTAATGTTTTCTGCCCCTTGGTATTTCTCAGCTCTACCCATACAGATTCCACATCATCAGAGCTAATATCCTTCCTTACTATTGTGTTAATCTCCTCTTTAACCAGCAATGCTACCCCACCTCCTTTTCCTTTTTGCCTGTCTTTCCTGAATATTGAATACCCCTGGATGTTGAGATCCCAGCCTTGGTCACCCTGGAGCCATGTTTCTGTAATCCCAATCATATCACATCCATTTACATCTCTTTGCGCAGCTAATTCATCCACCTTATTATGAATGCTCCTCGCATTAAGACACAAAGGGGGAGAAATTGAGTATAGCCCCGGTTGGGGCTCCAGCCTCGCCAGGGCACTAAAAGTAGCGCCCCGGAAACATTCGCGCCCACCCACCGGAAATTGAGTGGTTGCGCCCCAACGGGAAGCGCGGCGCTACTGGAGGCGCCCCGCATCCCTCTTGGGGCTCTGCGAGTGAATATCATGACGCTACGTGCCGCAGCGCCACACACTGCGGCACGTCGCACTGCGGTATTGCAGGCCTTCCTCCCCTTCTTAAAGGGGAGGGGCCTTGTGCAGCGCGATCTGGGGCCCAGTTGGGCCCCCGAGGATTGGGAGTGCAGGCAAAAGAGCCCGGGACCGAAGAGAAGTGCCGGGCTCTTGGAACGCAGCGGTGGGGTGGTGGGGGCGCGGGTTCAGGAGGCCGGGGACAGGAGTGCTGGCAGGCAGCCAACAACAAAAATGGCCGCCCCGCACCTCGCCTTTAATTTGCGCTTCCCCGGCCGTAGGTAGGCCCCTCTGAACCGGTCGGACATAGCGTCCGGCGGTAAATCAGGGGGCGCTGCCGAGTATCGCGGCCGGGGCGTCAGCGGGGCACTGCGCACACCGATGACGTCATCGGCAGCGGCGCAGCGCTAACGGTTAGCGCCACCACTGACGTCCCGCAGAATTTAGCGGGAGGCGTGTGCAGTGCTGGGCGCCAGTTGGCTTAGCGCCCTCTTAAGGCGCTAACGGGTGGCGCAAGCTACTGAATTTCTCCCCCAAAGCCTTCAGGCTTGTTTTTTTAACACTCTTAGACCTTTTAGAACTATTATTTACTGTGGCCATGTTTGATTTAAACCCTTGACTTCTCTGCCTGCCACTTTTGCTTTTCTCCTTCCTGTCTTTTGCTTCTATCCTTGTTTCCTGTTCCTCTGTCTCCCTGCACAGGTTCGCAACCCCCTGCCATTTTAGTTTAAACACTCCCCAACAGCACTAACAAAGACTCCCCCAGGACATCGGTCCCAGTCCTGCCCAGGTGCAAACCATCCAGTTTGTACGGTCCCACCTCCCCCAGAACCGGTTCCAATGTCCCAGGAATTTGAATCCCTCCCCCTTGCACCATTCCTCTAGCCACGTATTCATCTGAAATATCCTTCTATCTCTACTCTGACTAGCACGTGGCACTGGTAGCAATCCTGAGATTACTACCTTTGAGGTCCTATTTTTTAATTTACCTCCTAACCCCCTATATTCAGCTTTTAGGACCTCGTCCCGGTTTTTACCTAAAATCGTTGGTACATATATGCACCACGACAACTGGCTGCTCGCCCTCCCCTTCCAGAATGCTCTGCAGCCGCTCCGAGACATCCTTGACCCTTGCACCAGGGAGGCAACATACCATCCTGGAGTCTCGTTTGCGGCCGCAGAAACGCCTATCTATTCCCCTTACAATAGAATTCCCTATTACTACAGCTCTCCCACTCTTTTTCCTCCTGTCCTGTGCAGCAGAACCACCCACGGTGCCAGGAAGTTGGCTGCTGCTGTCTTCTCCCGATAAGCCATCCCCCCAACAATATCCAAAGCGGTATATCTGTTTGAGAGGGGGATGGCCACAGGGGACCCCTGCACTACCTGGTAACATGAGGTATTAGGACAGGTAATCAAAGAGGTATATTTTAAAGAGCGTCTTAAAGGAGGAGAGAGAGGTTTAGGGAGAGAATTCCAGAACTTGGGCCAAGGCAGCTGAAAGTAAGGCTGCCAGTAGTGGGCGATGAAAATCGGGGATGTTCAAGAGGCCATAATTGAAGGGGCGCAGAGATCTGAGTGTTGTTGGGCTGGAGGAGATTACAGAGATAGTAAGGGGCGAGACCACGAGAGAGACTGGAACACAAGGATGAGAATTTTAAAATCGAGGCATTGCCGTACTGGGAGCCAATGTAGGTCAGCAAGCACAGAGGTGAACGGGACTTGGTGCAAGTTAGGATACAGGCAGAAGAGTTTTTGATGAACTGAAGTTTATGGAAGATGGGAGACTGGCGATATTATGGTGGTGGAGGTAGGTGGTCTTGGTGATGGAGAGGATATGTGTCGGAAGCTCAGCTCCGGGTCAAATAGGACGCTGAAGTTATAAATCGTCTGGTTCAGACGGCCAGGGAGGGGGATGCAGTCGGTGGCTCGGGAACAGAGTTTGTGGTGTGGACCGAAGATGATGGCATATGTCTTCCCAATATTTAATTACAGGAAATTTCTGCTCATCCAATACTGTATGTTGGACAGGCAGTGGGACAAATTGGAGGCAGTGGAAGAGTCAAGAGAGGTGGTGGTGAGGTAGAGCTGGGTGTCGTCAGTGTACATGTGGAATATGACATTGTGTTTTGGATGTTGTTGCCGAGAGACAGCATGTAGATGAGAAATAGGAGAAGGCCTTGGATAGATCCTTGGAGGACTCTGAAAGTAGCAGTGCAGGAGCAGGAAGAGAAGCCATTGCAGGAAATAGTCTGGCTATGACTGGACAGATAGGAATGGAACCAGGCGAGGGCAGTCTCACCCAGCTGGACAACAGAGAGGCATTGGAGGAGGAGGAGAGTGTGGTTAACCGTGCCAAAGGCTGCAGACAGGTCAAGAAGGATGAGAAGGGATAGTGAACCACGGTCACAGACACAGGATATCATTTGTGTCTCTGAGGAAGCCTGATTGGAGATGTTGAAACATGGAGTTGTGGGAAAGATGGGCATGGATTTGGGAGGCAACCGCACGTTCAAGGGCTTTGGAGAGGAAAGGCAGATGGAAATAGGGCAGTAGTTTGCAAGGATCTGCTTGACACATTTGTCTGCCCTTAAAGCATATTGCAGTGAACTATGTGAGCAACGCGTTAAAGTTGTTGACATGTCGAAGTATAACGGGGAAAAATTGGGTTGGTTTGCGCTTCTCATTGGTGCCCCCGTGGGCACGAATGTGGCACAAATCCCCTGGCGCCCGGGCACGGCGCTGCTAACACCTCCCATGAAATTCAGTGGGAGGTTAGTGGCGACGGTAGCCCCTACGTAATCGCCATGTGCAGCGCCCCGATCGCAAACTTCCCTTGCGCCCCCCTGACCTGACGCCAGATGATATGTCCAATAGGATTAGGGGGCGTTTTGCAGTGGCGACGGCGCTACTTAAGGGACAGGTGTCGGGCGGCCATTTTAATTTTGGCCGACTGCCAGCACCTGCCCCCTTTCCCTTTTTTATGTGGGGTGCCAGCCGCGATCGCTCAGCCTGGGATTCCTCTTGAGTGCCGGGCTGTTTTCACGGCATCCCGCTCCCTGGTGGACCAGCTGGGCCCTGGTGCACGCAGTGCTAGGCCACTCCCCTTTAATCAGGGGAGGAGGTCTGCAGTGATGTGGTGCTACGTACCGCTGTGTGTGGAGCTGTTGCACGTAGCGCTGCGAAATTCAGTAGCACACCAAGGAGGTGGAGTGCTTCCAGTATCGCCCCACCTCCTGCTTGGGGTGCTACTACTGAATTTACAGCAGAGGGGCGCTAAAATTAGCCAATTGTTCTCCCTAAGAGTTCTGACTACTGAGGCTCTTGTGAGTAGATTTTTTTCTTTGACGGCCTGACAGAGGTCAAGTGCTTGAGATATGCTGCATCTGTAAGGAGAGAGGTATTCTTTAGTTTCTTGGCCTGGATTATCCATGGTCCAGGAGCACGTGGGTGCAGGCCCACTTCCTGGCAGGGTGTTGTGCAGGGATTGGGAGGAGTGCGGAAATAGTGCAGCTGCAGGCCTGAAAGATCTGCAGCTATGCTGCTGGTGCTGGCATCTGGGCCTGCTGCTGCTTAAGAACAACTTCCTGAGGCCTAAAGATCTTCCCTTTGAACTTCATTTACAAAAAAACCTGTTTTGGATTTTGTGAAAATAATGTCTAAATATATGTTTCTTTATTTTGATATCCAGGGTGTTAAATCTTGAGTTAAACAAAGACCGGGATGTACAGAGAATCCATGGAAGTGGAGTTAATACTCTTGACATTGATCCTGTTGAGGGAAAGTAGTAAGTATATATCTATATATCTACTATATATCCCTACTAAAATTTAGTGTCCTAGATCCCCTAATGACTTACCCCTTACTTCATAATTCATAGTTATTACATAGAATATACAGCACAAAAAACAGGCCATTTGGCCCAACCAATCCATGCCGGCGTTTATGCTAGAGCCTCCTCCCACATCTAACTCTATCAGCCTAACCCTCTATTCCCTTCTCCCTCATATGTTTACCTAGCCTCCCTTAAATGCATCTATACTATTGGCCTCAACTACTCCATGTGGTAGCGAGTTCCACATTCTCACTGCTGTCTGGGTAAAGTATTTCCAATTTGATTTCCTGGTGACTATCTTAGATTGATAGCCTCTAGTTTTGCTCTTTCCCCACCAGTGGAAACACTCTTTCTGTGTCGACTCTATTAAAACCTTACATAATTTTAAAGACCTCTACTAGGCCACCCCTCAGCCTTTTCTTTTCAAGACATTTATTGTTCAAGAAACAACAAGCAAAAGCTCCCTGAAGCACCGAGTTCTATAGGGTCACGATTATGTATCATATCCTAAAGCTGCCAATGTTTCCACCCTAATCATGAACTTCTTCTTTTCCTCATCTCTTAGAAGAAAAAAAAAATTATGCATTCATCATCCATTGCCATTTAATCTCGGTGTAAGTGTAGCTTTAAATCAGTTTACCTTTACTATCATTTAAAAAAGAGATTTTTTTTCCACAGTTAGTTCAATCATTGGAAGACAACGAAGAACTAAAAAGAAAGAACCAATTGAAAATGCATGTTACTGGGGTAAACTAAAGCAATGCTGGTGAAGGTAAATTGAACTGAATAAGAATAGTGTAGTATAGGGACTGCAGGTTAACTTGATGTCAATCATATTCATCTCTGAAGGATAATTATTACAATCCGATTTGTTTTACATCAAGGTCATAAATCAGATGTTATTATTAAAGCCTGATTTATTCAATTGATATATTTCTTAGTGTACTTTTGAAGTATTAAGAAACAGTTGTAAATACATTGGTATTAACCAGGGCAATTTGCTACTAAAAAACTTAGCTCATAAGACAGCTAGAAAGATTTGAAGATTTCTAGTACTGTACATACAATTTGTTTTCATTTCATAGTAAAATGGTGAAAAGAAAATTGGAGAAAGGTACCAGAAGGAGTACAGTAGCTTACAATTTCAGTTGGTTAATTAATAGTTAGAAATAACCTTTGCACATGGTGAAGTTAGATTTTAGGAACGCACGAATTAAAAACTTGCATACACAAGACCAGACTGTCATCAGAAGTTCTCTCTCAGTCCCTCTCTATTTCTTGGCCAGTGTCACTGCGCTTCAAGCAGAGCAGATCAAAGGTAAAACCTGGGTCTTTTGGGATTTTTAACCACATTTATTATTAACTAGCTGGGGGTGCCCGGCGGTGCCGTGGCTTTTTTGAGGGCATGTTGTTGTTGGAAGAGAGAGAGAGAGCGACTGGGGAGAAGAGAGAGAGCACGACTGGGGGGAAGAGAGAGCGCGACTGGGGGGAAGAGAGAGCGCGACTGGGGGGAAGAGAGAGAGCGACTAGGGGAAGAGAGAGAGCGACTGGGGGGAAGAGAGAGAGCGACTGGGGGAAGAGAGAGAGCGACTGGGGGGAAGAGAGAGAGCGACTGGGGGGAAGAGAGAGAGCGACTGGGGGGAAGAGAGAGAGCGACTGGGGGAAGAGAGAGAGCGACTGGGGGGAAGAGAGAGAGCGACGGGGGAAGAGAGAGAGCGACTGGGGGGAAGAGAGAGCGCGACTGGGGGGAAGAGAGCGCGACGGGGGGAAGAGAGAGCGCGACTGGGGGGAAGAGAGCGCGACGGGGGAAGAGAGAGCGCGACTGGGGGGAAGAGAGAGCGCGACTGGGGGGAAGAGAGAGCGCGACTGGGGGGAAGAGAGAGCGCGACTGGGGGGAAGAGAGAGCGCGACTGGGGGGAAGAGAGAGCGCGACTGGGGGAAGAGAGAGCGCGACTGGGGGGAAGAGAGAGCGCGACTGGGGGGAAGAGAGAGGGCGAGTGGGGGGAAGAGAGAGGGCGAGTGGGGGAAGAGGGAGGGCGAGTGGGGGGAAGAGGGAGGGCGAGTGGGGGGGAAGAGGGAGGGCGAGTGGGGGGGAAGAGGGAGGGCGAGTGGGGGGGAAGAGGGAGGGCGAGTGGGGGGGAAGAGGGAGGGCGAGTGGGGGGGGAAGAGGGAGGGCGAGTGAGGGGGAAGAGGGAGGGCGAGTGAGGGGGGAAGAGGGAGGGCGAGT